>NC_079423.1:1330379-1647168 GCF_026213295.1 Gadus chalcogrammus | reverse complement strand
GCGCTAAAAAAAATTAAAACTGGTTTACGTTAACGCCGTTAATAACGCGTTAACTGACAGCACTAATATAAATTAGGGATGCACGATATATCGGCAGTGATATCGTTATCGGCCGATGTTAGTGATTTTTTACAGGCCTGAAAACGGGTCAGGGGTGAAAAAGGTGAGAAGGATATTATCCCTCTAGGGGGGTCCAATAGGGTCTAAATATCTTGCAAAACATGAATCTTATAGTGTGGCCAGTCTTCCGACAGTGTGACATGTTACATCGTGGTGGAATATCTGAGATTCGTGTTGTCTGAACGGTACGCACCGCTGGGTGACGAGTGGAAGACGGACTACGGAGAAGAGTGTCGCTAGCAATTGAAAACATCCGGGGCTGTAGCCCAGAAGAGTCCTTTTAAAACGGGGGTTTGGGGGTTTCTCCCCCGAGGAAATTTGAAAATCGGGCTGATGAACATGCAATTGTCACGTAGTTTGAGAAGTAAAGGAAAGACAAATCGTCATGTCTGACTCACGTCGGGGCAGGCCTACTGAATAGGTTAATGTTTACGTTATGGATAGGAAAGTGCACCACATAGGCCTACAGCAGCCAAAATGAGACATTAGAAAAGCCTGTAGCCAAATAAACACTCATGCGCCTAGATGTCCAGTGGACCGGGTTGAATTCACTGCGGGTCTCCTGAAGCAGTGCAAACTAGAGCAGCACTAAACAGCAATATCGACATGATGGGCTTTGCATAGAGAATCAAATTTGCAACATTTTGCAACTAATGATTCTAAATGTGCCCATTAATGTACAAGTCAGAATTTTGCGATTTTCACTGGCTACAATATTGCATCTGTCAGTTGTCAAATGTGCTGAACAAAATATTAAACTTCAATAATTGTTCCTAGTCAACTTATATAGTGCATTTATTTAAGCTCTCAACAGCATAACCATACAGCTTCGCCACATCGGCGGGAAAACACGGCACACGCAAAGTACATCCATGGAATCAGCCGTTCAAAACCAGTCTGCATGAATCCTATGACAACTGGATGGCAGGGGATGCGGAATAGGAATACACAGCAGGGGAGAACATGAGAGCCCCAGATCGCCGCATAGTAGTCTGGGTGCTTTAAGCGTGGAACAAGCTGGATACCGAGTGGGTGAAAAACTATGTGTGTGTCGTGTGTGTCACTCTGTTCGAGCCTGCATGAGAGTTCAATGTTGTCATTAGCTGTTACGTCTTTCTGACCAATCGCAGTTCAAGGCCGACCTGGGCTGTACCACTTCGGGAGGGGGCGCTCAGTTACTCCCCTCTAGACAAAATCGAATTGGTTGCGAGTCGCGACGTTGACCCGGCGCCCCCCGAAACGTTAACGGGCCACAGGGAATTCTCCCAACTCTCCCGATTACCACTCTGCGTGTGCGTGCGTGCGTGCCTGTGTGTGTGTGCAGGCGTTATTCAACTGCCTGGTAAACATGTAGGCCTACGGTAATATTCATACTGGTTTAAATAATGCATTTGATAGTAGGCTATTTCCCATCGTTGCTGAGCAAGAGTTTTGTTCGAAAGTTCAGTGATAGAAAACAAATAATAGCCCGGGCTATTGACGTTTTACGGTACCACGGCACCTACCCGATGTCAAGTGGACCGGGTTGAATTCACTGCGGGTCTCTCTTATATCCATCTTACCAAAGATATTTTGGTACTGTCCTTCTCAACACTCTCTGATCTCACTAAAAGGCTGGCAGCACGAAACAGCAATATCGACGAGATGCGCTATGCATAGAGAAGAAAGAATACCGACGTTGAAATTGCAACATTTTGCAACAAATTATTCTAAATCTGCCCTTACATGGACACGGCAGAATTTTGCGGTTTTCACTCGCAACATCTCTGGCTGCTGGTAATTCAATCACAAAGAAGTAAACTCTACGGGGCTATTTTCAGCATTATGTTTTTTTTACGGCACAGCGATCCGGGGCTATTCCCAAAAGATCCGGGGCTATAGCCTCGAATGCCCAGGTCTAACGACGCGCCGCATTCAAAGTTCTCCGTTGGGATGTCGGATGCGCATTGCAATTCTCCGCCCGATCGATCTTATATGTTGACAACAAAATATTTGTAAATAGTTTTGTAAATAAACTTCCAAACCTTTTAAAAATCCTATTTGGTATTTTATTGGTACTGTGCAAAGTAAACAACGTACAAAGTAAATAAGGTCCAAAGTCAAACCGAGTAGTGTTTCCGGAAATGATTTTGTTAGAGGACCAATCACAGCCATAGACATCATATAGGTAGACGCCCCCTTCGGCCTTGGACGGCATAAATCGTCGGCGCCATCTTGGTACGGGAGTAATTTCTTCTTCGGAGTGAAGATGCCTACTTCATGCGCCGCTTTGGGCTGCACCACCGTCAGGACGATTCAAACAAGATCGCAAGGAATTACCTTTCACAAGTAAGACTAAACAATTGTTTCTATTTGTAATTGTAAAATTCAGTCATGTCACGTAGATCATGTGTTATGTTGAGAGCTAAGAGCTGTTGAGACAGCTAAGTTGCCGCCAGAATCAGACTATAGCTAGTCTAACGTGAAATGGACATGGTTAGCAAAGCCTTATTCTATCGTTCGTTAACAGGAGATAATATTGTCAAGAAATATAGGATATACAGTATATATATATATATAATCTACCACTACTTGCTTGTGAGTAATTACAATGTATGTATAATGTAATTATATAGCATTTATGGTCGCGACGGAAAGCTGCGTTTCGGCTGAGCGACTGGCCTTAATTTCTCTGTGATGTATTTAAAAAAGAGACTAGATTAAAACAAAAAAATATGTAATGGTTCTACAATATATGAAGGTGTCACGTAATGAATGAAACTACGGAAAAAATGTCACGATACTCTACATGCACCTGTGAGATGCACCTGCAGTCAGTCGCCGGCCGAAATTGACGTTTTAAACGTTATTTCTATTTAAATGTTTTGTTTTTTTAAAGATACATCTGTATTATGAATCTGACTGACTGGCTAGCTAACCTTTCTCGCAATTTTAAGGTTTCCCAAAGAGAAGCAGTTGAGGAGACAGTGGGAAGTGGCTGTGAAAAGGGAATACTTTTCTGCCAATGAGAGGTCAATGCTCTGTAGCCAGCACTTTCAGCCGGAGGTTGATGGTCCGATGTGGTGTCACACCGAGCACTTCAGGGAATGTGGCACCACAGGATGAGACCGTGTCCCTGTCGTCTGTAGAGATGTCCTCTCCCTCTGAAACGGAAGAGCTTGAGGTGCCCTTCGTGAATGTCTCTGCGTTGATTGGGGACCACAGCTACTTGCCAACCCGCTTTGGTGGCCTAGTGGAAATCGCACTGGTCTACATTGCAGGGTTTGTGGTGCGGCAGGTTTTGAGAAAGCTGTCCTGTGGTGCGTGCCGTGCTAGCCTGGTGACAGATGCTTCACGCGCATCTTTCGACGAGAACTACCACCTGCTGACTCTGAAGAACAAAGGAGGGCTGATGATTCCTTCAGAGGGGACAGTGAAGGTGGTCAGGTCAGCAGAGCGGTTCATTCGCCAGCCTGCATCAGGGCAAGCTGGACAGATGATGTGTTTCTCCTCAAGGAGCACATTCAGGACACACAATTTGGCATTGAAAACCACCACTTTGCACTGTTGTCCTTGGTTGTGTCTGTATTTCACAAGATCAGGCTGCACCACATTGCAAAACTGAGCACACTGCAATTACAGTCTGGCAACAGTCGAAAAAAGCTCAGCAAGACAATACTTTTTAAAGGGTTCTAGCCTAGATTCAATTATTTTATTATATCATATATTGTGTGAAATTTTATATTGTGTCAATTGCACTGCATAGATGTGAAAATGTTATGAGCATGATTGTATATTATGTCAAATTGTACAAATGTACAAATATATATATATATATATATATATATATATATATACTTAAAATATATTATATTATATTGTTTCACATATTATATATATCATATATATGTTATTCAATTGCACATTATACTGAGTCATTATATTATATTGTATTATATATATGCTATGTTATTTATATTACAGTTCAACTATTGAGATGTGTATGTATATATTGAGATGTGTATATTTTTACTGCTATAGAAATATATAGCTTTTTTTGGTAATGTTGACTTGTGAAATAAATGTGTATTGCCAATTGCACAGTTCAAGGTTTCTTAATGCACATACTTGAAAAGGAACTATTAAACTATGAAAAACACACTGACTGCCAGTTTCTCACTATTTGATGTATGCTCTTTCTCTTAATGATGGTCAAGACGTAGTAACTAAAGAAGCACTATTTCGATAGTTTATAGATCTTCTCAGTATTTTCAAAGTGCACGGGCTGTGCAAGAAAAGTGAGCGTTTATCATAGACCCATGCACATGTATGACTGGCGATTTAACTAGCGAGATTCAAAGTAACGTAGAGGCAAATCTTTTTCACACACTTCACGTAGAGCATAAACCCTTGAATACTCCATGAAATTGGTTGCGAAATGTAAAAGGTTATCGTGATTTTTATCCAGATAAACCGCAGCTCCTGGCAACTTGCGCTTGTTTGACACGTCTGACAGACCTCTGGCTTCAGAGAGCTCCCGTACCAATATGGCGGCGACGAGTTTCGCCGAGGCAACGGGCTGAAGCAGTGTAGGCGGCGTCTACCTATATGATGTCTATGATCACAGCCCTTACCGTCTCTGTTGCGACGACTGATAGTTAAAAAATATTGGATGCGCACGTAAACTACGGAGAGGTTCTCCGACAGGCTCTCCGTGTCTAAGTACAGCACTTTACGGAGGACTATAAACTGGCCGGCCTCTGAACCTACCCCCCCCCCCCCTAAATATTTTTTCATCGAATCTACACGATTCATGGAGGTCACCTATTTTGGTTTCAAAACGGCGAATTTCGCCGAAAGGTGAGTGATTTTCATGCCTGTTAACATATCAGCATCGGCCCGATAAGTAAAACTGGTCCGATATTAACAGCCGATATTTATTTCCTAGTCTAGTTGCCGTTGTGTGTTTTTTGCCCATGCGCAGCTTGTTTGGTCATGTGACATTAGCTGTGTTCGAAATCGATCCCTTTACACTCGTTCCCTATTCCCTATATAGTGCACATGATATAGTGCACTATATAGGGAATAGGGAACGAGAATTCGGACACTACGCTGAACATTTCTAAACGTCATTTGCGTCGGTAAATGCGCCGGGTATTTGTGAGACGCAGACAGATGCGCCCACATCATGTAAACAAACCAGGCACTCACGAGGAAAGCTGGAGGTTGTATTGATGTTGAATGTTACATTTCCTTGTTCAAGTATTTTTTTTATTAATTTGGAATGTTAAATATTCTATGTTAAATCCCAAATAAATTGTTGACATTTCTAAACGAAAGCCGGAGACTCCATCATTAAATGTAGTTTTCGCGGTTATTCAGCTTCTTCTTTTCCTCCGGAAAAACACGACCGCATTGCATTGTGGTATACGGGAGTAACATGTAGGGAACATCGTATGTACTAGAGCCCGACCGATATAGAATCTTTAAGGCCGATACCGATACGAATATTTTGTGATTTAAAAATCCGATATGCCGATAAATCGGCCGATATATATATATATATTTTTTTTTTAAAAATCCAGAAACGCGCAACAAACAAACACATTTCCCTAACATTGGTTATTTGTAGTTATCCTTTAAATCCTTTTCACTCTCAGCTAACACGTAACAACAGGAAAACTGGACATGGTAGTCATGAATTAAGTCATGCTTATCGACTTTAGAGAATTGAGTCGATAAGCATGACTTATCGACTCAATTCTCAATTCTCGATTCTTTTAATTGTTATTCAAGCAATGTATGTCTCGTGACAGTTGCCAACTTGCCATGAACACACTTGCACACATGAACAACACCGATGATCTCCGTCGATCTCCGTCATTCACTATGCCTAACTGGCTGAATCAGCGGGTTTGGCCGTTAGAGCGCCCTCTGGTGGACAACCTTTTTTTTTTTTTTTTTTTTTCATTTATCGGCCATTATAAATGCCGATACCGAATAGTTTGAAAAATGCCTAATATCGGCCGATAATAACGGCCTGCCGATATATCGGTCGGGCTCTAGTATGTACCCTATTTTAAGTCCACTATATAGTGTCCTATATAGTGGACCACTGAGAATTCGAACACCCTACAAAATGGCGTGCACCCTATTTAGTTTAGTTAATTTATCCATGATAGGGAACGATTTCGAACACAGCTATTGTCAGTGACGCAGCCAGAGATGCACGGAGAGGCAGTACAGGAGTGTTTGTCACCTTAACTGAAAAGAATCAATGTCGGCGGTTTGGATGTTTTTTACGGTCTCAAATGAAGGTACTCGAATTGCAATATGCAGTACTTGCAAAGCCGAAGTAATGTGCGGAGGATGCCGTGTCAAATCATTATATACATTATCGTAGCGAAATACAGTTTCTGTTGCGTTTTATTTGGCGTTCCGTAATCCGGATCAACAGTAGGGCTAGAACCGAGTGAAAAGACTACAACTAACCTCTCTTGATATATTTGATTTAGCCTATTTCACAGATTTGAGTTGAAATTGACTTAAACTTGAAACACTTTTTGTAATTTATTAGACAAGTGTCTGGTTTCCATGAATATTGGCAAATTTGATTTAAGTTATAAAACCTTGTCAAGATATTTTGATTTGTGATCCAAACTTTTTCATAGATGCAAGTTGTAAAGGTAGCCTAAAACTAACACTGTTAGTAACGTGTGTTTGTTATGGATGCCCTGTAACTTGTTGAAGAAACAATGTATTTCGAAGTTTTGGTAAATAAAGAAAGAAATAACTTTTTCATATTTACAGTGTTTACATGTTCTTCAGTATACAAAATCATCATAGAAACTTGTTTTTATACCAATATCGATATCGGTAAATATCGGTTATCGGCCGTAACAGCAATTTTAATATCGGATATCGGTATCGGTCAGAATTTTCATATCGGTGCATCCCTAATATAAATATATATATATATATATATATATATATATATATATTTTTTTTTTTTTTTCAGTGGCGGCTAGTGGTTTTTAAAGTGAGGAAGGAAGGACGGCGCGCTTGGTTGCCTTTGGCCTGCTTGCACTGTTAGTTGTGTATGGTTGCATAACTATGCAAGACTCAAGTTGGTTCAGGGTCAGGGGTTGACACTAGGGCTGTCAACGAATATTCGAAGTTCGAATATTCGTTCGAAATGCATCCAAAAACGCGAATTCGAACGTGAAAATTAATATTCGAATGTGAAAAAACACTCCCGCGGTACAAGCGCCTCTATCTGCTTTGTGATGAGCCTCTGTCTGTTCGCGATGTCCCTCATAATATTCGAATGTGAAAAAACACTCCCGCGGTACAAGTGTAACAGACTAGTATTGTGAAGAGCGAATGTATTTTATCCCCTCGGGGTTTCCGTACTTGGATATAGGTATTCCAGCTCTCACGCTGTGACTGGGTGACTTCTGATAGGTACTAAGTAAACGAGACTATTTTCCCTTCCACGCTTGTGTCATTCTTGTCATATAAATATCTAAGTGCCAACGCTCGGTTACACAAGCGCCTATCTGCTTTGTGAGTGAGCCTCTGTCTGTTCGCGATGTCCCTCATAATATTCGAATGTGAAAAAACACTCCCGCGGTACAAGCGCCTAACTGCTTTGTGAATGAGCCTCCGTCTGTTCGCGATGTCCCTCGTTTTAAAGTAAGGAAATGCCCAGCAGGAAGCCGCCGCCCTATATATAGGATATATATATATCCCACTAATTTGAACCATGGTTTTGTCGCATTATTGACATATTGACGGCAACTGCGTAAAATAGGCAACCAGATATTCGAATAGTTCGAATTCGTGATTTTTTTCCAAACGAATATTCGAATGTCATTTTTGAGCAATTTTGACAGCCCTAGTTGACACTAAGGTTTCAAAAGCACTTGCCCATCGGGCAAGTACAGGTCAGGTTCAACTTGCCCGAATGTAATGTTCACTTGCCCAAATTATAATCAGAATCGTGAACGGGCCTCTTTTTGCCAGGCACCCGGCCTGGTTTTGGGGGGGGCTCAGAAAAATCATCCTAGCTCAGAGACTGAAGCTGAATGTTGGCTTCCACACATGTTGTGTTTAAAAAATAACAAACTTCTCTTTGTTTACTTATTTATCGAGCGGTCACATCGTGCCATGAAGTGATTTCAGTCCACCGTTGCAACCTATTAAAGCTATCGCCAAGTTATATGTAGACCTGCATGATTTGATGCAAATGTACTTAACTAAATGTCAGAGGTAGTAGCAAAGATATGTCTTTTTTAACTTTCAAGTTTCTTGTAGCTCCAACTATCACAATCGCGTTTCTAGTTGGGTTGTCAGTCACGATACTGGATTTTCTAACTTCAACACTATTCCTGGAAAATGATCGATATTCTATACCATTTTCGATATCGGGGGAAAAGTTTTTTTCAGGAAAGAACATACCCAAAGTAAATAGATTATATCTCCACAACTGCAAGGGCCATAATGTCATCTTTGGGCCAAAAGAAAGATTGTTGTGCATGTGAAATATTTAATGGGGATAATACTTGGTTAAAGTGAATAAAGCCATGGAACACAGCATAAGTGGAAGATAACATTTCCACCTGAAATAATTATCAGTATCAGTTGGTCGTTATCAGTTGGGAGCGCTGTCTTACTATGAGACACAAATAAAGGTAGATATCTTACAATTTTGACACTTGACACCTCTATTTAAAGTTCAGGGCAATCGAATGCACCAAGCCAAACACTCGCAAATAAATATATGGCCACTAGATTGCGCTGAAGAATATGTTTTATGATTGAAGGCAATTTACCTATTTCCTAAGAAACCTTCTCTTATTCATTGATTGAAAACACCATGTAAAGTTGCAAAATTTGGCCCAGATACTGGATAATCTGTTTATGGTGGTTTTATTCGATCAGAATCAACTTTGTGGACAACGATCACAAAGGTAATACTTCATTTTTGGTTGTTAAAAGAAAAGGGGACGTTTCTTCTTAAGTTGTTATTTGCGAGTTTTAGTCACAGAATGATATGGTTTGGACTGTTGGAATAAGTGGAGGCTCAGCTTTCATGTAATATATACAGTAGTTTGTGAGGGTCCAATTTCGTGAAAAAGATCGCTATTGCTGTGTGCATGTGCACAGTTATGAAACCCAAAACCGTGTTCTTGACTTTCCTTGATAATTTGCCTCAATCCAAAGTACTTCCAAACTGCACTCCTCCATCACTACTCCATTGAACTTCTACCTAAACCGTTCGCGGAGGTGCTGCACTTGAGATGCTAGCTGTGTTGGCTAACCTTTAGCGAATCACTGCCAGAGACCGCACTGCGAGTGAGTGACAGAAGGCGGGGCTATATTCGCACTGAAGCGATGCGTGTCTGTTAACTCGCTTTCCGAGAGAAGAGAAGACAGCGCGCTGATCAATTGCAAATACTTATATTTTGTGTGGTTTACCGGAACAAAAGGTTGTTCTGCAGTTTCTAAAAACATTTGAATAAATAGCTTTTATATTAACATCCACCTAAAATCCACTTGCCCGTTCGGGCAACCAGAAAAAATCTCAACCTGCCCAAACATTTTTTTTACTTGCCCCGGGCAAGCGGGCAACCGTTAGTGTCAACCCCTGAGGGTGTTTTGGTAAATTACAAAATAGCAAGGTGGGATAATAATGTGAATTGATACAAATCCAACAGTGGCAGCATTGTACTTTTTTTGTCAAATCAGGCCTACTCTTAATTTATAAAACTAAATTTAACTTTTTTTGCCCATCATTGGGCCTATTTTTGCCCTCAATGACTGAAGCTATTGGTGTTAATTTGGCTATGTTTATTATCATTCACTAACACTAACTCACAGTCAGAGTAACAAACAATTAAAAGAACAACAAGAACATGATTTCACAACTATTTACATGGGCTGTAAGCCTAACATTGTTTGAGGCAAATGTGGATGTTAATGGATGTTTCAGAATGTTGGTCAGTGTGTCAAGCCAATTAAGATTGAGGGACTTGATTTATAGATCTTCGCGGGCTTCGCAGCTCGGCCCGGGCAGCCCTGCCCGGCCGCGGGCTCCGCAGCCCGACCACGGGCTACGGAAACGTCAATATAAGCAAACAGAGCCACACTGTACCGCAACGAAAAGTAGCGCACCGTTCGGTGGAAACGAGGCAGACGACTGAGCGGGTTCGTTGATTCTCGTAGCATACACTGCTCCACAGCCAGGACTCCTATGGCAAGCCGTATTGTCATTTATTTTGCCAAGTCAAAACTCAAATTCAAGATACCTATAACCAGTGGTGTAGTCTACGTGATACGCAGGTATACGCCGTATACCCACTAGGAACGCACCAGGATTGTGACAGATCTTTCACTTCTGTGTTTATTTTTCGCAAATACCGGTTGG
This sequence comes from Gadus chalcogrammus, assembly GCF_026213295.1. Lineage (NCBI taxonomy): Eukaryota > Metazoa > Chordata > Actinopteri > Gadiformes > Gadidae > Gadus > Gadus chalcogrammus. The sequence continues at coordinate 1,636,640 of NC_079423.1, read as the reverse complement.
GTATAACGGCAATAAAATACTTTAAGCAGGGGAAATTATCTCCTACATTCACCATTCATAAAATTCCCCCTGCGCGCTCTGCCCTGTCTCTGTAACGAAGCGCGAAGCTGCCCATGCGTCTCTTCACGTTAGTTGGCGGGCCGAGCCCCTCCTTCTCGCGTGTGTGTGCGTCTGCATGCGCGCGTGTGTGTCTGTGTCTGTGTGTGTCTGTCTGTGTGTGTGTGTGTGTGTGTGAGTGTGTGTGTCCAGTCCTCCCATATTAATGTGTAAACCACATAATAAGTAGTCAACAGAAGACAATGTTTTAATCCCACTTTATATCTCCTTGTTACTTTTAGATGAGAACCCCTGGCCAGCCTTTCAGACTTGGTGTCAGGCTAGGGAATTTAAAAACAGGCATCCTTGGTTAGAGTGGAGGGGAAAAGAGTTAGGTAAATGTCAGCCAACATACAGTTGGTATACACAATTGAAATTCATAATGTTAATCACTATGCAAATGAGAGTATAGCTAATTCATGGTCATTTTTAAGGTGCAGTAATTTCACACTTTTACACAATTCAATTACTGTATGGTATGTTAGATAACAACAGTAAGAGCTCAAATTAGAGCAATTGAAAGAGTGAAACATTAGAGCAATTGAAAGAGTGAAACATTAGTCTCCTGTCATCTCCTTCTCATGCACTGGTTAGCCATGGTTGTAAAGAGTTCATTAAATTATTATTGAGTAGATTTTGTCCTTGTTTAGCATGTGCCACCTATTGCTACTATAGATATACAAAGGACAACTCGTCATTTTTGTGTTGTATTTGTTCATACTGTTATTAAAACGGATAAACCTACTCAGCTTTCCATGATTGCTCAAAATCGTTATACTCTTAAATCAGTGGGTTGTAGACCCCTGCGTTAGTGAGTGTGGTGCGACACCCCATAAGTCCCACGCGTACCGGTGGGACGGGATTGTACGAGGCTGGGAGGGAATCATCACAGTATACCCACTACAATAAAATAGACTACACCACTGTCTATAACGTCATTTACAACAAAAATTCAGGATATCTGTAATTTGATTTTGACTAGGCGGAATGAAAGTGACAGATATCTACAATTTTAGATATCTCTAAATAAAATTCCTTTCAAGATATCTACAACTTGATAATAGATATCTACAATTAAATTATGACTATCCGTAACTCCAGTTAGAGATATCTACAACGTGATTTTGACTAGTCGTAACTCCAGTTAGAGATGTCGTAACTCCAGTTAGAAATATCTACAACGTCATTTTGCCTAGTCAAAACTTAATTTAAGATATCTGAAAAGGGACATGTAGATATCTTGAATTTATGTGAATTAAAGATATCTTGCACTGGAATTATGACTAGTCAGAATCAAATTGTAGATATCTCAAACTGGAATTACAGATATCTACAATTCAGTTGCAGATATCCGTAATTCACAAAGTGGATATCCGCAACTGAATTGTAGATATCTGCAATGAGAAACCCCATAGACATGAATGGCGAAAATGACGTCATTTTTCCTAGGAGGAATGACTTTGTGGATATCTGAAATGACAATTGTGGATAGGAGGAATGTAGTTGCGGATATCCGAAATGTTAGTTTTGACTAGGCGAAACTGAATTGCTGATATCTGCAACACATATCCAGTCTAGCGAATTTATGTCAAATCGGCTTGCCATAGGACTCCTGCTTATTGGTTCATAGCGCAGCCAGTGCTCCAGCCTATTCATGAATAGACGTAGGTGGGATCCAGATCCCTTAGCTAGTCACACCCACTTCTCCTCTCTCCCATTGTACCCCATGTTATTCACCGGCCGCCAACACTTTCGGGGAAATAAATGGGAGTCAATGGAGGCTGAGGGAGGTACGTCCTCCCTGAAATTGTCAATAGGCGATAGGGGGTGTAAAAATGTCCTTTTACCCAGGGAAATGAACATTAGATATACAAAGGCATTAAAGTAGTCATATTTAAGGGCATTCATTCATTACAGTGGTCTGGACAATCTACTTTTTTTTTCTCAACAATGTTAAGGAGGATCTTCCTCCCTCTCCTCACTGGAGATGCCTCCACACAGACAGACAGAGACAGAGAGACTAAATAACCAAATTGTCAATCAAGTAACCTCATCACTACATGTAACTGAGCCGGAGTATACCAGAGAATGTCTCATAAGAAGAGAACTGGCACTCTGGTAACTTCCGGTTTCTGAAATGGTTGCGATAACTAGGGCTGCAACAACGAATCGATAAAATCGATAAAAATCTATTACTAAATGCGTTGGCAACGAATTTGGTCGTCGATTCGTTGTGTCGCGCGATTAATAAGTTACTCATAGGCGCAGCACTGTTTACAGCCAGCCGCCGACAGGTTGGTTCACGGTTCATGCACGCCCACAGCGAGCTTTAGTGTGAGCGACCACAGCTTGTATTTTGGTCATATCTTAAAACTGGACTGTAGGCCTGCATAAAAGTGTTGTACCTTCACTGTCTTTGGGTTAAAAAAACTCCTTCAACTCAGTATCTGTCTAGTCCAACCGAAAACTCTGTCAGCTGCTGCTGCTGCAGACGTTGTGCAGACGGGCTCGGAGTCGGCACCGCGTGCATCAACAGCAGGGGTTAATCTAAACCGGGAAAGAGGGGCGCTGCGCCTCCTTGTTTCAACCCAGCGCCTCCTTGTCGAAAATTTTAAATGACTTAAAATCTCCCGGAATGGAGAGCGAGCGAGCAAGACCGCGCACAGGAGACAGACGTGCTCCTAACCACGTTCGTAACTGTGTAGCGAGCGCGCAGCACAGCAGAGAGGGATCTAGACACTGTGCATGATGCAGTGTGCACGTGAGCCTCAGGCGCCTCCTGATTGGCCTGGATCGGTAAGTCAACCAATCAGTTTACAGTGTAGGCGGGCTTTTATCTCTTCTCCCGAACCAAATTTATCAGTTCAGTGAATCTGAGAGTGTCTGAGAAGAAAGAAAATATAGCGTTTGGTGACTTAGCTTAGTGTTTTTAAAATGTCGTGCCGCGGGGTGAAGAAAAGCAAGGATTGTCTTGCAAATTTTCAAAAGCTCCGCACCGCGGAAGGGGGGGGAACTCCCCCCCCCGTCAACAATCGCTCCATACCCCCCCCCCCCCCCCCGTCAACAATCGCTCCATACCCTCCCCCCCCCCCCGTCAACAATCCTCTGCCTAGGGCCCCCACACTCCCTAGAATCGCCCCTACCCTCGCCATTGATGTTTTCCCCCTTGTGAATTTTTTCTAGAAAAACCCCTGAACAGTCATTCAAAGCAGCGGTAGTAATCACACAACCGGACGGTGTAGAAAGTCCCGTCAGTAAAAAATAGTAATGCAGTTTTTAAATCCATGTTAAAATCGGCAGGATATAGAGCTAGTTAGCTTAAAAAAAACAACTAACCAATGGTCACAAACAGTGTCAAATGTGATGTGTTCAGGTCGGCTCAGTAATATGATTGATGTGTTCAAATGCAGCAGAAAAAAAAAAATAATAATTGAGATTTTGGTGAAAACTTGTTTTCCCAGTAGGGGTGTGACGAGATCTCGTGCCACGAGAACTCGCGAGATTAAACTCGACGATATTACCCGTCACGTTAAAAATCGGTCTTGCGAGATTTGTGATTTATCCAAACTTCTATTTGTCGAATGTGGGGGCAAAAAAAAACTGTTCGAAAATTGTTCCCCATCACGGATATGGTGTACTATTTAGGGTGCTCGCCATTTTGTAGTGGTGTTCGAATTCTCAGTGGTTAATTTCATGCACTATATAGTGCACTTAAAATACCCACAATTTGAGTGTACATACGATGTAGCCTACATTAGGGCTGAACGATTTCAGGAAAAGATTGCATTGCGATTTTTCTGGCAGATATTGCGATTTCGATTTACTTCACGATTTTCTTCAAATCAAGCTTCAGTGCAATATTCATTATGTACAGTAATATTTACAAACATGACATCATACCATTAAAACATTACATGCCATTACTCTAATGTAAGAATGAAAACTAAAGTTAAGAATTTATTTTAAATGTATTTATTAAGAAACATAAATGTAAACTAAAGTCCTTGACCAATTGCAGTTGTTACAAATGAACTAAAAGAGCCATCTTTGACTGTCTTAACTTAGAAAAGTACTACTACTTTTTAAGACAGTCAAAGATGGCTCTTTTAGTTAATTCGTGCATTAGAGTATAACAACAAAGAGAGAGACGTCAGAGAACCCAACGCAGTCTATTCATAATATTGTAATGACCACGGAAGAGGCAGTGAATGAAGTATTGAATAGACAGAGATTTATTAGATAGGCCTACCTAATAAACCGTTGGAACACACAAGACCGGAAATATAGCAACTCCGGTAAACAAACCCCGAGAAGCCCAATCCCTATGAGAGCTCCCCGCGCTACGGCCGTCCGGCGGTGCACAGAGCTTTTGCCCGTGATATTATATATACAAATATTATATTACGATACTATTATATAGAGCTCCGGGAGTCGCAAACGGCAACATTCACTTTCTCCTCCATGCTGCAGTTCACCCCGGACTGAACTGCACTGAGTTTGACGGTTGAACGCTGATTGGCTGTTACGTTACACATGTGACTCAGTGGCCACGCTGTTGAACGCATGTTAACCATTCCAACGCCGGTAAACAAACGCCGGTAAACAAACCCCTCGAAGAGAGCTCCCAGCCCTACAGCCATCCGGAGGCTCACTCAGCTTTTGGCCATGATATTATCTATAAAATTATATTATATTAATTCGCCCGATTCGCGTCTCTACGTTGACGCGTGAACGCACAGTAAAACCGAAAAAAACGTGTCTTTGGCGATCCCGAGATCGCGTTGTCTGAAATCGCAATTTCGATCAGAAAACGATAAATCGTTCAGCCCTAGCCTACATGTTACTCCCGTATACCACAATGCAATAGGGCTGTCAATCCTCCCCTCAAATCATATTCGAATTTCTAATGCTTCTTATGTTGAATATTCGAATAATATTCGAATATTTAAATGTTTTTTTTATTTTATTTTTTTATATCATTATGTACACCGATACCATCTTATTATTAGGCATACGTCCCGCGTCCACTAGAGGGTGCGTCAACCAAATCTGTTATGTAACATTTGCAACAAGTTTTACCAAATCAATACAAAACTTATATAAATAGGTAAGATATAACGCCAGAAATATTCAAGCAATGCTGTTTAATGAAGAAGCTCGGCAACATTCTCGGCAGTGTGGCTTTTTTTTAATTCTGTAGTTTGGAGAACGATATCCTTCATTTCCCAGTCCTTGTTTATGAAATGTGCCGTGACCGTCACATATGAGTCCGTGGCCACTGATGTCCATCCATCTGTGGTTAGGGCGATCGATTGTCCACTAATAATTTCACGGATGTTTTCTTTAGTGGTATCATACAGCTTTACAATTCTGTTGGTAATTGTCCCACGAGAGGGAACGTGTACCGTGGCTCAATCTCGCGGATGAACTCCTTAAACCCGTCCCCCTGCGAGATGTTAACTGGCCTCATATCTTTGCAGATAAACTCAGTCAGCTTTTTCGTTATTGTCTCTTGCCGCCCAGCTGGCAGACAACGAGATGAGGAGGGAGGCAAAAACGATGTTATTCTTGGCTGTTTTGACCGTGGCTCTTCCTCAGCCGCTAACTGTTCTGCGTACTCCGAGTAATGCACTGAATGGAGGTGTGCGCTCATGTTGCTCGTAGTCGAGTGGTACTTTAACGACTTACAGCATAATTTGCAAATGACGGTTTCTCTGGATGAAATCTTCCCGTTTCTCGATGGAAATCCAAAAATTTTAAAAATTGAATTTTTTTTTGGAATAATCAGATTCATCGATTCATCGAAAAAATAATCGACAGATTAATCGATTATTAAGATAATCGTTAGTTGCAGCCCTAGCGATAACACATCTGTCCATGCGAGGGTGCTCGCGGGCGAGTGCAGAATGAATGGGAGTCTATGGGGTTTCACCCTCAAATGTCATTTTTCTAAGGGTGTAATTTTTTTATCAAGTAATTTGTAAATTGGATTCAAAAGTTGGGGCCAAGATAATACTTAAGTTCACTATCTGTTCTAAAAATCTCTTTAAAAAGATAATGGCGTCACATATTTGCAAACTGCCAGAGGTCCTGCTTTACGGCAAGTTCTGAGTCACTTTGGTACTTCCGCACATATAATACATACATACTAGGGCTGGGTATTGCCAGGTACCTCACAATTCAATTTGATTCTTTAGGTCTTGATTCATTCGATATCGATTCGATTTGATATTGATCCAATTGCTTCGATATCGATTCAATAATACGTGCAGATGACCAAAATACCGAAATATCATTTAGAATAATGAACCGTTTCATTGTGCTTTAACTAGTAAAAAGGGAATACACCATTGTATAGTATTGTTCCTGAGCTAAACTTTTAGCATAAAAGTAATAATCATAACATGGACAAATGTAAAGGGGAATGTACATTTAAGGCAGATTTATGCTCAGTTACGTAAGCGTAAGCGCAAGAGGCCCTTGCGCACCCCTTGCGCGACTTCTCACGTCTTGCGTGCGTCGGGCGATTTTTCTAGACTTGCGTCATTTTTTACGTAAGCTTTTACGCGAACCGCCCAGCCTGCAAGGCTGTGATTGGTCTGCTGGTCTGGTTACTACTTCCTGTCTGGAGTATCACCCGGCAGGCTCATATACAAAAGCATTAACGTGAAGTGAAGTTAACTTTGCTGCCAACACATTATGTCGTTTTAAAATGTAGAGAGATATGCACATTTATACAACCCCAATGATCAACAACTTCATCACCCCTGTTCCTCTGTCTGTTGCCATCATTCACTGTGTATGGGGAGAACACGATCTGGCACATAAACAAACCAACGACTCCCACAGACAAAGACGTCATTCTCGAGGTCGTCTTCAACGAAAAACTTTCCTCCACATATTACTCCACCTACTGTTCTGGCGGTAAATTGCTTGGCAACACGCGCAACCTGAAAGGGAGCATGAATTGCTTTGAGTAAATTTTGCGCAACAACGCAACACCAACGCTGAAGCATGCAGCCGCCTTTAGGCATACTCGCTTCTAGATTAGAATGACTGAGTATGCTTCTTTTTTCTTTAATGGAAATAATCGATTTAAAAAAAATTCAGAATCGAAATTGAATGGTGAACAAATAAATTGCAGTGCATTGATGAATCGATATTTTTACCCAGCCCTAACACACACACACACACACACACACACACACACACACACACACACACACACACACACACACACACACACACACACACACACACACACACACACACACACACACACACACACACACACACACACACACACACACACACACACACACACACACACGAGATGGAAATTAACTTTTTTGCCCACCAGCCACTCATCTTTTTTAACAGCCACTTTTTATACGCTATATATTTTTTAATATATGCGTACATTTTAAACAATATAATAGTAACAATAGATAAGAAAAGTGTTTTTCATACACATCAGTTGGTGTTACGATGACAAGTTTGGGGATAATTCATCTATACAAAGTATTTTCATTAAAAAACGAATTGACATATTGATAATAAAACAACATGCATGGCTACACCATCATAAGTCAATAGGAACATTTGTTTTTTTGTATTTACATGTGACTGCATACAAATGTGTCCACACAGACATGGTAACTAACGTATGATAGTAAGCATTATATGCCCTTAACACTAATATTCAGAAGAAAATATGTGTGGCATTCAGTCCAATGCTGAAAATATATCTGTGGCATTCAGTAGGCCAATGCTGTGGTAAAGTGTGTAAAGTATGACCAAGTGTTTCTTTCTGTTCAATAGATAGAACTTTATCAATCCCCTGTAGGAGAAATTTGTTAATGTTTGTCCCTAAAGTCATAAAACAATAATGGTAAAATAATAAATACAAAACACGACGGTAACTGAGTAGGTCAAACCGTCCAATCTGAAGGCTCTACTTAACCACTCCCCCTACTCACTTCCACCAATGCGAAGCAAACAGAACTGAGTAGGGGAGGGCGTAGCCTAACTAGTTTGTGAACGACCCAGAGAAACGCAACTCAAATTCAATGTGAACATATATGAGGCTTAAATAAAATCCCGGACGATTTTGAAATTCCGACTAGAGGTCGACCGATATATCGGTCGGCCGATGTATCGGGCCGATATTTGTCATTTTTTAATCTATCGGCATCGGCCGATATCTGTGTTTAGTAGCGCCGATTTATAGTCAGGCATGTCCGCGGGCAGCCCCGTGTTATTGGTACCGGCAGAACGCATGTGAAGGACCCCAACCCAAAACTTGTAATCCTGGGAGATAAGGTAAGGCTTAAATTCTGCTATTTCAAAGTTGTATGGTGGTAACATATTTACTAGGTTATATATGTTACAAGTAAACTATGAAGTGCTGCTTCACTTAGTGAAAGGAAAAAAAAAAAAAAAAAAACGAAAAGCATTGAACCATCGAGAGCTGTAACCTAAGGCTACAGCTGATTGAGTTCACAGTTAACTTGTCCTTGCTGTTAGCTTGAAGGACTTTACTCGAAATCTAGTAGCAGCTTGCTTGCTTACAGTAATATGTTGGCCCAAATGTTATGAGTTCTGCTTAAATGTTCCTGTATTGGAGTCGAAAAATGTCCCTCTGTTCGTGGGGTGGAGGAGGCGGCATTATGTTGCGCTACGTTATGCTGCTCCGCCCCTCTCACAGACAGCTCCGTGCTTGGAGACACAGAGCAGCCATGGAGCAGCTCAGAACGGTGTATGACATTTGTTCAGAAGCGTGGTTTAGGTGACGCAGACAATAGCCGAGTTTCCAACTTATTTACTTCAAAGAAAATTCCCCTCAAGAACATGCGCAGCTGCGTGTGTTTCTATCAACGTGTTTGCGAATAAAAATGGATCGTTAGCCTGATGAAGTGACGTGTTCAGACCAATGTCTGTATTTAGCCTACGTCCACAGTAAAGTAGTATAACGTTAATAGTCAAGAATGTGAGAAATCACAAAGGCTTTAGCATTGCCCTTGCTAGTGTGTTTGCAGTACTACCGTTTATTTTTTATGTAACATATTATTTTATTTTTATATTTTCCAAGTTAATTTATTTTATTTATAAAATATTTAATTTTTCTTTAAATGAATATTTCAGTTAACACTTGCGCCCAAACAAAACTGGTATGTATAACTCAAGGTTCAAGTCAGAGTTCAATAAATGTTAAAAAATGTTAAAACAAATTGTGTGCATCTACTTATTATTAGTGTGACGCTTTAGCATGCAAACTAATGGGAAAACTTTTAGATATCGGCCCTAAAAATCGGCCCAAAAAAATCGGCAGCCCATATCGGCTATCGGTTAACCCTGACCTCTAAGTATCGGCATCGGTTATAGAAAAACCCATATCGGTCGACCTCTAATTCCGACACACATTTTTTAAAAGTGTGTCAAAAAGAGGGCATGTCCGGGCAAAAGAGGACGTCTGGTTACCCTACCGTGTGGCGTGTGAGCGCGTGCATGGGTTGAATTGTGTGTGTCTCACGCCGAACGCGTGAGACTTGAGAGCCCTGTTACCGATATTATCCCGGATATTGACAGTCGCAGTTCAGCAAAAGAGGCGTAGAGGAAGAAGGGGCCCGGATGTTGACAGTAATGGTTGTGGAACTGTGCAGCGCCGTATAACGAATGTATTAGATATGCAAATTTGATCGGACCTGACTGGAAAGTATTACCCGCCACAGTGGCGGGTGAAGTGACCCAATTCAATTTCAATTTCCATCCCTGACACACACACACACACACACACACACACACACACACACACACACACACACACACACTCGTAAAGTCCTCCTTAAGATAATGTTTTGGATTCTGCTTTTGCTTCAGATGCCATCAAGTGGGGTATTTGGTCGTAATCATTCGCAAGTCCGTCCCTGACCAATCAGCCATCATTAGCAGAATGCTAGCGTGTACGGCCAACCACGGCCCAACCTGTAAGTAATCGAAAGGACATAAGACCTCGGTCATTCGACTTTTGAATTATATTTTATATTGAACTTGCGGAATCTACAATAAAATCTGCGATATTTCAACGACAAGCAGGTGAAAGAGATACATTTAGCCTTCTAGCTTTAGTGGAATTCTAATGGAACTGCAACCAAGTTCGATACAATGGTGCTAAATAGAGAGTGCCAAGACTCTCCGTAGACGGGTTCTAGCTATACTGAAACTTCACTACTGAGCTGAGCAGTGGCGTCACTAGGCTGTTTTATTCGGGGCTAAAGCCCCGGGTCTAATTTGATTAGCCCCGAATCTTTTTTGTTAAAAAAAAAAATACATATATATACAATATATATATTTTTTTATATATATTTTGCTGCATGCAGAGCCTGTGCATTATCCGCACGTCGCACATGCTCCCATTAGGCCTAAAAAAAAAAATTGTTTGGTTCCGGTTTCCGACCGACCCTGTCAATTTTTTTTTTTAGGCCTTAGTTGGGAATCTTGCGTAGCTTACTGCTAGGAATTTCTGTACTACTGCTCAAGATTTTAAGCCATGAATTGATGAACTTCCATTGAAGAAAATATGTCCGTTTTCTGTGGGCTGTAAATAGGCCAATCCATGAGGCTAAATAGCATGCCAATATTGATGACCGATTGTGTCAAGTGTCTAAGGATGAATGCTTACATGATTTGTTTCCAACTTTTGCCTTAAGTTACAATTTAGCTAACTAGCTAGCTGCCGACCCTTTTCAATTCCAATGGTGGCTGTCATTTCATTACCAATGTTAAGTGTCATAAATAGTTAACACTGGTGCCGAGTCATGATTCCTAAAAAAGAAATACCGTATTTTCCGCACTATAAAGGCGCACCGGAGTATAAGCCGCAGCAGCTAAATTGAATGATGTGTACATATATAAGCCGCACTGGACTATAAACCGCAGGTGTTTTAATGTTTAATTACCATTAGGGCTGGCCCGAATGCCATTTTTCAGGCTGCGAATACTCGTTGGTTTTTCCGAGCGACTATTCGAATATTCGTTCCAAAAAAAAACACCATCAAAAACCACATTAATAATCCCTATATACTCCCTGGAACCGATTTTGACAGTATCTGCATATTTCGTTGAAGATTTAATAGCTTTTGAACGTTAATTAGTAGACCTAAGTAGGTTGAAGTTAGTTTTTCCCTGTGAAAGCGAACAGCTGTTGTTCCGTTCCAAATCAGCTGTCCTCTGCCATCTCAGCGCTTACGGTAGCTTTTCAACTCATCCTGGAACGAGCATCTTTTCAGGGAATTTGTACAATAAATCCATAAAAAATACCGAATATTGATTGCCCTATGTGTCCATATTATATCCATTATATTGACCGGGTATTCCCAAGACGCTCACGCTCTGCAACAAGCCAGTCACAGTTGATTGGCGCGGCACTGTACAGCGAACGTAAACAAACAACTAAGCTATAAAAATAAAAATCCACCAGAATGCAGGAAATTAAGTGTTTGACGCTCAAAATTTTCTGGGGGAGCACCCCCATACCCCCCACCTATAATTTGTCCCCCAAAATGTTGAAATGAAACCTAGCCTATAAGACCCTGTACGCAGGTTGTATACAATATATTCATAGATATGTTGTTTCTACTATTTGGATTAAAAAGAAGGCATGTCAGTAAACTTCATGTCGGCCCTTAGTGTGATTATCATTTCATCATAGAGTGGCCCTTTGTGAAAATGAGTTTGACACCCCTGATATAGGTAATGTAAGGTCTGTCTCACTTCATCTCACTTCATTATACTCTGAAATAACTTGAATGGAACTTTAAAAGTCTGGGGATAAGCAGCAGTCAGGTAGCTATTCAAAGTAGGGATGGGCATTCGATTAAGTTGTCTTAGTCGATCGTCGGGAGAATTAACGATCAATTAATCGTTAATATTTTACATTAACATTTAAAAAAAATATTATATTCAAAATGAAATGAAAATACAAATGCAGCGTGTTTTCCTCATTGGGATCTTTATTATTAGATGAACAACTCAGTTAAACCAGATCCGTTCAATAGTTATGCGCTAATCTGCTCTAAGCAACGGAGCATGCAGCTCGAAGCCGGTGCTCATAAACATAACTAAAAATAAACACAACCCTAGTTTCTTCCCCAAATAATAACAATGATAATATCAAAAAAACAATCATGTTACAACTTAACCAACCAGTCTACGGATTTTTGTTCAGAAAGATGAGCTGTTGACATGCTCTGGGGTCAGACGCGACCGCAGCCTGGTGACCGTCAGTCCAGCCGCCAAAAACACCCGCTCTGAGGGGACCGACGTTGCCGTGATGTAGGGCTGGGCGATAAACCGATTTTATCGATTAACTCGAGTGTGTAGCTCACGTCGACTTGTTTAAATGAAAATCGGCTTTCTCTTCAACATCCGCCAACGCTTCCCTCTCAGCTCCCGTAGTTCGGAATGGGCTCAGACCTCCCCCCGCACAGAGCACACATTTACCAAAGTGATGCACAAACATGGCAGCGAGTATGACAAGTTGTGTACAACAATTTATTCATACATGTATAATCTATTTTGAGGTAAACATAATTCATTTGAAATATATCTGTGTGGTTTAATAATTCTTCGATCTGTTGGTAATTCGTCGATCTGTAGGTAATGCCTCGGGGCTCCAGTAGGGGGATCGCGCTCCTCTTCCTCATTCAATACAGACGAGTGAAGGAAAGAGCTGCGTGTGTGTTTTTCTCATTCTTCTCCTGTTACTATTCCTTTTTTTAAGGTAATGACCGTTTGCAAAACACTGTATATTTATGAACACATGTTGAAAGTTTGAACGTTATGTTGGCACTTTATCAGAACTACCTCTTATCCTTAGTAATATTTTATGTTTACAGAAATATTTTACATTTTATATATTTTACATTTTATGTTATGTTACTGGTTACACTGATTACAATGGCAGGGCCTGCCATAATGCCTTATTATGTAAATCGATCTAAATCGGAAATTTTGTGAAAAAAATCTGGGATTTTTTTTTTGCCCATATCGCCCAGCCCTACCGTGATGCAGAAATACCTCCGTGCTAACTTGGCAAGGCGGGGGAACAACTTTCCACAATCCAGGGGCTCAGAAAGTTCTTTATTTCTGCTTCGATGCTAACCTCGCCTTGAGTGGTAGGCCTATAGTGCTCCCCAAGAAGTCATTTTTTAAATCATAATGGTCCCACACCAGACTTCGCCGTGGCCTCGTCCGCTTCATGATTACATCGCCGTGTTCCAATATCCATACTAGGGATGTCCCGATCCGATATTTGGATCGGATCGGCCGCCGATATTAGCAAAAAAATGCATATCAATATCGGATCGGCCTGCAGGGGAAAATCCCGATCCGGACTCCCGAACCAGTTTGTTTTCAAAACTCCGGTCCATGTTTTCGAGCGCACCAATGTAGGTAATCCATTCCAGTTTTTTTCAGCTTTTCCCCCCAAATCCGGTCCGCGTTGTTCAGCACACCTATAGCGCACACTGTGTGTGTGGTAATTTGACTATTTTCTACTCAGGTTTTGTGTGTGTTGCTTTTATATATAATGTTATATTGTTTACAATATTGTTTACACTCTTGTTGTTCAAGAACAGAGCACTGATGCCAATTCAGTGTGTGTGTGGTAATTTGACTATTTATAATTTTGTCTATTTTGTGTTTATCTAACCCTGAATAAACAGGTCAGCTTCTCATTACCAACTATTGTGGATTATTCAAACTAACCTAATTAAGTTGGCTAGTTGTTCTTAAGAGTAAAACCCTTTTCAACATGAGTAGCTACAATATCGGTATCGGATCGGAAGTGCAAAAAGCTGGATCGGGACATCCCTAATCCATACTATCCGTACTTACTAGACTAAGTTTGAGTACGTAGGGCGTTCCGATTCAGATCGGGCGAAAATAAGTGTAGCCTACTGAAAACGGTCAAATCGCGAAGGGCTGGCCCGAATTATTCGAATATTCGAATACTCGTTCGGAAAATTAGTATTCGAAGCGTAAATCAGTATTCGGAGCTTCGTTGTTTCACGTACGTGACGTTACCAGAGCGAGGGAGGCAAACTATAAGCGACACCAAGCAGAGAAGCGAGAGAGGTGGAGGAAGAATAGGTATCTTGTTTCCCTTTACTTTATAACAACATTAGCGGGATCTGGGGAGGATAAAGAAATGCTTAGTTAAATGCTAACCTTAGCTTAGTTGTTTGTTTAAGTTCGCTGTACAGCGCCGCGCCAATCAACTGTGACTGGCTTGCTGCAGAGCGTGAGCGTCTTGGGAATACCTGGTCAATATAATGGATATAATATGGACACATAAGACAATCAATATTCGGTATTTGTTATGGATTTATTGTACAAATTCCCTGAAAAGATGCACGTTCCAGAATGAATTGAAAAGCTCCCGCAAGGGCTGGGATGGCAGAGGACAGCTGATTTGGTGCGGAACAACAGCTGTTCGCTTCCACGGGGAAAAACTAAGAAACTCCAACTTACTTAGGGGCCTACTAATTAACGTTCAAAAGCTATTAAATCTTCAACAAAATATGCAAATACTGTCAAAATCGGTTCCAGGGAGTATATAGGGATTATTAGGGATAATGTTGTTTTTGATGGTGTATTTTTCTGGAACGAGTATTCGAATATTCGCTCGGAAAAACCAACGAGTATTCGAAGCCTGAAAAATGGCATTCGGGCCAGCCCTAGTGGCGATGTACACTTTTCATACTCAACGGCAGCCATCTTAGCTACGTAGCGGAAGAGGGCGGAGCCAGGCTGAGCCAAAGTCGGCGCATTTTCCACATAGCCTGTATTAATAGTCATTTTGTAGTTTTTATAGCTTTTTATAGCTGCTAGGCGTAAAGAGTTCACCGTTCAAAGCGGGATGTTTATTGCGGGGGAGGAGCCGCAAATTTAAATATTGCCCCTGTGTGGTAAAATGTTTTTTTGCACACTACATTAGTTTAATCGATGAAAAATTTACGTAATCGACGAAATTCTTAACAATCAATTAGTCGATCGTCGATTAATCATGCCCATCCCTAATTCAAAGCTATAATTACCTGCTTATTTTGTTTATTTAGGTAAAGCATCATGAAAAAAAATTTGCATGCGCAATAAAGTATACAACAAAATTTGCTATTCCCTCTTGGGCTAAGCCCCGGATGTTTCAGAAACCTAGAAACGCCCCTGGAGCCGAGTTGTGCTGGGCAGAACCGTACCCACCAGTGGAAATGCGCCTTAATGTCCATGCGTCGGCCCAGCACGCCTCAAATCAGTAGTGAAGGTCTAGGGCTGTACGGTACGGACTAAAATGTCTATGAGGAGGGTATGATTTGAGGAATAGACGGTAAGGGTATTATATCGCGGTATATTAATTACATCTTCTAATTTTTTTATATAAATCCTTCTGAAGGGGTAAAATACTAGTTAGGCAGAAAATCTTACTTCCATCTCTGAAAAACACTGATGATTAATAGTATGGATTTCTTTCTCAACTTGCGCGCGGACCTTGCCTTATGGCGCGTTTCCACTGCAGGGTGTGGAACAGATCGGATCGCAAAGGTGCGGGTCGGGTCGCGTTTCCACCGCCAAAAGTGGGCGTGACCCGGACTTTGCCGTACCCGTTCCGGCCCCTTTCTCGGGACTTCTCCGTTGGGGTACCGAAAACGAGACGAGACGCCTGAAAGGGTCCCGGGAAATTCTAGCTACACACCCCCATCGTTGATTGGTCGACAGAATCATCACTTCCGGGTGGTGCGGGGATAAAAACAAACAAACGGTAGCCTCGGGGTATTATTCTTTACAATTAACATGTCGCGTAAAACGCTTGCTTTGGCGAACAAGGAGGTGGAGACGTTCGTCTGCATTCTTGGGGAGGAAGACGTTGTTTACGATGTTTACCTAGCTGCTGCGGCGATCGACATCCGGCCTACCACAAAGGGTACTGTCGGCAGTGGAAACGCGACCTCGGAACTGAGCTGGGCTATACCGCCCCCTCCCTACCGCACCTTTGCGATCCGATCCGTTCCGCACCCTGCAGTGGAAACGCGGCATTATAGTTTTGGTATCTCAATTTGGCTGAAGTGTGTGCGCGGGGAGGTAACTCGTAACACTAGGATCGAGTGTTTTTGCCATCTCTTTAAAGTCCTATCAACATTTTGAAAGGGAACCATGTCCTTACACAGGTCAACAGTGACAGCGTTTGTTATCTCGTTCCCTCGCTGGCTTTATTGTCGTAAGGACTAGCTTTGGAAAATGCCTGCGGAAGCGTCTGAGATTCAGAGAGATTCACAGCGTCGGTCTCGTCCAGTGTGTGTGACAGCTTGTGAAGGGACAGTCACTGGGAAAAGCAACGTTGCGCCGAATTGAAAAAAGGAACTACATTTCGTCTTTACTTTTTACATGAAAAAGTAGTTACGTTACTGTATTAACCAGTTCATTTCTTTGTAACGTGTTACACACAACACTGTCTGCCGGTCAAACTGTAATGTCAAAATCCATACCATACGCCGGATTGTGATAGCCGCGGCAGTTACGTAAGCATCGTGACCTCATAGCAGCCAGACACAATGTAGCCTGCTATTAAATCCAAGGCAAAAGAAGAATGTGACACAATAAACAAAGAGCAACAATGTAGGGCTTCGAAGATGGTCGTCAAACCTTTCATAAATCCTGAAGTGTGACACGAAAAAAAAATCGACCAAACTCGATTGTTAATTTTGTGATCGTTTGACGCTAAAATCGAAATCGTGATCAAAATTCGATTAATCGCCCAGCCCTAATTTGGGTAGTATAAAAGCAAAGGAATATAATGTTAAATGAATAGGCCTACGTAACTGGAATTCAAGACTGAATTCGCATGTATTAAAAACGACGTGATGACCGCACACAGCAAAGGGACGTACGGGACGTTTGCTGTGGTCTACTATGGTCTATAATCCCAAGTAGACCATATTGAGGGACAGAGAAAGATGAAGACAGTCACACGTCGCCCCCCCACCCCAGCCCGGCTAATATGGTTTAACTTACAATGCTACTAAAATGGTCGTTAGTTTCGATTCAAGTTGTTTTTTTATCGTCTCAACCTCCTCCCCTCCGCTCGTTAAACGGGGGTTAATATGACTGGCTTACCGTGACATTTCAGCCTTTCAGGCCATTTACAGGTCTCACGCTTAATTTCCTGTTAAAAACTAGCCTCATTCCACTGCGTCCAACACATTCTGTTTAATTACATATTATGAGCAGTTCATGTAAAATAATAGGCTACACCTGATGAAACAAATGAACCTTGACTAACGTTACGTTACCATTATATGAAAGTTCATGCCGAAAATAATGCAAGAAAATCATGAAAGTCTCTAATGGCTATTGGCTTAGTTATAACAGACCGTTAATTGGCCGCTACACATCTAATGCCTTCGAGTGTCCCATCTTTGCCAGTGTTGTTTGGGTTGTAGGATAATTACAGCTCTATAGTCGGCGGGTGTAGTACACTGAATCTAACCTGATCGGATATTGAACACAGAGGACAACAGGACACCGTGTCAACCATCGAAAACTCTTCTCGGCCATAGCTCACAAAAGTGGCCACCATCACACTGCTTTATTCAAGTTTTTACCAGCATTGAGAAGCGTGAGCTGTAGGTTCGGGATACTCACCTAGCAGGCTAGCCACCAGACGGCAACTTATATGTCCGTTTCCTTTAAACATCTGCCATTGATGTCAGGCTTGCGGATGTTTTTAGCGCTTAACTCCTTTTGGATTGACTAGCTGTCGTGTAGTTGTCAATATTAACGCGTGCTAAGGAAATTCAAACGGAAACTAGTAGCTTTTCCCACAAACAATTGCTTTTCGTTGTAGTACTTCGGGGAGGACGCAGTCATCTGCCCTTCCTGGCAATGAACACCCCCCTCTTCCCGAAAGCAGCGCGTTTGCCTTCCTTGCAACAAGGCCGCTGATTGGTCTGATCGGCCGCCTGTCACTTGCCCGGGGTTAACCCTTTGGTTGCCTAGTCTAGAGCGCAGTGCTGTCAGGCATATTGCAGGTGCTTCCTATCTAGGCTGTAGTTCGATTTTTCTTGTGAGACGTGAATCATGAGATCACGATCAGGCCCACACTATCTTTCCAGGCTTCCAGTTATGTGCTCGTGACCCAACCGCCAGTGCTCCGGACCAATCAGCATCAGAAACTACGTGATCCACATGATAGACATATCGACCAATTATTTGGCAAGATTTTTGTGTTCCTACCATTTTCCAGAACGTTTCAACATCCACTGTCAAGTTATGACCGAGGTATGAGTTACAAAATTGCTTGCAAGCTTACAATAATTCAAATTATCATATCTCTTTGACACAGGAAGATCTACTGAAACTTGATACAAATAAGCGCCATACACATTTCAGTTTTGTTTCATTAGGTTTAGTCAATACAATTTCTATATTTTACAGATGTGCGCATCTATAATAATTCTAGTAAATAATTTAAACAGTAAAACGAAAAAAATGAAAACAAAATCATGATATTTACAACAATACAACTGGAGAAAGATGTTCGAAGATTTAATAGGACCTAACCCTAACTCTGACCCAGTAGCCTCCAAATTGATTCGTTCACCACTACAACAATCTCACAGGTGTATGTGTTTTGTCTCACTTTACTTACGTGCCAAGGTTATTGTAGCCCTTTTAGCAGTTTAGATATAATCTATTAACTCTTGGAATGTTATTTTCAGCAAAAACCTGAGCCAGAGACCAAGTGAGAGAGGTACATTTCTTCATTGATTATCCCCTTCAGGAATGTAACAGGGGAAAACGTATCTAATATACAATTATAATATAGGTAACGCCACCTAACAATCCAAAGAAAGAAATATATATATACACATATATATATACATATACATGTTATACATCTCATTATTAACTAGGCTTAGTTTAACCTCAGCTGTTTCAAATTGATATTGACTTCCTCATTCTAACTCATTAATAATATGCAAATCAGTCTAATTATATTAAATTTGTATTTCATAGCTTTCAAATTGACATCCTCACAAGATTTGATTTGTCCTATCCGAACCAGGATGGTACGTTTCTCCAGACTTCCGGTGTTCCCCAGCAGTCTGAGCTATACCTCCCCCCATAGACCAAATTGTGCAATATTCTTGGAGTCATGAGGGTGGCTGGAATGAAGGCTAGGAAATGTTATTTACAATGCTAAGAGTGTCTATGACTTATCTTAATATACATATGAAGATACATAGATACAGAGACAGACAAGTGTTGGATTCATTTATTGAAAACCTATGCAGAAAACCTATGCAATATGAAATCTGATACTTTCATGTGGCCATGATTTTATTTGTACATCAGCATGCATAACATCTCTCCATGAGACAGAATACGGTAGCAAGATAAATCTTTTTTTTTACCTCAACTGATTTCTTAACCATATGCTACGTTTTATGGTAAACAATACATTGCAATATGCTAAGGCCTTTCATCAAGACATCATCCTTACTAAATTGGAGTCTGGATGTCCTTTGCTTCCAATGATCCAGTGTCAAGGTGGCCACCATCATTCAGTTATCACAGTACTGTACCTTCCATGGGCACAGCATCAGCACTGTGATAACTGAACCAGGGCAGCCTGGCAAATCTGGCCGTCCACCGACTCTCCACCACACTCCACACTGTCAATCACCGGCAGAACTGTGTCACCCTATTCTGCGTCCAATATCTTTCCATCTTTCCTTTCCCCCTAATGAGTCACAATTGAAGTAGGCTTACATGACTATTTGGTATCTGCTACCAAAAATACCAGACTGATATGTTAATGTGAAATGACATCAAATATTAACAGGGTTCTATGTTTATAAATAATTCCCATATTTAGATATATAAACTTCCACCATGGCTGCGGAACAGACTGCACTATGAACAATGCTGGAATTGTAAATGTTAAGAAGTTATTGTTAGCTAATAATAAATAATATAAAAATAAATAAATAATAAACATTTTACTAATGGAAATTACTTCACCCTCAAGTATGCAGTTATTGGGAAAGCAGGGTGTGTCATAGAAGATAATCCCAATAATTGATCATGGGTTACATCATATCGGATCATGAGCTCATTCCATATACTAAATCTGCACACATTGTGCAATTGTACAATCAGAGATACTATGTTTAATGTTGAATAATATTGTCAAGTTATGTCGCAGCCATTTTTGTTTACTCAAGTTGTATCTGATGTAATGTGGGAGTAGCTCATTATAGCTTATTTTCCTTGTTTGTAGAAGGCAGATTATTCATACTAACCACAAGGACGAGTGACGTCAGACTTGTTGTGATACTTTTCAGGACTCCGCCCAACCAAGCAGTCCAGTCTCATCGCGCGTCGACTCCTCCCCGCCTTTTCATGTAAACAACTCCATTAGCTGTCTCAGACAAAACAGACGAGTCACTTGCAAAAAACGTTAAATGTAACCTATTATTACGAGCAAGACATATATGGTTAGATTCAAAATAACATAGCCTAATCTTCGCGGTCATTCCCGTAACAAAAATCCTACATTGCACGATTGCCAGTTTTTTAATTACCGAGAATGCCCTGTAGTGATAGCGAGACAAGACATTACCCTACAGCCCAATCGAGGGAGCATAATCATATAGTCTACATGCACAAAAGACTCATAAGAAAGAACCATATAATAAGCATGCGTGTCACTGCTAGTTACCTATTATTATCAACCAAAAGTTGGGAAAACAAAAACGTTGAATCCAAATTGTCGCTGCAATAGACGCTGAGGTTTTAAAGGACGTAGGCCTACGTTAAAACCAATTTAAACGCCTCATCCAATGCAATCTTATCGTATCAAATGTTATTGTGCAGCCATACGTTAACGCCCCGAGTTATACACACCCCCTTCTAGGTAAAAACAAACAAATGTCACGTTGTGCAATGGTCCCAAAAAATATCAATGCGTAGGCCTATTCAATTCCTTTGCGTAGCTAACAAGTGGGGAATAAAGATCGACTCTTCTTACCTCTAAATATCCTTCTTAATTCCCTTGTTTACATTAATATTTTTAATGACGCAGCAAGAACATACGGAGCAACGTGATTGTCGCCATTTTTTGTTGTTATTGAAATATCTTCAGCCATGTGACAAACCACATCTATTTTTTTTTCTCCAAGCTTCCGGGTCTGGATGCGATTATTATTATAATATATATAATTAGTTATCTAAAATGGTTTAATCCTCCAAGTTGTTCGGGTCGCTGGTGGACGCTGGTAGGTTTTGCCTGACCGGAGACAGCAGGCTGTGCGCAGTATTTGACAGCTTTGGGACACTGCCGACGCTGTACGGCTTTCAACAAGTAGGCTATGCATGGTCCGCAAATGTTACGTAGAGAACAAGGACTTGCTCTTGTGTTTTGCGAAATTTGGCCACTGTTTGCGATTTGGCGCCGCACATTATAAAAAAAACACGCAAAATCAATCACTGAGGTCCGTGTTTCCTACATATATTATATTAAACATTATTCATATAGGCTATTATTTGTCACGCTATTAAGAGCCACATACCCTTTAGGCAGCGCTCAATGGAGTTATGAAATTAAGTCTCTCTCGCTCTTTCTCTCGCTCTCTCTCTTTCTTCCCCTTTATCTCCATTCCTCTTTCCTTCTGTCTCTGCAGAGACTATATGTTGTTTGTTTGTTGTTGTGTTGACAGTAATGAAGTCAGTTAGATTTTGTCAGGTGTACCTATCCATCTTTGCTCATTACATCAGTTTTTTCTTAAATGCTGTTGTCCAGCATCCAGTATTTACCATTGTTGGATGTATCTATTTGCATCCACATTTCCATTTTTTGGAGTATCTGGTAATGTTCACACATGGATAGTGAAAGTGTTGGCAGCAGTCTGTGCACTTGATCATTTTGCCAAAGCTTGGCTTTTTGCAGTACAGACATTTGATCTCTTCTGCCAGGTCAGGGTCTTTGCAGCGGCCGACAAGTTCTGGGAGGAGGTGGTCCATGAAGAAAGATTCAGCCTTGGGAAGAGTTTCTTGTAGAAAGGGCTCATCTCTCCGTAGCCGGCAAATGATGCTGCTTGTCTTCGTCCACACCATGAAGTCACACATGTCCATTTGAGAAACATACATTTGTAACTGGATCTGTGAGTAATATGGGTGGGTGGGTCGCAGGTCATACCGTCAAAACCTGGTAAGTTGAGAGTGAAATTCATGGACATTTCAGTAAGTGTTTTTATGGTTTGTGATGCAATGAAAAACAAAGCGATTTTTCAGTAAAATGACATTTTATTGCAACTGTGTCAGGGAGAACTTAAAAGCAATACGGCATCTACATTGATATCAGTTCACTCCGAAGCAGGCTTTTGCCCCCTGGCTGCGCGCGCACCTAGTATTGTTTGTACACAAGAAACCCGTCTCCCAGGCTATATCTGTCTCTCAAGCTATCGATGTATAGGCCTATCTGTAGAAGGCCTATCCTAACCTATGCATGTCTACCTGGATGTCGGTCTGGCACTATTTTATAATCTTCTTAGCATTGTCTTCCTTCATATATTAATATTGTCTGGCGTCATATTCTCTTCTCTGACTTCCTGATCCGCCGACTTTCTTAAAGGCCTCCACACACCGGCGCCGCAGCGTCGCGTCAAAAAGTCTGCCCCCATTATTCCGGGTGTACCAGCACACACCAGCGCCGACTAGCCGCGCGGCAGCATTCCGCGCCGCGCCGCCCAACTACTCTTCGAGACAATGTTCTATTCCCGAGCGTCGCCGCCCCTGAAAAAGCGCTTTGTAAAAGCTGGTTTGTACATCCCGGGTCCCGTAGGCACCTCCATATCTACCCCTCACCACTGGATGTCGCCCTCTTTCGTTTGTGATAAACAATTACGAGAATGGACGATGAGAGACTGGTCGTCGAGGTGGAAAAATATGTCGAATTGTATGACCAAAGTTCCCGTCATTACAAAGACAACTCCAAAAAGGTCATTGCCTGGCGAGCCATAGCTCTGGAGATTGGATCTTCAGGTGAGAAATCAACAATGGTGGACTAAGTACCCAAACCATTAACCATAAAGGCCTCCACACACCGGCGCCGCAGCGCAGCGTCGCGTATTTTACGCGCGTCAAAAGCACGCCCCTAGCACCAACAGGAGGCGGCGCGACGGCCGCGCTGCAGTATAAAATCAGGAAGTCACCTGTCAATCAACCGCAGCAAAGACACGAAACGCAATGGTTGAGTAGCCTATTGTAGCCTAGTTTATTTATTTTCCATCTTTTTGGCTGAATAATTGGAAAAATGTAGGCTAATCTGCGCAGTGAAAGTATGTTTTCAAGCATCAGATCAACTTAGTTTGTTGGGCACTTTATCGTTTTATTTACTGTCATTTCTTATTTATTTTATATTTTGCAATTATTCATCTACTGCATCAACAATCTCAATAACTGCAGGACCTTCTATTAAGCCTTTTTAGTATATAGTGCAGTCACCTTTTAAGGCCAATTGTTATTGTGTGTATTTATTGTATTGAGCTCCTGGATGGCTTTATTGATCCCCATTGGGACCAATACAGTATCTATCTATCTATCTATCTATCTATCTATCTATCTATCTATCTATCTATCTATCTATCTATCCATCTATCTATCCTTAACATAGCCACACATTTATAAATGTATGCGGCCAGTAGTTATCCATTTTAATTGAGCAAGCTCTTTTACATTTTATTGAGTTTTTTTTATTTCAACAGAACAAATAACTGTTGCCAGACAGAGGGGGGCTGCCCTTCTTCTCCTGCAAGGAGCAAGGAGAAGACGAAGGGTTTGGGTGCACCCCATCAATGAACGGAGACAAGAACAGGGGGTATGCCACAATCTGGTCCAGGAGCTCCGTGCAGATCCTGAGAGGCACGCCAATATTTCAATTCGCTACTAAGTGTGCAATGGCAGAACCATATGGTGCAGCCTATATGATGACCTATAATCTAGTTATTATCCCTCTCTGGTATACTCTTTTGCATATATATACTTTTTTTTTATCCCTCGGGATTAATACAGTGATGTTATTGCTGTGCTGGATTCAGTAGCCAGTGTATTTTATTTGAGTGCTCGAGACACTTAATGTTATTTTTCCCTAAATCCAGAGAGACAGTTAATACATGATCTGATACCAGAGAGACAGTTAATACATGACAATGCATTTTTGAGCTTTGCCTGTGTTTCCTTTTACTTATCTATTTTATTGTATGAGAATGTTTCTATGTGAAGCACTTTGAGTCTGCTTCATGTATTAAAAGTGCTACATGAATGAAGTTGCCTTGCCTTAAATAAAAATATATATATTAGGCCTACAAGTAATCTGGTTTCTACCTACATGGTGTGATTATATGTGACTTGATTTCGTCTATTTCCCATTATGGTTAATGGTTTGGGTACTTACACACACCGGCGCCGCAGCGCAGCGTCGCGTATTTTACGCGCGTCAAAAGCACGCCTCTAGCACCAACAGGAGGCGGCGCGGCGACTTTCCGTCTCGTAAACGGTCGTTGCCATTTGAAACGGTCGATTTGAAACGGTCGATGCCATTTCCGAACATTTCCGATTGCGTCCGCTCTCCGATCTTGAATTGATTAGCCGCGTTGCCCAATCAGCGTTGAGCTTGACCCGACGTCACTGGCAGAGAGTAGTGAGCTTGGACAGAAGCATACGGCCGACATCTTTCTTTATTCTGTGTGGAAATAGTAACATAGTTACGCCATTAAATGCTTTTATGGAAACATTTGACAATATGAGAATGTTTCTATGTGAAGCACTTTGAGTCTGCTTCATGTATTAAAAGTGCTATATGAATGAAGTTGCCTTGCCTTAAATAAAAAAAAAAATATTACAAGTAATCTGGTTTCTACCTACATGGTGTGATTATATGTGACTTGATTTCGTCTATTTCCCATTATGGTTAATGGTTTGGGTACTTAGTCCACCATTGTTGATTTCTCACCTGAAGATCCAATCTCCAGAGCTATGGCTCGCCAGGCAATGACCTTTTTGGAGTTGTCTTTGTAATGACGGGAACTTTGGTCATACAATTCGACGTATTTTTCCACCTCGACGACCAGTCTCTCATCGTCCATTCTCGTAATTGTTTATCACAAACGAAAGAGGGCGACATCCAGTGGTGAGGGGTAGATATGGAGGTGCCTACGGGACCCGGGATGTACAAACCAGCTTTTACAAAGCGCTTTTTCAGGGCGGCGACGCTCGGGAATAGAACATCGTCTCGAAGAGTAGTTGGGCGGCGCGGCGCGGAACGCTGCCGCGCGGCTAGTCGGCGCCGGTGTGTGCTAGTACACCCGGAATAATGGGGGCAGACTTTTTGACGCGACGCTGCGGCGCCGGTGTGTGGAGGCCTTTAGCCGTTTCTCAATTCGCGTACTTGTGCGTGCTCGTGTGCTCGTGGACTCGTGAAACGTCATCAGTCGTTGCCCGAGCACTGTTCCAATTCGAAGCACGCATCAAGCGAGTACTGTCGTAAAACCCGGAAGTGTTCTGGATGCGTGCTCGATATCGCCGTTTCACCGAGCATGCATCGGAGGTGGCTCGTGTGTGCTTGCTCCCGCTATACATCCCAGGATGCATTTCGCACTCGCAGCAGTACGAGGGCGGACAATATGGAGAAGACGCACAAGTTACAACTGTAGCTTAAGTTACTCTTAACTTATATATATATTTATATAATATATAATATATAGGCCTAATATAATAATAATAATATATAAATATATATATGTAAGGTCGTGTGTGTGTATAGCTTATACACATGACAGGACACTCATATCTTTTCAATTGTTATTCATTCAGAATATTTACATACTATTTGAAAATGAAAGAGGCTGGGATTTTGTTTTATATCATTTGTTTATATTGTTCAGTAGTATATGCCTAAATGAGGCCGTAGCACAGTTAGCGGACGAGCAGAGGTGGTGACGTCATCGAGTCCGCTGCTGTTCCAATTGCAGGTACGTACTCGCGTGCTCGCAAGTATGTGCTTGAAGTACAGACTTGCCAAGTACGTGCTAGCAAGTCATCGAGTCCGTAGTACGCGTGCTACGAATTGAGAAACGGCCATTGTCTCGAAGAGTAGTTGGGCGGCGCGGAACGCTGCCGCGCGGCTAGTCGGCGCCGGTGTGTGCTAGTAGCCTACACCCGGAATAATGGGGGCAGACTTTTTGACGCGACGCTGCGGCGCCGGTGTGTGGAGGCCTTTATTTTCTTTGTATCTGTACCACATTGGTCATTTTAATGTCGAATAACGTTTAAATGCTCTTACACACTTGATTACATGGCTCATTTACTCCGGTCACCAATCTATGCATTGTACGGTCTTGCTGTGCGTGCAATGCCATGTAAAAGTTGTGTTGTTTGTTTTGGAAATAGCCAATTTCATGACACAATGGCCGTTTCTCAATTCGCGTACTTGTGCGTGCTCGTGTGCTCGTGGACTCGTGAAACGTCATCAGTCGTTGCCCGAGCACTGTTCCAATTCGAAGCACGCATCAAGCGAGTACTGTCGTAAAACCCGGAAGTGTTCTTGATGCGTGCTCGATCTCGCCGTTTCACCGAGCATGCATCGGAGGTGGCTCGTGGCTGTTTCCCAAAGTGAAGGCTGCAGCCTTGCTAGGACGCGTCCTTGCTAGTCGCGTCCTATGGAGATGAGACTAGAGTGCTAGCTCGAGTGCTTCCTAGCGTTTGTAACGTCTGACTTTGGGAACGACTTGGTAGTGTGGAAGCGCTTCCGCTTCCGCTTTTTAATACTGCGTGTCCGCTTGTAAACTCATGTGCGCTTATGAATAAAACATGGCAGCAATCAAGCTGATCGATATTTATTTGACTTTTGTCTGTTATGAATGCGGTCATGTCTCCTTCGCATGGAGCCTCTTTGGGGAAGTCACAAAAGCTTTGTGGTTGATCGAATTGTCTTTATTAAAAGGAAAATCCATTCAATTTTTATAAAACTAAGTGAAATTGTCTGAGAACTTATTTCATGCATCACATTTACAGTACGGTTGATTACTATTATGCAGGGGGAAAAAGACAAAGAAAGAGATGATAAACGTGTATTTATTTGGATATATGATCTGATTCATTCATTCATATATGCCTACAATCTACCAGTGCTTTGAACACATAAGTATATCATATAAAATACAATTATATACGTTCATTAAAAATTACAAACATTGCAAATGATCGGTTGTGCATTAATTTTACAACATTGGATAGTGGCACTATCCCTTCCACCGGCAAACAAATGGGCCTCCGTTTGCTGGGCTGACCCTAAAAAAAACGTAAAACATAAATAGGTATACATAAATAATGTAATCTTGTGAGCGAGTAAATTGACATTGGTGACAGTGGTGTTTAACACCAGCTACGTCCATGCAAAATATAGCAACGTATCATTAAGTTGCAAAAACGTTTGAAAAGTGGCACAGGTCTTTAGGCTTGATTATTTGCATTAACATGATGAATCTATAAAAAGCAATACGGCACAAAATATTTCTGAAAACTAATATAACTTAACACTTCGTTTGAACGTGTACTTCTCTGCCATTTTCAAGAACCCGCCCAGTGAACGCAGAGGATTGTGGGCAGTTTTGGCTCGTCTAAGATGCAGCGATGCATCCTTGAAAAATCTCGGAATTCTCAAAAACGAAGGACCCGAAAAGGGGGCGTATTTCGAGTGTCCTCAACATTGGAACAGTGCTTGTCGGCGTTCGATGACGTAGCGTCCTTAAAAGGGCGGCCGTTGAGCATGCTTCCTTGACATTGGGAAACAGCCCGTGTGTGCTTGCAGTCGCTATAAATCCCAGGATGCATTTCGCACTCGCAGCAGTACGATGGCGGACAATATGGAGAAGATGCACAACTGTAGCTTAAGTTACTCTTAACTTATATATATATTTATATAATATGATAATAATAATAATAATAATACAAGATAATATATAAATATATATATATAAAGTCGTGTGTGTATAGCCTCATACACAAGGGCGTAACCACGCATTCTTTGGGGGGGTCGTGTCCCCCCCAATGTTGAGAAAATACTAACCTGTCCCCCCCAATATACAGCAGGATAAAATGTAAAATATATGTTCTCTTTTTATGAACCCTGTCAATGGATCGATCTCTTGTTATGCAGTGATGTTGCTAGGTACGCGTCCTGCGTCCCTGAAGCATTAAAATCTGAAAGGACGCACTAAACTCACTATCCATGCGTCCCGGGGACGCATCTCATTTTCCCCATGAAAAACGATACATTGTGAACATTAAACAACTCGTGTTTAATCACAGTAACTGGCCAAAGAAACCTTCTTGTGAGCAGATCGGACAAGCGCTGTTTCAACCCTCTGCGCATCTACTCGGCGCAGACGTGATCCCCTGTACAAGGTATCGCGACATGCTAATTTAGCCGCTACCAAAACAACTAGCTCGTCACCGCTGATTTCATTTCAACAATTAAAAATACGAACTTCATAGTAAAAAAAAAACACGTTTCTACTGCTCGATGCTGTGCTCATTCGTGTCGAATGAGCAAATCAAACAGGATTTTTTTGCAATCCTTCTGATTATTTGCATTAACATGATGAATCTATAAAAAGCAATACGGCACAAAATATTTCTGAAAACTAATATAACTTAACACTTCGTTTGAACGTGTACTTCTCTGCCATTTTCAAGAACCCGCCCAGTGAACGCAGAGGATTGTGGGCAGTTTTGGCTCGTCTAAGATGCAGCGATGCATCCTTGAAAAATCTCGGAATTCTCAAAAACGAAGGACCCGAAAAGGGGGCGTATTTCGAGTGTCCTCAACATTGGAACAGTGCTTGTCGGCGTTCGATGACGTAGCGTCCTTAAAAGGGCGGCCGTTGAGCATGCTTCCTTGACATTGGGAAACAGCCCGTGTGTGCTTGCAGTCGCTATAAATCCCAGGATGCATTTCGCACTCGCAGCAGTACGATGGCGGACAATATGGAGAAGATGCACAACTGTAGCTTAAGTTACTCTTAACTTATATATATATTTATATAATATGATAATAATAATAATAATACAAGATAATATATAAATATATATATATAAAGTCGTGTGTGTATAGCCTCATACACAAGGGCGTAACCACGCATTCTTTGGGGGGGTCGTGTCCCCCCCAATGTTGAGAAAATACTAACCTGTCCCCCCCAATATACAGCAGGATAAAATGTAAAATATATGTTCTCTTTTTATGAACCCTGTCAATGGATCGATCTCTTGTTATGCAGTGATGTTGCTAGGTACGCGTCCTGCGTCCCTGAAGCATTAAAATCTGAAAGGACGCACTAAACTCACTATCCATGCGTCCCGGGGACGCATCTCATTTTCCCCATGAAAAACGATACATTGTGAACATTAAACAACTCGTGTTTAATCACAGTAACTGGCCAAAGAAACCTTCTTGTGAGCAGATCGGACAAGCGCTGTTTCAACCCTCTGCGCATCTACTCGGCGCAGACGTGATCCCCTGTACAAGGTATCGCGACATGCTAATTTAGCCGCTACCAAAACAACTAGCTCGTCACCGCTGATTTCATTTCAACAATTAAAAATACGAACTTCATAGTAAAAAAACCCCACGTTTCTACTGCTCGATGCTGTGCTCATTCGTGTCGAATGAGCAAATCAAACAGGATTTTTTTGCAATCCTTCTGATTGAATGTATGTACATTTATGACAAAATCGTGAGGACTAGGCTTGTGACACACACACACACACACACACACACACACACACACACACACACACACACACACACACACACACACACACACACACACACACACACACACACACACACACACACACACACAAATGTGGCGCTCGCGCGGTAATAGCTCTTGGCTTCACCTAGTGATCATTATGTGCAAATGCACAGCCTCTCATTAAAATGACTTAGGGGTCATTTGACCCCTCTTGCGGCGCTAGGAGTAAGTAAAAATGGCCCGGCGTTTCTAGTGTTAAACATGAACGGTTGAGTACTCCAGCTCTAACCATATCATACCACCATCAAGGAGTTTAACACTATTAATTTAATTTAAGAAATAGAATAATAATAAAAAAGAAACACATTTTTTAAACTGGGGAGTCGGGACCCATTGAATTTCTCAGGGACCCACCCAACTCGCCACCTGTGGGTCCCGGGGACTCACTACATTGAAAACCTATCAACATCACTGATGATCACTGAATAAATGTCTCATTTATTTTCAATTTATTTCCGTTTGTTGAGTGTGTGAATCCCCCCTCCTAATTGTACACTTGTGCGATTTAGTTTGAAACCACCTCGCGACTTTCTGCGTTGTCATGGTTACCCCACACTCTTTCTTCAGTGAGAGCCAAGAAAGTAAAGTTGAGTAATGGAGGATTTGAGGTTACCTAAAAAGCAGAAGAAACTGGACCAACAGCCAAGCATACGCAGTTTTTTTCAGACAGTAAGTAACTTGACAGGCATGTTGAAAGCAGTGGCCAGACAGGGACATGCTCTGGACATGCAGGTGATAAGGTGAGAATTTTGAATATGAGACTAGACAGCCTTACAACATTGTTTATAACCTGGGCCTACATGTCAGCAATACATAAAAGTAGCCTACTTCTAATACAAGCAGAATATATAGACCAAAATGATCACGAAGGTCAGCCACTGTTCTTCTGATAACATAATGACATGTGGTCATGGGTATGTGGTATTTTTCCATTGGAAGCTATCCTTTTTGCTACAGTACTACTGGAGGAGCATAATTGTAATTGGTAGGTGTGTTTAAGGTCAGTAAGCAGCTAACCAAAACAAAGTGTGTGTGTATGTGTGTGTGTGTGTGTGGGGGGGGGGGGGGGGGGGGGGGGCGGGGCAGACATTACATTATTACACTATTCCTTTAGTTGTGAATTCAAATGGTCAATGTAGTCCTCGAAACTATGTTCTAAATGTCCACATTTTCATATATAAATATAGAATTGTAGGCAATGCACTTAACAAATAATAATAAAAAATTGGACCCCCCCAATGTCTAAACCATGGTTACGCCCTTGCTCATACGCATGACAGGACACGCATATCTTTTCAATTTTTATTCATTCAGAATGTTTACATACTATTTGAAAATGAAAGAGGCTGGGATTTTGTTTTATATCATTTGTTTATATTGTTCAGTAGTATATGCCTAAATGAGGCCGTAGCACAGTTAACGGTCGAGCAGAGGTGGTGACGTCATCAAGTCCGCTGCTGTTCCAATTGCAGGTACGTACTCGCGTGCTCGCAAGTCTGTGCCCGAAGTACGGACTTGCCAAGTACGTGCTTGCAAGTCATCGAGTCCGTAGTACGCGTGCTAGGAATTGAGAAACGGCCAATCACGAAGTCGAACGGGAACTTATAAGTGCTCCGAGACCGGAAACGACGCCACAACTTGACGTTGCAACTCGGAAGGCTGGTGTCCGAGGCATCTGGATCACACATTACACTGGAGAACATTTGTTTACGTAAATGTGAGTCCAGTGGTAGAAAACTACAACAACCACATTACATTGCGCAGTTCTGCTCACAAGTCATTCGCAGTTTTTCAGAGATGTGTCGTATTGGGGCAGAGAAGTAGGGCGTTGTAGAAGCTCCCTCATGCATTCGCAGAGAAAGACGTAGACGATCTGGTTTTCTTTTGAGTGCGGAAAAACGACCAACAGAAGTTTTAGGCTTCATTTTATTCATAGAAACGTGGGATAGCCCACAATAAAAGCCTGTGAAAAAAAGAACTCAGAAAACTCCGATGTGATAGATCTCGATTTGAAAAGGCAATTTGTTTTGGTCCTCTTGTATGCTCTTTAAAGTTTAATGTCTTGTGGCTTAAACAAATCCAAGAATGATATGCTTTGTTCTCTTAGGAAACATCGGCTTTCGAGGGACCATGGCAAAATTATTTCGAACAGCTATCATGGGTCCTCCAGGATCTGGAAAAGGAACTATATCAAAAAGGATTGCGCAAAATTTTGGGCTCCAATACCTATCTAGTGGGCACTTTCTGCGCGAGGGAATAGCAGCTAACACAGGTAGGGAAAGGAGTCGCTGCTGTAATTGTATTGAATTTGCAAAGTGTTCGTCGTCATATCTAGCTTAACACATTTGCACATTTTGGCATTGACGTATTGAGGAAAACGTAGCCTACTTAGTATTAGGCGTTGACAAATAGGCCTACCTAAGTTCTGTTTTAATAGTTGTCTAGAAACCAAACTAGAAACGGTAGCCTATTTTAACTTGCGTGTGGCAAGCTATTTTCACCATGACTTGTTCATTCAAGTGCGTGTTTTCTTTAAGTAAAAACACATGTTACTCATTTCAGCTCCTTGTTGTAGGATAGGACAATTTGAAGAACTACAATAACCTTTACGGCTTTGTAGATAATAACATGGATGGAAAAATGTAGTGTTACATAAGTGTTAATGAAATACCTTGACAAGATGAATGATCCCCATGTTCATGATTGGCCAGATTTGGTGCAGAAAGAAAATCTCATGACTAACCATCTGAGAGGATAATTAACTTTCTAAAATGAGTTAACTTTCAGGGGAAATTCCTGCCAAATATTTAGACAGTTGGCTGGATTTTAATTATGGGATGCATTTTGGATTTGAAATCTGTTTCCATTCATAATATATTCCTAAATTCAGTAGCTTATAATAATGATCCCCCTATAGCTATTACAATTATTCTAATTGCTAAAATAATTTGTCAAACAGTGAAACAATTTATTAAAATGAATCATACAAAATCTCAGATACCACATTGCGAGGTCCTTTTGCAACAAATTATACAATGTAGTCATGAACAAGACAAGGAAACTTACGTGTGTGTGCGCGTGTGTGTCTCCCAGATGCCGGTGTGCTAGTGAAGGGCTATGTTGAGAGAAGCATGCTGGTGCCTGATCATCTCATGTCCAGGCTGATGCTCCCCAGACTGGAGCAGTTGACGGGTCACAGCTGGCTGCTCGACGGTATGAGCTACATGATAGGCTTTCCGCTGTCACATGGCTACATTACACAACAACGACTACAACAACATTGTATGCATTAAGTTGCACTTGTTGACCCCACATGAAATAGTGTGGGGGTGGAGTAGTGGATGAGGGGTGATACCCTGCCAGCACACACACACTGAAGTACTTTTAGTGCCTGGTAAAAAATGCTATCTAAATGCAATTCATAATACTAATTATTAATATCAAATGAATAACAATTTAATAAAAATATTATATTATATTCTACTGCTATTGGTACTTCTAGGAATAGTCGTAGTTCTTGTACCATTCTTCCAATGAAAATAGATACTTATAGTGGTCATGTAGATTGAGTGTGTACATAAACATGTATGACCTGAGGTGACCTGTTAGTACATAGCTTCGTACACTGGAGAACTCAGCATAGCTCTGTAAGCGCCCAGGCAGGCAGAACTAGTATGATGATACACCACCTCCATTTGGAGTCCCAGCTCCGTCCGGGGAGCAGTAAGCTGCGTTATTATTGCTCATTTTAACACTCATGCTCAATGAAAAGTCCAAGCTTGAAAAATAAGTATTACAAAGTTGGGTGGGTTGTTACAATGGGGATAACATCTCCATCCTCCTTCCTAGACCCCTTAGCCCAAAACATATATTTTTTTAATCTCAAAGTGTTCAAATTCAAGATGAAACAAAGTGTTCCCTTGAAGAATCTCAACGGCCAGGGCTCAACGCAAGGCTCTAATATTGCTTGAGACCAAGTTCAAGGTCAAGAGATCAAACCAGATAGAGAAACTGTAGTTACTGTATGGTTCCATTTTTGATTTAAGATTCAATGTTTTTACCATGGGCCAGGTGGGCTGGGCAATCAGACCCAGCTGTACATTAATTAGGCCATATCTGCATTGTTTCACCAAGTCTTCTCTTTAATGGCATCACTGGCTATTTACCCCAAATCTCTGAAAATTTGAAAAGATTGACACTCACCTATGTATGTAGAAATTGATTACTAACTTGTAACCTCTGAAAGTATTTCAAGTTACCTAGTGAAGGAGTCATTCTCGCTGCCAAATTGCAACCATGAAAATGAGAAAAATCAACCCTCACCATGTTAAAGTTAAATTACATGTTCCAAATCAAAGCAGTGACTGGCATAATCTTTCAAATCCTGTGAGTGGACAAGTGATTCAGCGTGTATTTTTGTTGTATGTCCCATGCGGCATAAGGATAATTTTTAATTGTCCATGTTTTTATTAGCCGGTCGTTTGAAACACTGTTTAGGGCCTGGTTGAATGTGTAATGCTACCGTAACACTTTAATTCTTAATGACATAGTCCAGAGATACCTATGTAATTCTTTTTTTGCTGAGCAATAATTGTGCCAACTAGTTTGCTGTCTCCTCTGCCCGGTTCCTTCTGCAGGGTTCCCCAGGACCATCGCCCAGGCCAAGGCTTTGAATGACATCTGCCAGATGGACCTGGTCATCAGCCTCAACATCCCCTTTGAGACGCTACGGGAGAGGGTGAGCGACCGATGGATCCATCCAGCCAGCGGCAGGGTATACAACATGGGCTTCAACCCTCCTCAAGTCCAGGTCTGAAGACAAGTGAACGATTTGACCATAATGAGGTTCCTTTTTGGATAGAGGGAAAGAGTTGATTAAGAATGTTGTGCAACTTTCCAGGAAGTCTGTGTAATTATATTTTGGTTATGATAGATGTTTTTGGTGGGCGGAAGGAGGAGTAGCTAATAAGACAAAATTTGCAAGCACCATTTACCAGGAGAAAAACATGGCAAATGCACCATGGACCCCCATGGATGTATTGGGAGACTCTTCTCTGGTTCAAACCTCGCCCTGTTGCTTCATTGGTTGAGGGTCTATGCAATGTGTTACATTCCTGGACTTCCCCTTTAAGGAGTAAATCCTTCTAATTACGAGTCTATATTGAAATCCAAGGCAAGTCATAGGGCTATGAGTCATGGAAGTTGGAAAATATGATTTTGTCCTCTGTTTTGACAGTTAAACTCTATTTTATTTCTCAAATCATCTGTAAATAACCTGCCAGTAAACCAGCAAATAACCCTCATAATAATATGATGCACTTGGTTAATTCTCATTCCCACAGCAACTGACCTGTAGTAATGCATTGTGCCAGAACGCCATTACAATATAAAAGGTCTAATGTGAACAAAACAGCCACTAGTAAGGTTTTCAGATCAAGTTTCAAGGCATCAAAGGCCACGTTCAAAGGGCTACTACACGGTTGTTTAAGATTCTTTCAAACTATCTAATACCTATGCACAAATATGTGTGACGTACGAGTTCAACAAAATGCCCAGTCTTACTGACATGTTCATGGCACATTATCATTAACATGGTCAGCATTCGAAGCTGGCTATTTAAATTAGGTTAGACTCAAATAATTTCATAATAAAAATAATGTATATCATTTTAAGTGTGTCAGAACAACCTAAATTGTGAGCTGAGCACTTGTTTTGTTCTGACATTGTCCTTGTACGGACTGATAACCCTGATAACAGGGTTATATAGACACCAACCAAGAGTTTAATGTTTTCATTCATTAGGTTCCACATACATTTGCCTGTTAAAGGTGCTGTTGGTAAGATTTAAGAGCTATTATGGATGTAATTAGTTAGAAAATAGCAATCAAGGAAATCTCTTCCCTGAGTGGTTCAGGAAATCGTTCTGGCCTCTCGATGAAATGTGCATGAAGGCAATACTTCTCTATTGTAGAACATAATGAGGGTGGCAGACGATGGAGATTCTTTTTTTTCTGTTTGGTTTCAAGGTCTTTTTGTTTACTCTTTTATAACCCTAAAATCGTATATAATGCTGCGTTAACCATTTGATTTTTGGGGTTTCTTAAACTTTTCTATTTTCAAAATCATGTTGTGCCGTGTCCAAATTCATTGTTTTGTGTTGTGTGATACTGTGTTGTGTTGTCTTGACTTGGATGTACTGTGTCATGGTGTGTGTTGTACTATTTTGTATTGGGTTGTGGTGTGTTGCACAATTTTTTTGTCAGATAGTGTTGTATTATACTGTGCTGTGTTGGATTGTAGTATTTTGTGTGGTTGGGTTGTATCATATTGTGTTGTGTGACGTTGTTCCATGTTCTGATGTGCCATTTTGTACTATGTTACGCTGTGTTACGTTGTGTGGCTCTGATGACTCCTCCACACTGCACAGGGCAGGGATGACGTCACTGGGGAGCCTTTGATCCAGCATGCGGACGACCGGCCTGAGGCCCTGCAGGCTCGTCTCAGGCACTACAAGGATGTGGCCAAGCCTGTCATGAACTTATATAAGTGAGTCAAGGTTGCAACCTCTCCCAGTAGCTACCCAATGATCACAGCTCTCTTGCATCAGTCACTATACAGGACTTCAGTGTCAGATTGTGCCGCCTACACCTATAATAAAAACCCTATTCAACCTGTAATGATGTCTGATATTCCCCAAAATGGTGAGGTGCTTAAGGCAGGAAAAGCGTATTACTCAGCAACGCAGAAGCAGCAAGCAAACCGCTTGGTTCCCTGTAAGTACAATTACAAATTAGCTGTTTGTACATGTTTAATACCATGCACTATCATCGCGCTTCACAGATATACATTAGACACATCACACGTAGGAAGAACCCCCCCTCCACAGTACATTTAATCACCTAAGTCGAGGGAAAATGTTATGCATTTGTTTTATGTGTTGGACTTCTGCTGTGTTTTTTGTCACAAAGGTCCCAAGGCATCCTGTACCAGTTCTCGGGTACAGACACAGACCGCATCTGGCCCTACATCAGCTCTCTTCTCAGCACTAAGATCCCCACCCAGCCCCTGGACACCTGCCAGCCTTCCGCTCAAGCCTGACGAAAAAGTGACGAGGAAGGAAGGGTTACAAAAAGTCCTGGGGTTGGTGCTAGAGGGCAGATAGTTAAGTTTTGCTTTTGCTTTATACTTTTGTTTTCTAAAATGCAGTATCTGAGTTCTCTTCAATCCAGTTCTTACAACAAGGCAGGGGCCATGTGTAAGCATTGCAGGCACCTACTGCGTTTTATGTCGTAATTTGATGCAAGTCATTTTTGTGGAAAAGGGAAAAGGGAAGCCTCTTGCTAATCCACAGACATGATGATGGCTTCTGATGATCAAGTAAAGGGATCAAAAGAATAGATGATCTCTGTTATCCAACGTGTGTTTCAACCGCATGTATTTTACACCAGAATGGAAAAACACGCGAGTTGAAATCCTAATTGAACAAACCAAGATTTATTTATAATTTTCTTTCTCAAAAAGCATGTCATTTATAAATAATGCTCCTTGTGCACAAATATTGAGTTTTCTTCAGTTGAATTGAATCAGAAAACTGATTTACATTACTTTTGATCATGACCAAAGAGAGGCATTACCAAAACTGTTTAATTGTTTATATATTATAGGATTTATCTTTCAATATGAGTAAAATTACTATTTCATTATAGTTAGATAAATAGAATAAAGTAAGTATCATACTGAATACAAACTGGATGTTAAATACAGAATATAGACAATAGCATAACAATATAGTATAGTGCTTTCGCTCTTTTGTTTTACCAAGTTAACTTCAACATTGCTGAGAATAACAATTCATCATGGTGTCATAGAATTACTGATTTTCTGTAACGTATCTTGACCCAAATACGTTTTTAAAGGACTTTAAGTCTTAAAAGGAAATGGCAGTTCTTGGATCGACATGTGATCAGCACATGTACATTTCAGTGATGGAATATTTCCAAATATTTTGCATTAGTCATTGCAGGTTTGCTTCAGTGATTTCTTAACGTACACATATGTGTATTTTAAAGTCTGCACAATGGTATTAGTTGCTAATTTGGATTATGAGGTTCTGAAACTTCTGTATCGCAGCTGTTTGCGAACGTCTCCTGTGTGGGCTGTTTGAATATGAATTTCAATACATTTGTCAAATAATACTAATATTGGTTACTACTACAGATGAGAAATTGTTCCATCATATTTTGAAAAATATGTGTGTTGCAATATAGCATTGCTACAATCATATGTTGACAGTTATCCAAACAAATTATTGGCTTGATTTCCCAGACACAAAATAGGCTATGTTATATAATCTGTCCTTTTTTCAAAGTCTTTCTGCACACTAATCCTTTCTATAATTTCTATATTTTTTTTTAGAAACATTGATATATATGTAGGCCTAATCATAAAATGGTTCGGAATAATGTTGCACTATTTAGTGACATTCAAGATTGATGTCTTTTTTTTACGCACTTTGAAATTGAACGGTTGCATTTCATCTTAATGCTTAAAATGAATGATATGTCTATTAAAGTGTTGCCTTTTTATGGATACAGGGTAAGGACTTTACTTTTCAGTGCTTACAACAGTCAGAGCCGTTGATTGATCTCCCGAGTGAATTGTATAAAGCCGATCAACAAAATTGTTTAATACTTTTGTCTTTCGCCTAGCTCTATCTCTATCTAAACATTTCCAATAAAAGCAAGTGTATGCTGACTCAGTTGGGTTGTGTGTTACCTTAACATTTAAGCTAACATGAAAACACGCACACGCTAACAGACACACACAGTCATACGTAAACAAGCCAAATCAATACACACCAAACAATAAATAAACGGCAGAACTGGTATTTAAGCCAATACATGGATATGGTAAGGAGTATGAAGGCTGGCACCCAAAGGCATAAAGAAGATACTACGCATGCACCTTCCGGATGAAAACTAGTTTCTCATCTGTGTCTGTGTTTGTGTGCATGTGTGTGTGCGTTCTCCTTAATCCTCTGACCCCCCGTGCTCTGCAAATAAACCCTTTGGGTCTTTTGCAATTGAGCCCCCGGGAATCACTCAGGGATTAAACGCAGTTTCCGCTGCTCTGAGTCATAATTACAATGGTGTTAAATCAGGTAAATTCCATTCCCTTCAATCACAATTACACAATTTCTCCCCCTATGATCTGAAACAAGAGCAAGGAAAAACTCAACGAAAAAACCTTTCAGAAAAAAAGGACACCTTGTGGACGTCGGTTGATGACCGGTGTGTGTGTTATAGGCCTATATATTGATGACAAATATAATATTAATTAAGAGTTTAATGATGTTTTGATATTGCAAGGAATTGACACACAACCTCGCTAACAGGTCAGAATATTTTTGTAAGACAAAGCATATTTGTAAAGATATTAAGACTAAATTCATGTAATGTATTCTTATCAGAAAGTTACTAATGCTAATCCCATGTTTCCCTTCCATTCAGTCGGCTCTTATTGAAGAATAAGAGCCTACAAATCCATCCTGTAGGACTCATTTACGAGCGCCTGGGGGCGCCGTTTCCCCTGAGCTTCCAGCAGCACCTAGACAGGTCCATGCACAGCCTCTCTGGCTCTCAGGACCGTCGCCTGACACGGAAGCCTCTGTCAAAATGTCATGAAGGAACGCCGCTGTAGCCCTGGCTTATTTTATTCCACTTTTCCAACATTTTGGAAATTTGCATTCAGTCAACACATCAGGCCAGGGGATCGGTGTACATTTTGACTGACTGCTGCGAATGACAACTCAAAGGTCGGTGTTTTTAAACGCAGCTGTGGTCCAGATAGCATCTCTACCGCGGAAGGAAGCTGGGCTTCGGGGATCATGGTAGAAAGCGCCGGTGAAGGTACGATCGGCGGAATTATGTTATCCCCGCTGTGGAGATCAGGACTTGGTGTTTTTTGTTGAATTCCGCGTTTTACTAAAGAAAAATTTAGTGAAAGCAGCAGTTAGATGATATTAAAACGTCGTAGACCAAAGGTTTGTTACATAATTATCCCCCCCCCCACCCCCCCCAGCGAAATCTGTGTGTGTCAGAGATGCTGAACGAATGAGATGGGTTTCAAACCGAGGTACAAGTCATTTCACCACGCAGGGACACATATTAGCCTACTTGGCGGCTGGCCCAACTTTACGCGAGCTGCGAAATGATTGAATGAAACAGAACGCCGGAGCATCATCCGAGACATCATTCTGTTTCGGTGGGTTCTGTTTATGTTTCTATGTGAGAGGCTGTGATGGGTCTTGGCCATGCGTCTCAAATCTCTATATCGGTCAACACAGCATATATGCGGCTCTATATCTGTTAGAGATTTTGCTGGATTAGGTCTATAGGCCTACTATATTTCTAGTAATTCCTGTTGATGGGTCAAGCGTATCCTACCCATGACCTGGGAAACTCGAATCAATGCTTCGTATTCAGGCCTATTGTAATGAAACACTGCCTCTGTTTAAATTATAACAAAACGATTATTGCCACGCGTTTAGATTTCTGTCTTCCGACAATAGGGATTTCTGTTAAAAGCTGTAACATCTGCCACAAATCTCCCTTGCCTGAGGAGATCTCCCTCATTCCGCTGCCTATCAGCTGGTGGCGATGTCGTGTCTCCTTTGGTCCAATACTGCGCGGCATAGATCCAAGGGTCCGAGGCAGTGCCTGTAGTTTGCAGCAGGCAGTTACCTCGAATTGTTGTGCGACGGAGGAAGGCTCCACCCACTGTACGTTGTTCTGGACAGTGATTGGCGGTAACGGCGAGAGACAACGCCCACCGTGCGTCTTGACCCCCACTTCTATAATATGTCCAATCTGGACTCATAGGCCGAGAGCAACTTGTCCGCACTGTCAACGTCATCACCGCAAGCGTAACGTCACATGATCCAACTAAAACAACACTTGACTTTTGGATCAATGTATTAGATCTTTTTGCACCCGTCTATCTTATTCGATACATTATACAACGGCGAATTTGACTGTTGTTAGTCGAAGAAAACACTGGATTATATCGTCCAGTGCACCCCAACGAAGCTAGTTAAGGTTTAACTATATAGGCCTGCAGTGCTAACGTCTTCTTATATTAACCCCTCGGTGACCAGGAGTTCCTCCTCATACGGGCAGTTAACGGTGATTGATCATTACCAACATCACGCGGCCATTGGACACATTGTCTTGTTGGTGGACAAGCTTCATGAGCTTTCCTTTGAAGTAACCTGGACATATTGACACAACACAGTATGATTATTTTTCTCATACACCAAAAAGGTTGACAGGGCTTTTTTTGGTCCCACGTTCCCGCAACGCAATGACCACGCAGACGCTTCGACGCAGTCGTGAACGTTTATGGTTCTGCGTCTGGTTTTAGTCAGCGGACTAATCTCACAGCCCTTGCTGCTAAGTCGCCTCGACGGAAGGTTAAGGGCTTTTTATGGTTACACGTTCCCCCAACGCAAGGGGGTTACGGACCCCTTACGTCCTTGCGTACCCTCATTGCATCCACCGCAAGGACCGGTCGTGCGCCTCCCAAAATATTGCCCTTAACTTTCCGTCGAGGCGAAGCAGCAGCAAGGGCTGTGAATGGTCTGCTTACTAAAACCCGACGCAGAACCATAAACATTCACGACTGCGTCGAAGCGTCTGCGTGGTCATTGCGTTGAGGGAACGTGGAACCATAAAAAGCGCATTACGATTTTTTGGGGGCGCTTCAGCCGTCAGGCCCTTGCGGTGAACGAAAGGAGGGTCCGCCAGGACAAGGGGTCCGTAACCCCCTTGCGTTGCGTGAACGTGGAACCATAAAGAGCCCTTTTACGCCTTTGCTAGAGTAAACGAGAGAGAGAGAGAGAGAGAGAGAGAGAGAGAGAGAGAGAGAGAGAGAGAGAGAGAGAGAGAGAGAGAGAGAGAGAGAGAGAGAGAGAGAGAGAGAGAGAGAGAGAGAGAGAGAGAGAGAGAGAGAGAGAGAGAGAGAGAGAGCGAGCGAGCGAGAGACTACGCCAGGACAGACACCCGGTAGAATTGTTCTCCCTTTAGAAAGAAGAGGGGGGTTTCTTTGGGATATGTGGTGCCTCCAGTCAATGCATTAACAGTCAGTCGATTTGTTTTTGTCTTCATTTCATCTTCGGTAATGAGCTTGTTGAGCGGCTATAAGAAAAAGACCAGTTATGATGGCTATGAATCTTTGCAGTTGGTCGATAGCGGCGGGGATAGCTTCAATTTCGGAGGGCGAGGTAGCAGCAGCCACACAATCGGCAGCTCGTTAGCAGCTAGCCTCGGACCGAAGGGGAGCCCGCTCCGGGAGCACGACTGCAGCACCATGGACAGCTCAGGTAAGACAAAACGACTGCTAGCGCATAACCTCGTAGCGTTCTCCTCTCACGAAGGAACGCCTGGAACGGGATGCTGCAAATTAGCGTTATTGAGGGGATAGAGGGCGGGACTTTCATTTGCATGGATTTAGATGCGAGACGCGAGGGAGAGGGAGGGACTTCTGATAGTGGGATAAGCTTTTCCGTTAGATGCGTCGGACATCGCTTCGTTAAATCTTCGTCCATAATCCGTATTTATCCTCCTTGTAATTGTTGTTGCTATGCTTGTCGTATTCTGTTCTTGCTCCGGGGACTGTTAACTGGCGCACACAGCGCTAAGAAAGTAAGAGAGCGGAAGTTGTCCTGCGGTAGACTGGAACAACGCTATTATTCCGGATCATCTCTCAGCCTAGCTAGCACGGCGCCACACGAAGCCGCTCACTGCGTCGTCATTGACTATGTATTTCGAATAAATGTGAAATGTCTGTTGCATTTGTTGCATAAGAAAATATCCACATTTCGGTCATCTTATAGATGAACTACAAGTGTATGGTCTTTCGTGTAGGCTATGCATGTGAATTCCGTTGGCCCATTCATGTCAACTTCAAAACATAGGTAGCTGACAGTCCAGACGTGAAACGTGATAGCGCCTTTATAAGACCCAACCATAGGCTACATAATATAATATATGCATTTGATGATTTTTGCAAGTTTGTACAGGCCTATCGAGTATAATTGCATCACAATTGGTTACCAACAGTTGAAATAGAGTCGGCATATCTATCTCCAAGGATTTCACGAAGTTGGTTCTGTTTAAGATGTCATTAAAACAAAGGCTCGTATAACTTGTTTAATAGCCTAAATCCTTTCCTCATTATTTATCCTAAAACACACTATAAATACGTAGCCTACCCTTACTTTCTTGTAAACTGCCCACTGATGATTCCGTTCTATGTTTTTACTAGAACAACAAAAAATATTAAATAAAATAACGTTACATGTTATTATGTACAGTAAAAATGTTTTTTGTAAAGATATTAAGACTCATGAATCGCACGTTTCTTTTCAGTGCGATATATACAGGGCACATACAAACTGGACATTGATTACCCAATACCCAGTTTGTTATGACCTCTACAGTGTTTCTGTGATTGACTACAGCTAGCTTATGGAGTGTTTGTGTAGTGTGTGTATCCGTGGCGCTCATTCACATTGAGACGGATGTCGCGGCACAAAGAGTGGGACTCTGAAGGGTAGAAGGCACACTCAAACACAAACCATTGATCTCTTTGGCAGAGGCTAGGGGTGTCCCTGTTGATGAGGTCATCCTGCCCCCACTTCTCTTTATCATCTTTCTCTCTCATCATCTGTCTCTCTCATCTCTCCCTCTCTTACTCATCACGCTCTCATCTCTCTTTCTCTTATCTACTTCTCTATATATTTTTTTACTTTCCTCCCCTTACGTTTGGTCTTTCTCTCTCTCATTTCTCTGTCTCAGGCTGTGTTGAATCTTACAGGCGTTATACTAGCAGGGCCTGCTTTCTGTAGCCGCCTTTCTTACTATTGTGCTAAATTCCACATCCAACTGGCCGCACACAGGCTATTTGCATCTAGAAAGCACACGCAAAGGCGGGTAGAGAAGAAATTGGATAAGGGGTCCTTATCATTTGAAACGCTCAGCAGGAGTTTTTCGTCAGGGCTATGCAGATAAATCAACAGAATATCTTCAGTAGTTATTTTATGCATGCAAGATATTCTTCAGCTGGGCTCACTGACCAGTCTCTATCACACTAGGCCTGGGGACCACTCAGTAAATTATGACATCATCATTCACTGCCCTCTCATCAATAGAATCAAATAACATCTACTACCAACCAATCATAATTCGCTCTTCTCTCATCAATACTCAATACTGGTGTCCATCAGGGCTTTTCCATCCTTCAATGATCTCTGTACTACATTGTGTTAGCCTTTTTTGATAAAGGGTGTATGTGTAGGGTAGACGGGAAGATCAGGGGGATGTGTGTGTCGTTGGAGGCTTTAGTATCGATAGCTTTTATAGCACCTGATACCTGTTCGCTGGTGTCAGACTGGCTGATTACGTTTTTCGCAACTCTCAATCTAAACACGTTTTTTTCCAGCATTCTACACCAAAGCAGGCCATGTGTACCGTAGTCATCAGAAACGTTAAAGTCCTAATGTTGGACTGAAGATCAGATGGAATTCATTGCTGCAACTTTGCAAACATTGATAACTTGGGTATAAGGATATATACAATTTATGGAGAGAGTTGTGACTGCTGCATGCATTGCCCATGAGGGGTGGCAGATATTGCTGTCTCAGATGTTAGATATGGTCCTTCTCAAGGGCACCTACGCACACACACATGCACACAAACCAGTGGCGGTGTCACGTTAAAATTGTACCGGGGGCGAAAATTGTACCGGCCTACGTCACCGTTTGTTTACATCCTGACAACCTGACAACCTGCCCGGCAACAGACGACGCGATGCAGAAAACATGTTTCCAAAC
Organism: Gadus chalcogrammus; assembly: GCF_026213295.1. Lineage (NCBI taxonomy): Eukaryota > Metazoa > Chordata > Actinopteri > Gadiformes > Gadidae > Gadus > Gadus chalcogrammus. Next base: position 1,591,724 of record NC_079423.1, on the reverse strand, counting down.
GACGAAATAACATAATACAGATAGCGGATCGCTATCTGTATTATGATAGATAGCGATAACACTTGTTTTTACTTTATATTTGTATTGTATTTAATTGTTTAATCGAAACAATAAAAAAATTTGCCCGCAGAACGGGCGATCGCGTCAAATGACGCGTCAAATGACGCGTCAAATGACGCGTCAAATCACGTAGGAAGGTTCTTGAACATTCTAGACTATGAAACCTGCTTAAAACACTCAGTTTACTAGCTAAATTCGATTAAACAATTCAATACAATACAAATATTAAGTAAAAACAAGTGTTATCTAGCAATCCGTTATCTGTATTATGTTTCAAGAACTCTCCTACGTCATTTGACGCGATCGCCCGTTTCGCGGGCAAAACATTTGTCATTTGACGCGATCGCCCGTTTTGCGGGCAAATTTTTTTATTGTTACGATTAAACAATTCAATACAAGACAAATATAAAGTAAAAACAAGTGTTATCGCTATCTATCATAATACAGATAGCGATCCGCTGTCTGTATTATGTTATTTCGTCGTTTGGAAACATGTTTTCTGCATCGCGTCGTCTGTTGCCGGGCAGGTTGTCAGGATGTAAACAAACGATGACGTAGGCCGGTACAATTTTTGCCCCCGGTACAATTTTAACGTGACAGCGGCTGGTGGTCAAAATTATTGGTGAAGCAAACCGACGCACCGAAACGAGATCTGATTCCCAAAACAAGAGAACTGATTTTTTTTTTTAAACATCTAACAAAAATATGGTTACGTAAATAAAATATGCAAACGAACAGAGCTTCGTCTCCCCGCGACCTTATATTGATTGAGTCTAAAACGTTCTCATCTATTCAGCCAATGGGAGTGCAATCGTGTTGCAATGGCACATGGGTAAACAAATGATAAGGCACAACGATCGCTGTGGGCTTCAATATCATGCAAGCACTTTGTTTTCTTTTTATTTTGTTCTACGCCACAATTGCATGCTTTAAACATGACACGGGGCCAACAGTAAAGGCGTTTTTTCAGCAAACTCCCTGTTAGCCAGTTTACCTTGTCATACATGGAGCAATTTAAAATGCTCCTTACCGTAGCACCAACGAGCTGTGTTGTTTTCACAGGAGGTTTTGGTCTGCCCTCTGCTTTCACTCGTAATTTGTCCTCATATGAAAATGACTGAAAAGAATCCTGTAAAATGCAGTCATCGGTGTTCATCCCCCCATCATCACCGTTAGTCCAATCCATCTTGCACGTGAGCTAGCGACTACTAGCAAAAAAAACCTACCCCTAAACAACACTAACCCAACAAAATCCTCACCTACACAGAATTTTTTTTTGTATCTTATTAAATTAATGTTCAACAAATTACGTAGGCCTATGTGTTCGTCAGTCGTCACTTTCAAAGTCAGTTCACGATAGCTGCCCAATCAAGGCGGTGACTGGCCAGAGTGTTGTGTCAATCATGTTCAAGTGACGGAAGTGAAAAATTCTACCCTATCGTCACTGCTTTACGGGTGGGACTTATCTGCCATAAGGATCAATTGAAACGGAAAAAAAACACGAGCCGCCTGGGGTTCACTCGATTTACATTGAAGTCAATGGGAATAGTTAGCCTGGTTCTACCAGACTCTCGTACTTCACTTCATTTCATTTCATTTGTACAGAGAGTCTGGACCTAATCAATTGACAAACGTTAACTCACTTGAAGGCGGGTGTCTGTTGAAGTTTAACATGATTGGATCTGCCCAGTGCCACTCTGGATCTGCCATAACCAATCGCTAACGTTTGGTTGTGACGTATGTCATGCGCCGGGAATCACGCGCAGGTTGTACACAAACCAAACACCTTGCGCGTCTGCACGAAAATGTCCGTCAACGACAGCTGCAGGTTTTGTTCGTCGAATTTAATTTATCAGGGAAAAATTGCACATTGTAAATCAACTACCGACCTACAACAACAACTCAAACTGGCGTACGACTTCATCGTCATTGTTCTCAGACACGCCCTGTGTTCGCTGATTGGTGGCCGCTGTGGCGGCACCAGAAAACCAAATTATGTGTCCCAATTCCTAGGACGCATCCTTCGAAGGCTGCATTCGAAGGATGCGTCGACGCAGATTGCGACACAGCGACGCGCCAAGTGCTGTCCCAATTCCAAGGGTCCTTCAAATGCGGCCTACGAATGCAGCCTTCTTTTCCCGGATTTGAAGGATGCATCGGCTGTATCCTTCACGGCCCAACGTATCCCAAGATCCTTAACGGCCCAACGTATCCCTCCCAAGATTCATTGCGCACTCAATCAATGGAGATGGCGGAGAATGGCGATTTAAGTTCTGCATTTAAATGTAAGTATTTGGTTTCTAGTCACTCGAGTATTTAACGATACAAATGTTAATAAAAACAAGTGCCCTTAAAACTTTTTTCATTAAAGTAATAGGCAATATAAGTAAGGTAACGTTACAGTTAGTGACGCTGTAACGTTAACTAAGAACGACCGTTAAGCCCTATAGTTTCAAATTTAAGAGGTTAAAATGGTTATATTTACCGAAATTGTGTCGATTATATAGATAATTTGCTATTCTGTAACGTTAGATAAATGGACCAACGCGAACACAGGTTGTGGACCCTGGTTTTCAGACCGTAACGTTACAGACGTTGGGATTGATTACACAGTTAACTTGGTTATTTTGCTATTTAAGCTGCTTTTGTTTGGTAGTGTAAAGCAAAACTAATTCTAACATTTGGTTTTGGTTTAGGGAGCCAGCAGCATACTGCTCGATTTATTCTATTGAGGGGGGAGAAGGATGAGCTGTTCACCGGGGTGAAATACTCAGCAAGTGTGGCTTGGGGGTAAAGAAACAATCGTTTATTTATATCGTAAGTTAGTTTATAAAAATTATTATAGGCCATTTATATATCTTAATTTGACCATCTTTTAAAGGTTAGTTAAATTAGCCCTCATTAAACAGCAGGACGGATACAACATCCCCAGAAATCGTTTACTACGATGTCCTATTTTGGGTTATTAAAGAAAGAAAGACAAAAAAAGTCACAGCTCGCATCAGTACTAGACAGCACTAGAAAAACCCACAAAGAAAAAGGGTGTTTTGACTTCTACTGGTTGTCTTATTATTATTATTATGGGCTTCATATAGGATGAGGGCTAATTTAAATGTAACCTTTGCAAGATGGTCAAATATATATATTATAAATGGCCTATTGTTAACATGGGCTATTAACATGATTGATAAATGTGTCTCTTGTTTTCTCTGATTAACAATGTCTCTGTGTTTAGGACAATTCTGGAGGAAATAGGCCTGCAGGGGAAGGTGACTCCCCCGCAGGCAAAGAAAAACTTTTGCTGAAATTTGTCTTGATACTGCTCTTGTTAACTGCCATGATTGATTTCCTCTGCCTTAGGATTGCAAGTATCCTGGGTCAGGAGAGGGGGTAGGTGGGAAACCCACTGCTGCCACTTGGCCCTGGTTTGTCCCCATGGATAAGGTATTGGATTGGGACAGAGGCATTCCACCAACCCCCCTGTCCTAATTGCATCCATCCCTGAAAACACACCAGGGCCAAGTACAGCAAGTACAACAGTGGTGGATCAGGAGGTGGAGGACAAGGATCAGGAGGAGGAAAGACAGCGAGGGCCAAGGTCCAGAAAGAGGGACAGAGAAGAAGACATGTTCCAGAGTCGCTCACTATCTTCCGAAAAGGACTCAAGATTCACCTGTTCAGAGTCCACCTCGACTGCATAGCCACCCTCCCCCTTCTGGCCACCATTGTACACTGTGTTGTATTGTATTATAGTACTTAACTGTGTAGCAACTGCAGTAGCTGCTATCATGGCTGTAACACGGGGAATGGGTTAGCCTAGCGATTGTGGTACTTGGTTCTATGAACATCCTTTCTGTACCGACAGCGATATATTGATGCACTTCTTATGACAAATGTACTTATTGTAAGTCGCTTTGGATAAAAGCATCTGCTAAATGCCCTAAATGTAAATGTAAAATGTAAATGTTCCAGTTAATAAAAGAGGACATGAGGCTACAAAGGGAGGCAGAGGAGAGGAAAGCCCAGGAAAGCAGGGAAAGAATGGATAGGTTTTTCTCAATTTTGGAGCGTTTGGTGGACAAATAACTTATGTTCTGTTATATTTATCACATTGTTTATTATTATTTACATATTTATTGAAACTAACTTATTTAATTAACTATTTAACTAACTTCTTTGATTAACTATTTATTAAAACCCTATCTAACTTTTTTGTATTGAACTTGTAAAACATATATACAACAATAAAACTATTTACAACAAACATTCATGTGACTATTTGCAACAATTATTATAAAACTACTATATACAAAAACATAATGATCAATAATTGTTGTTGGTTTCTATTTTTCGCGCTGTCCGGTTTAACTTCTGTTTACTAACAGGTCAGTTCAGCTGTCAGGGTTGCTAGGTGACAGGAGCAGCGTGGTCACGCAAGTGAAAGGGCGGTAACGGTTTGTTACGTAAACCAGAAATGCTCCGTAGGCTGCTAGACCGTCCCATTTCTTAGGCCTTCGGAGTGTCCTTCGCGGTCTACGAAGGCCGCATCCTTCGAAGGACGCGGCCTACGAAGGATGCGTCCTATGAATTGGGACACAGGTCCAGACCTAGTACTGAAGGGAAATTCAAATTGAGCGGAAGTACTTAGGCGGGCGGAGCCAGGCTAGGGAATAGTGGTGAAGCAAAGGAAAGTCTGCTTCACTGAAATTATCTTTTCCACCGCGGGTGGCGCTGTTGTGACTCACAGAATTGATTTCAGGAAAACAGCTTCTCTTGTGACTGTATTTCTGTTTCAAAACACTGAAAATGGGATTGTTGTAAGATTTTTGGTTTATTTATTTTTTAACATCTTTTTGGTGAAGCACTGCTTCACCTGTAGTCGTATAGAAGCCTCCACTAACACAGACACAGGTACAAACACACACACACACACACACGCACACACACACACACACACACACACACACACACACACACACACACACACACACACACACACACACACACACACACACACACACACACACACACAGCCACACAATTTGCATTTTAGCATGGAGCTCATGAGTCCGGATGATACATTTACATATATCAGATGCATTTTTGTGGTAGAACATTTTGTGTTCTACCTAGCAATAGCATCATCATATATCAATGTGAACAACAACAACAACAACTTATACAACAGCAAAAACAACAACAATGTTTACTCGGAACTGTGTGTTGTGACACATAGAGCCGCTACTGGATTAATGGATTAATATGACGATATCCTGACTTTTTTTTGCATGCACTTTTATGATTTATACTTTGCATGTACTTTTATGATTTATAATGTATGTCTGGTTCAGATGAGCAAGTGAACAACAGAGTATTATTTTCATAGTTTCAAAGTTTTGTTAAGAATCAATGCTAAATGTAATGGTATTTTTTTTACATGCACAGCTTATCCGATTAAAGCCAGAGTATTCATGGCGTTGAGACAATCAAATCATTGGCTGAAGCATGTCATACCCCGGTACGATAGGTGGCGCTGTACCCATTTAAACTAGTGGTAGAGCCACCGGCTGACTACTTTACGTAACCAGCAACAACAAACTCAGGCGGCATTCAAGAAAGATGTTTTCAGTAAACAGCTGTCAGTTCGGGTCCAGGTCATTTCTCGGACGCTCCATTGTTCCGACCTCTCAATATCCCGAAAAAATGCCATTGGTCCTGAAGCCCACTAGTCCGACGTCCATTTATTTAGAAAAAATACACCCTCTGCTCCGACATCCCATTGTTCCAACCATATGGGCTTTTGTAGATTACCTCCAATAATTTAATTATCTTGTTATCAACAATAACAAGCGAAATTACTTTTCTCTAGCCTATTAAAACATTTCAATGTTGTCTGCCAAGCGTCTGCCTGACGGGGAGTCTGGCGGCGGAGCTCCTCTGGCGGCGGTGCCACACACGGCAACAATCCCTTCCTCCTCCATGTCGCAGTTCAATCTGGACTTCAGAAACTCAATCCAAAGTTCCTTTCCCCCCATTCCTTCTCAACCACGGCCAAGATATCCCCCACTACAAGTCTTTACTTGTTGTGGAAATACCAGAGAGTCTGAGAACCCGACGCAGTCTTTAAGATTCATAATATCAGAATAACAGTTCGGCCACGGCGCAATGAATGAATAAAGATCCTAAACACATCGGAAGAAAACAACATTTATTTTGACAGATGTGCCCGAAGTTACTACAACCTCGTTGATTAGCAACATTTAGAAAAACATGTACTTTTATTTCAGCCTTGGGTGAAATCGAAGCGTATTGTGTATTTAAACCTGCACTGAATGCATGCACGCTCCTGCGGGCATGGATACAATTATCATACGGGGTAACTACATTGGCACATCGCCGGCATTCTCCATCTTCGCCACCTTTTTAAATTAATCGCCGTTTCTCGTTTTCCGACGGCGACAACAACCCACTAGTCCTCGTCTTAATCCGACTGTGAGAAACCGGATTTTACACGATTTTAGTAAGACTAAGGTGTATAAATGCATCTTAATAATCCAATCATAGTCGGATTTACCCAATAATTTGAATTTCTTGAATGTCATGTAAACGAGTGAGTGCTGTCTTTCATTTGCATGTTATTGTTTCCATCTTCAGTGTTTGTTCTTTTGTATCTGTGTGTGTGTGTTTGCTAGGGACTGGCAAAATGATTCTTTTCCGGAAACTAGTTCTTTCAGTTCAGTTCACTATAACGATTTGTTTGTTCGTTTTGATTTGTTCGTTACGTCAGATTACGTCATTTGACAGGGAATCTCACAGGTGTCTGCCCCCCCCCCCCGCGAGACGGCCCTGAGCATAATTTAAGCGACTTCTAGTCTCTACCCCCAGTGAAAAACGACAAGATATACTATTTAGTACAACCAAATGTCCCACCAATATTTATACCACTTGCTTACTCTCTTTATGTCATTCATGGTTTTATATTTGTAATTTTAAACATTTTATTCTTCATTATTCAGGAATTACAGAACTTTCATGGTCATAAATAAAAAATAAGAACTGCAGTTTAATTTCTTTGTTTGTTCTTGAATTGACGTAGAATCGAGCAAAGACTCCTGGGATTGGGAAATGCGTTTATCCAATAAACAGATGGAGGTCAAGTCTATTTCAGAAATGTAGGGGGATATATGAGTGGCCCCACGTTGAATGGTATGACCCAAGATAAAATCAAATTCGACGGTACCGCCTTGTCATTCGTTTACCCAGGTGCCATGGCAACACCATTGCTACCTCTCATTGGCTGAATCTCTGAGAACGTTGTAGACTCAATCATTATAAGTCGTGGACAGACGAAGCTCTGTTCGTTTGTATATTTTATTTACGTGTCCATATTTTTGTTTTATGTTAAAAAAAAAGAATCAAAGAACCAGTTCTTCTTGTTTTGCGGAACCAGTTCTTGTCGTTTACGTTCGGGATTCGTTAGTTGTGAACGAATCGTCGCGACCGACTCATCCCTAGTGTTTGCATATGTTTGTGTATTTGTGTGTGTGTGATTGTCTGTGTGTGTGTGTGTGTGTGTTTGTGTCTGCATGTGTGTGTGTGTGCGTGTGTTTCCGCTCTGGACCCACTATAACAGGCCCTCCATCCCCAGATATGGAGGCCAACTATGGTGGCGGCCTGCTGGACATGGTGAAGGGCGGCGCCGGGAAGTTCTTTAGCAACTTCAAGGACAACCTGAAGGACACACTTAAGGACACCTCCACCAAGGTCATGCACCAGGTTGCCACGTGAGTCTAGCCGGTCATCTCCCACAGGGCACCAGAGAGGCATGATCAGGCTGCATTATACTTCTGCGTCGCAGAGCCGCCGTAGGTGTGGCCTGTTGAACCCCACACCGGTTCTCGAATGGTTCCACGTTACGATATGTAGCTACGTTTTTGGAGAGGTGCATGTGATGGTGGTCGCTTCTGGTGACCTGGAGACCCACGGCGTACCCTTGGTGGCTATTCTACAGAGAGGCATAACTTAAGGTGAACGGATACTCCATCAATGATACAGAGAACATGAAGGAAGCTTCATAGTGCTTTTCCCTCCCCTGGAAGTGGATTTCAAACTACATAAAGTCATTGCCCTTCATAATAATATGTGAGTCGCCCAGGTAGTCTATTTGGCCCTTGAGTTTTGTGATGATTATTATTAGAGCCCTAACGATAAAGGTTTTGTAAGGCCGATTTAAAAATCCGATATTCCGATATATCGGAATATATTTATATTTTTAATCAATAAATATTTTATTTATCACAATTATACATTATTTGAGACCCGCCCCCACCCGCACCCACAAAGTTCAGCACCAGATCCGTCCCGTCATCCGTGACAATATCGACATGAAATCTGCACCTGCCCGGACCCGCTAATATTTGGCCTGTTACCCGACCTGTGCCCGCGATAAATCACACACAAGCTAAAATCATACAAATGTATGTGCTTTATTTTTAACTCGCACTATTGGAGCCCACTCTTCATTTTGGCCGGCATAACCGATGGCCGCTGATGTAGTGGCCATCTATTCTTGACGGGTTGGGTACTTTATTCTTCTTTTCTTCTATTACCACACCCGGACTCGTTCATTACTTCACCCAACTGACACGCACAGTACCGCTCGCTCTCCTCGCTCGTCTACTCACTCGCTGACGTCACTCACACACACGCACACACACACACACACACACACACACACACACACACACACACACACACACACACACACACACACACACACACACACACACACACACACACACACACACACACTCACACACAAGTTCTGATAAATCAATTGTATAAAAATACAAACTTAAAATCCTTTGAACAAAAACACAATAACCCCCCCCCCCAAAAAAGAAAAAAGAAACATTAATCTGCCATTATAAATGCCGATAACGATAGTTTGGAAAATGCCTAATATCGGCCGATAATAACGGCCCGCCGATAAATCAGTCGGGCTCTATTTATTATCAGGTAATCAGGAGGAAAGAATGTTCTTGCTGAGGTTTAATCCCACGGCAACTTTTAATGCTATATCAGTTCAGTGTGAATCCATAAGGGCTTCGTCGTAGAAAATATTTTTTTTCAGGTCACCTTGGACCACAGATTTAGTTGTACCACATCCCTCTAAACCTCTCTTATTGGTTATTCACACGTCTCATTTTAAAAGTAGAATTTACATTGTATGAACTACTTTGATGAATTTGCAAATTCATCAAAAATATTGTAAAATGCAAATGTAAGTGTTGAGGGAGTTCACCGAGTCTGGCAGGGACAGTCTGATTTGTGCGCAGGCGTCTGCATGGGGTAGCATAAAGAGGTCCACTGTATTGTAAGAAACAAATAAACACAGACACAAACACACACATGCATGCTAGCCAACAAATATGCACAAACACACACACACACACACACACACACACACACACACACACACACACACACACACACACACACACACACACACACACACACACACACACACACGCACACACATACACACAAACACACACTTTGTCTCTCAGTGAGTCTGAAAATGATTATTCAGACATTCTGCCCACATTAGATGTTTACCCCAGTCAGCTTTCTGGTATCTGGCCTCTTGTGTTGTACTCTCCTCTCTTATTTTTGTTTCCCTATATCTCGTCTGCTCTCTCACCCTCTTTTCTGTCTTTCTTTCCTTTTCCTTGCTGAATTATTTAAGGGTGCTCATTGTGCCAAATAACCTGTGTGCTGGTGTGTATACAGGCGATTGATTTCACTGTGGCTGGTGGCCTTGGTACTGCTGTCTTTACATATGCATTCATGCCTGTGTTTCTATTCTATATCCATCCACGGCAGAGAAAGTGTGTGTGTTTGTGTGTGTGTGTGTGTGTTTGCACTTGTTTATATAACATATATAATAAATGATTATGCTGCTGAATAACGTTGGTCCTTCGTTTGGGTTTGAGTTTATATTGCTTCAGACTATTATAGTACATCACTATAGGGATAGCTTTAATGCACGTTAAGTTTGCATCATGGACACAGTTCTTTGTTTCAAATGTTCACATTTGCCATAAAGACGGACATAGAATTAGCTTTTGAGGTCCTACCATTAATAATGCTGAAATGATTTACCTTATGGTCACTTTCAGGCAAATCTTTTTGATTAACTCATTTACTCTAGAGGACCTATTCATGAGTGTTGTACCATGTCTCCACAGGCCTCTCTAGCTCTACTTAAGCTTAATTAAATTGGGCTGCAGGTTGGTATTGGGCCGATTCAGTCTCTGTTGTCAAAGAAAAGACTGCCACTAAATAATTGAGAGACAGGCCCACTAGTTTGTTTACCTGCCGATAAGGAGCGTTCTCAGAGAAAGCAGAGCTGGCATGGTAGTGTGTGGGGGACTGACACAAGGCCTGAGTCGGTGGGAGTCTGGGTGGATGGGGGACAGACAATCTGGGTGGCTGGGGGACAGACAGACTGGTTGGCTGGGGGACAGACAGACTGGGGGGTTGGGGGACATAGAGTTTGGGTGGCTGGGGGACAGACAGCCTGGGTGGCTTGGGACAGACTGGGGGGCTGGGGGAAAGACAGACTGGTTGGCTGGGGGGCCGACAGACAGGGTTGCTGGGAGCAGACAGACCGGGTGGCTTTGGGACGGACAGAATTTGTGACTGGGGGACAGACAGACTAGGGGGCTCCATCGTGTGAAAGGCTTAGTTTGCCTGCTCTCAGTGGCAAAAATTCGCCGTGCTAGCCACCCCTCCGCCCGCTTCCTTTCTCAATATGGCATACCCTCTCTCCCTCTGATTCTCTCTCTCTCTCTCTCTCTCTCTCTCTCTCTCTCTCTCTCTCTCTAAAGACAGAATGTGAAACTGACTGTGATTCTTAACGCTGTAGTACATATTCAAAGCGCTGATTCTCCACAAAGAAAGTGGAGCGCATCGAGCCTGCACGCATCCAGCCTGCGCGCTGTATACAAACATTCAGTCGAGGAGGAGATAGAAGTTGTTAAACCTTTGATTGAGCAGAAATACTTTGAATGTACAGTTAGTAATTCAATTTACCAAGGGGCTGTATTTAAAGCTACAAAAATAAAAAAAATGTAATAATAATTAAGGCTGGGCAAGTAAACGCGTTAATTACGCGTTAATGCAATCTTATTTTAACGCGATTAATACAAATTGAACGCACGATTTTGAAAGATTTTGCCCACAGAATGACAACATTCATATCAGAAATGATTTTTGTTTTAGTTCCACTTACTTTACATTAAATTACACTTGCAGTAAGGGACTGCCTGATTACAATTGCAGTTAGTGACAGCCTGTTTACAATTCCCAAATCTGTGGCGCTACTTATTTGAATTTATCTAGTAACTGTAACAATTGTACTAATTAACTGCCTTTTTACAATTTCCAAATATGTGGTGTTCCGTAAGTTTCATATTCAACCCACACTGAGTAAATCAATAAAACTCCAAGATCACTTGGTCTAGTTTTTGCTTATTATGTACATTTGCTATGAATGATAAAGTATCATTCCATTTGATAATCTCATTTAACTTCAATTGGAGTGGATTTAAAATATATTTTTAAAAGTGTGATTAATCACGAGTTAACTCACCAATACTAGGCAATTAATCGCGATTAAAACTTTTAGGGCCCTATCGTTGCTAGTTTGCACCCGGCGCAAAGCTGATTTCCCCCGCAGCAAACTCACGCCACTACACTTGCGCCCTGAGAGTCGTGTCAGCGAAAAGCAAAGGCGTGTTCAAGGCAGTATGTTTGTATGTTCATCGTTTAATTGCACTATAGGCTTTTTTTTTGTATCGTCCTGTTTTGATCAGTATATGCCAATGTTGTTATGAATAAAAAAACATTTGCACAAGACAAGCCGATGCACTTCACCGTGTTGATAAGAGCATTAAAATGAGAAAAATTAATGGGACAAAGAAATCAAGGGATATTTAGCATAGAAAGAAATCTGCGATTAATCGAGATTACTCACGATTAACGTGAGTTAACTATGACATTAATGCGATTAATCACGATTGAATATTTTAACCGCTTGGCAGCACTAAACGAAATAAATAAATATTTATAAATATGTATGTGAATTTATATATATATATATAGCCTACACATACATATTTACATAGGCCTATATATTTATTTATTTTGTTGCTTAATTGTACTAATTAAGAGGGGTTGAGGGGTTGCTGCTATATTTAAAAATGTATTTCAGGGGAAACAGATGTTATTTGGTGATTTTCCATCGTTCGAATACCTTGCTGTATTGAAATGCTCCCCCAGAGTTCTCCTATTAATTATTTACAGGCCACCCACATATTCTGCAAATTTTTCGATGACTTCACAGAATTATTGTCTAGCATCTCCACAGAATTTGACTGTCTAGTTATAACTGGTGACTTCAGTTTTCATACTGATGATTTGAATGACAAGTGTGCAAAAAACCTTTTTGCCATTTTGGACACATTTGAACTGTCTCAACATGTGAAAGAGGCTACTCATTGTAAGGGGCACACTCTAGACCTGGTTATCACAAAGGGCCTCAATGTTTCTGATCTCTCTGTGACTGATCCTTCCTTGTCTGACCACTTTTGTGTTTTCTTTATCATATCTTTTATTCCCGACATACAGACAAAATCAAACACTGTGAAAAAACGGTATATCAATGAAGATTCTAATGTACTTTTTAAAAAGGCCATCTCCTTGCTACCACCTCTAAACCCATGTTCTCCTGATGATCTTGTAGAGAAAACTTTAATTTGAAAATTTTGAAAGTCATAGATGTCATTGCACCTTATAAGGTTAAAACGATTTCTGGAAAGCAAAAGGCACCCTGGAGAAAAGCTGCTTCTGTAACAGCACAGAAAAAGGAATGCAGGAAGGTTGAACGCATCTGGCGTAAAACAAAACTTCATATTCACCATGATATCTATAAAGAGAGCCTCCGTGCCTACAATTTAGACTTAAAAATGCTAGAGAAACATTTTTCCTCCAATATCATTAAACCAACACTAATAATGCAAAAACCCTATTTGCAACTGTTGACAGACTGACCAACCCCCCAACAGAAATTCCACCTGATCTCCATTCCACGCTGAAAGGCAATGAGTTTGCAGCTTTTTTAGCTTTTTTCCAAAATTACGTGGCAAGGATGGCATGCTTTAATGTTATAGACTCTCAAAATCTTGTGGAAACTGTGACACAACTAAAGCCATCCACCTGTTGCCTTGATACTATACCTACCAACCTCTTTAAGAATGTTTTCGACTGCCTAGCAGTAGACATATTGCAGATAGTTAACAACTCTCTCCAGTCAGGCAATTTCTCAAAAGCTTTGAAAACTGCAGTTATTAAACCCCTTTTAAAAAAGCGGAGCCTAGATGCCTCTATTATTAACAACTACAGACCAATATCGAATCTACCCTTCATAAGTAAAATCATTGAGAAAGTTGTCCTCCAGCAACTAAATCACTTCCTGGCATCAACTGGTTGCTATGACACCTTCCAATCAGGATTTCGACCCCTGCACAGCACTGAGACCGCCCTTATTAAAGTTGTAAACGACATCCGTCTTAACACAGACTCTGGCAAAACCTCAATACTAATGCTACTTGACCTCAGTGCTGCATTCGACACTGTAGACCATAAATTACTTCTGGAAAGGTTAGAAAACTGGGTGGGGCTTTCAGGCACTGTCTTAAATTGGTTCAGGTCTTACCTACAAATAGGAACTACTTTGTTTCCATTGGCGACTTTGTATCAGAATCAACCAACGTGACATGTGGAGTCCCACAAGGTTCGATCTTAGGACCCTCTTTATTCAACATCTACATGCTCCCACTAGGGCCAATCATGCAATATAACAATATTGACAATCATTGCTATGCTGATGACATGCAAATCTATGTATCGCTATCACCAAATGACTATCGGCCCATAGATCTGCTGTGCCAGTGCATTGAGCAAGTGAAGGAATGGATGTGCCGAAATTTCCTTCAACTAAATGAGGACAAAACAGAGGTAATTGTATTTGGTTCTAAAACGGAAAGGCTTAAAGTAACCCAACACCTTCACTCTCTGTCCCTGAAAACCTCAATCAAAGCCAGAAATCTAGGGGTTATCATGGATTCAGATTTACATTTTGACAGTCACATCAAATCAGTTACAAAATCTGCATATTATCACCTTAAAAATGTAGCAAGACTTAGAGGGCTCATGTCCACCGAAGACTTACAAAAACTTGTACATGCCTTTATCACTAGTAAGCTTAATTACTGCAATGGTCTCCTTACAGGTCTCCCCAACTCTGAGGAAGCTTCAGCTTGTTCAGAATGCTGCTGCTAGAGTTCTAACTAAGACCAAAAAAATTGATCATATTACACCAATTCTGAAATCGTTACATTGGCCTTCCTGTAAGTCAGAGAATTGATTTTAAAATCATGTTGCCTTACCTATAATCCCTACATGGTTTAGGCCCAAAATATTTAACTGATATGCTTCCACTACATCAGCCTTTTAGACCACTAAGAAGCTCTGAGACCAATCTGTTAATTATCCCCAGAGTAAACACAAAACATGGGAAAGCAGGATTTAGTTACTACGCAACAAATAGCTGGAATAAACTCCCAGAGGATTTAAGACTTGCCCCAACTCTGAGCACCTTTAAAACAAGACTGAAGACTTTTATGTTTGCTATAGCTTTCTGCTAAATAACTTTGCCTTTATTTTCTATTTTAATTAATTATTATTATTGTTATTTTTAATTATCATTATTATTTTTATTATTTTTTATCTTATTGTACAGCACTTTGGTCAGTGTATGCTGTGTGTAAATGTGCTCTATAAATAAAACTTACTTACTTACTTACTAATACTAAAATGCCTTTTTAACTCTCTATTTGTTTTTTGCATATGTTTTTCTTTTACTTACCTATTATTTTTATAAGTTAATTATATATTTATATATTTTTATAAGTTAATTATATTTAAATAATTATAACCATGTAGGCCTAGCCTTTGTTTTCTTGGCGTTATCATTACATCCTTTCTCGTTACATCGATATCAATTATTGTTATAACGAGATCTGTATCTGACCATTGACCATCCTCTCGGAGATGAATGAAATTCATATTGACGGTATGGCACTATATCCCTTTTCTCGACGGCCCTTCGTGAATTTAATAGACCACTTTCGTTGCTTCGAGGAGATCTGGTGGTCTCCGTATATAATAAATAAATATCTATAAATAGGTATGAAGTCCTATGTAAATAGGTATATAGGCTACATGTAAGGAATAATCACCGAGAGGCCGGGCAATAAACAGTTTGATATGCCCAGCTCGTGGACGGCTTACCGCCCGAGACGAAGTCGAATATTTATTGATACCTTCAATAAATATTGAAGGTATCAATATTTATTGATACCTTCCACGAGCCGGGCATATCAAACTGTTTATTGCCCTGCCTTGAGGTGATTATTCAGTTTATTCTACTTCGCGCCGGCCAACATAATAAAACAATTCAAATACTTCAATAATTAGCCTTTTTATTCGTATTGCATGCTTATTGAATGTATACTCTGTTTAAGTTCATCTCCCTCGAAAAGTAGTTCCCTTTAGAACTACGGTGAATAATGTTAGCTCAGCTGTAGGTAACTCGTTTCTATAGCAACCACACAACGCTGGATCTGATCACTAGTTTAATAACGTAGTTTCTACATTCGTATCAAGTCAGCTTTAATGACTATCGATCAAACATGCACTCCTTGGTTTATTTTTACTATGGACCTAATGTTGGAAATGTATGTGATAGAAAATGATACAAGCGGCGTATTGATCTACTGTGCTCAGTCAGCAGCAAGTAGAACTGACAAGTCAGCGGGCAATATGCCGGATTAATGCACCCCTCCCAGTCAATCAGAATCGAGCATTCTTAAATGAAGTAGAATAAACCTATTTATTTATATTTATTCATTTATTTATATACGGAGACCACCAGACCTCCTCGAAGCAACAAAATAAATAAATATATAGGCCTATTTATAAATATGTATGTGTATGTATATATATATATATTTATGTATGTATATATATATAGCCTATATATATATATATATATATACATAAATACACATACATATTTATAGATATTTATTTATTTTGTTATATATAGATGTTTATTTATTTATTATATAGGGAGACCACCAGACCTCCTCGAAGCAACGAAAATTGTCTATTAAATTCAAGATGGGTGCATTGGCGAGAACAGGGATATAGTGCCATACCGTCAATATCAATTTCTTTCATATATAGGCTATGGTCATTTCATGGATCCCTGTGAGACCAGGTTGGCTCGGTCGTTGAGACGGGGATCTGTGTGTGTGTGTGTGCCACGGAATATGAGTGTCATTAACTTTTATTGGAGCAAATTACGTTGGCATATCACAGACAATTTAAGTGATTCCGTGAGGCCACCACGGATTATGAGTTAAGCGCCCGTGGTCGACTCGTTCATTGAACCGGGGATCTGTGTGTGTGCCACGGAATATGAGTCTCATCAACTTGCATTGGAGCAAAATATGTGGCCATATCACGGAAATTGGCGTGTTTCCGTGAGGATTCCACAGATTTTGAGCTAAGCGTCCATGGTCATTTCACGGATTCCTGTGAGACCAGGTTGCAACCAATCCTGGTTTAAGTGCCATAGCGGATAGCGCAGTTGGTGTTGCTATTTTGATGTGCCTAGGCAGGTCGGAACTGTAACATAAGCTTACGCACACCTAGGCTATACACAGCAAACAATCAACCTAATTTAAATATTATAATGTCAAAGATTGTTCATGTGTGTGAAACCGCATAGAAATAACATGGATTAAAAAAAAAAAAAAAGGCTATGCCATGCGTTAAAATAATAATAACTAGAACTGCAAGCAGTTATCCAGGGGTCCAAGCGATGTGCATTTCGCCGGCACAACGCAAAGCATGGATTCAAACGCTACCGGAACCTGTGGATAATAAAGGTTTTGACTGTGAGAGGTTCGGTGTGGGGAGTTTCGGCCCCAAACGCATTTCCACTACCGTTTAGTCGTCGACGGTTGGATCAAAATAGTTTTTACTGATTTGCAACGCGAAACATATATTCAAAACGCTACCGTTTCGCCAACGATGGTCGGATCAAAATAATAGCTGATTTCTTGTCGTGTGCGTCTGAAGATGTCGTGCGCAAAGTTTGGTGTTGATTGGGCAAGAAATGTGGGAGGAGAAGGGAAAAGGCAGTTTAGTAGTTTTCGCGATTTTGCGAAAAAAAAACTATAGACGCAAATGGGCGTGGCCTATGCCAAAAGATGCAGCAGACTCCAGTGAATCTGTGCGTATAACGTTTTGGACTGTGGGAGGTTCGGTGTGGGAGTTATAGCCCCAAACGCGTTTTCCCTGGTATAGCGCCACCTAGTGGCGCTATACCAGGCAGGTCTGGATTTTGTCGTCTGCGTAGTCCTCACGGATCTGGATCTAGTCATGCAATTGGCGTGTGTGCACCATTTACGGTATGGGCTGTGTTCCCACTTCTATGGTAGGAAGTATAATAATAAAAAACACTACAAAAACAATAGGGATCCAACCTGTTGGCTTGGACCCCTAATAACAATAATAAACTCGAGCAAAGTATATCCCATCCTTCCAAAACAAAATCTCGTTTTAGGGTAAATGATAAAGTTGGTTAAATTATTTGGGAAAGAACAGCTGATACAGCGGTAATAAGTTTAACTTTTAAATCAATACATCTGCAAACACCATACAGCAAGCACATATTTTCTTGACACAGACATCGTGTACAAGCCCATAACTTTTAGGATTGATGAGTATTTGATCGTGAGGAAACAGAGTTTTACCGCCAAGTGTTTAAAGAATGAAGGAATGCTTGTGATGCTTGGCGCGTGTGTCTGTTTAAACACACGCAAACTAAACACGTAACGCATAATACAGTCCATGGCAATGTATATTAACGGGGGGACACATGCATATTATGAACACAAGTTGATAACGATAATGTATACAATACTGGTAAGTAACGATGTTTGTTAATGTTTTGCCGCATATCATTAAATAGACCCACAGTTGCGTTTCAGCCCTAATAATAATGGGGGGGGGCGATGACATCTAGTTTGCGTTTCAGGCGTCCACACGAATCCTAGTTTTTAACTTATCCACCCCAGGACCTGGTTTAAGAAAATTTAAAAATCATTTTCTGGATCCGTCTGATTCCAGACACCGGGTCGGCTTAACTCAGGAGGTAGAGCAGTTGTCTTGTAACGAAAAGGTTGCTAGTTCGATCCCCAGCTCCTCCTCCGAGTGTTGATGTGTCCCTGAGCAAGACACTTAATCCTATCTGCTCCTGACGAGATGGCTCCTGACTAGATGTCGCCTTGCATGGTTGACTCTGCCGTCGGTTTGTCAATGTGTATTAACCGATGTAAGGTGCTTTGGATAAAAGTGTCTGCTAAATGCCCTAATTGTAATTGTCTGGATGGTCAGCCCAAACACACAAGACTTATGCGTTTTTGCCAAAAAATCGGTTCCGTGTGGACGGGGCCTCTGTGATGGGTATTGAAGCTCAACAACATTGGATGAATGAGACAGACTGTAGGCGGTCTTCAGTGTAGAATGATTACCTTTAATTAAAGCGCTTTTTTATAGAGAGAAGAAGATAAGATCACAGAAGATTAAGCTGAAGTCGCAGGTTTGCTTTAAGGACACGTGTGTGTGTGTGTGTGTGTGTGTGTGTGTGGTGTGTGTGTGTGTGTGTGTGTGTGTGTGTGTGTGTGTGTGTGTGTGTGTGTGTGTGTGTGTGGGTGTGTGTGTGTGTGTACATACATAGAAATGATAACTCCCTAGAAAGTGTTCTTAGAGACTCTCCAAATACTCTTTTAAAAACCATTGTGATTCTGGAAGTGGGTTGTTGCTTTGACATGTATATGGACCTGTGTTTCTCTGGATTCTGTTTTTAAATACCAGCCAATAATACATGCTTTGAAAGTAGGTGGTTATAGCACAAAACTAATTGGACTCATTTATGGTAGCCTTGGGCATATTCATAGACTCTGTGTTAGATGATTGCAAATTGCTGGACTCAATAAGAACTCTAAGCAAATAGTTTGTGTGTGTGTGTGCGCGCGCGCGCGCGCGCGTGGTGTGTGTGTGTGTGTGTGTGTGTGTGTGTGTGCTTGTTTTTGTGAGTTTGTGTAGAATAAGTGGTTCCTCTTATCAGTATAGGGGAAGCGTCTAAACATTTCTTAAATCAGCTTTAGTACAAGCTATTGATATACTTAAGGAGCAGCCTTCTATTCCAGGCTCAGTATTAAATATATATATTTTTTATGCTGGCAATGCGACATGTTTGGAATTTATTGCAATTATCAAGCAAACCTATTTACTATTGCAGGTTCAGAGATCAGGGCACATGGTTAGAATGAATCATAATTGCTTAAAAACTGTTACCTCTAGCGCATTTCCATCCTGTCGATTGTTGGTTACACACAAGTGGCTTCAGGCCATTCGTCACCGTTTTTTGAAGCTGACTGATGAACCCAGGTCTTTCCAGAAATAGCTCTAGCAGGACATCTACCAGGTATATAGGTTGATCATTGACTGCCTTCTGCGTTATCCATCAGTAAGATGTGAATGGGGCCATTTCCCAAATACCTCCTACACAAGACAGGGTTACCCACACATTTCCAATTACATGCAGGTGTTCAAAAGCCTTGTTATGTTCTTGTGTGTAACCCTGAGTCGTCGGCACCTCGCACACAGTAATGTAATGCAGCAACAGGGGATTTAAAAAGATCCCAGCCCCGCCCCCCTTTCAATTACTTAATTACCAGGGGTTTACCGCCCACTACTACTACTGTAGCTCTGCCATCTTCCTGTGATCCCCACACCTACTGTCCCGTAACGCGTGGCTCTCAGGGATTCCATTCACCATAAACTGCAAGGAAAACAAAGAAAGCCGTGCACCAAGTTACTATTTATCTGATGTCAATAATCTCAATCATTCTTCATGTGCTTCACAGGTACACAAAAGGGGAGCTGGATATTGCTTACATCACGTCACGAATTATAGGTAAATACATGTTCAGGAAACAAGCAATTACTTCTGTCTTGTTGTGGTGTGAGGTGTTAAGTTAAATTGATTGGCGCCTCTATTATATTATTTATGGTAGTCATTTACGTGTTATGGCCATTTCACACGCTAGGCGACATTCCGCTCGCGTTGTTGCGCTCCCCGTGTGATGTGGCGATGCTAGATTGTCATGCTGTGGAGAGCCTGAAATAAATATACTAAATAAGTTGACTAAAAACAATTATTACAGTTGAACATGGTAGCAGAATATGTCTTCTTCTAAAAAACTACATATGCCTCTGGGTTTCAACAAAGGGAAGTCCTACGAGAATTGGAAAAATTAAGTGGAAATGTGGAAACGTGTGACGGGATTGGACGAGATAAAACAACAGTTAGCAGTAGCTCTATCACTGAAAGGTAGAGCTGGGGATATCGCACATTGATTCAGGAACTCGACAAAGAGGAAGGGACCGGGCTTATGAGGTGTACTCTGAGTTTGATCGGATATCACGGAGAGACCACTTCCAGATGGGGGAATATGTTGTTGACTTTGAACAGAAATACAAGTAGCCAAGCTCGAGGACCACTAACATGCACATACCCACTTGATAAATTCGGAAGATGGACAAAGGAGTGGTATTTGTCAGAGCACATAGCCTTGGGTAATAGATTGTCTACACAAGAAAGAGTGTAAAGATGAAGTGAAAATCGGTTATATTCATGGTTGAAGCTCTAGGTTTGGCTTTAATTGACACAGCTTGCACAAGGACAGTCTGTTGTGAAAAGTGTCTGGATAACTTTGTGCAGGGACTGGATGAGAGCGAAATACAGAAAATGATAAACATGGAGAGCGGAAAGCTTTTCAAGTTTGGCGATTGAAAAGTTGTACACTTCACAAAAAAGGTCATGATTCCAGCCAAGGTAGGTATAACAAAATGCTGTATTGAAACAGAAGTAGTGCCATGTAAAATCCCTTTACTACTAGGTAAAGCTACGCTAAAGAGAGCCGGAGCTATTTCAGACTTTGAGAATGATACAGCAACCATTTTGAACAACTCTAGAGGTTACATCCTCAGGAAATAACTGTATAAACATATCAGATAAGGACTCCCCAAGTGATACATGTTAGAAAATACTGCTAGCTATTACAGAAAATATGACTGAGAAACAAAAGCACAAAGCTTTACTGAAACTTCACAAGCAATTTCGCCATGCGTCAGACTGAAGAAACTTCTGATGAATGCTGGAAATGCTGATGATGAGAACACTATTATCCTGGAAGCGATGGTTAGCAAATGTGAGGTATGTCTCAAGCACAGCAAGCCTAAGCCTATGGCTGGTGTTGGTCTGCCCATGGCTTCCCGATACAACGAGACTGTAGCAGTGGATTTACATGAACCAGGACCAAATGTGTGAGACCTTCACATTATTGATCATTTCACTCGCTTCAGCGCTGGTAGCATCGTCACCTCCAAGAAGCCAAGCGTGATAGTGAAACACTTCATTCATTCCTGGATTAGTGTCCACTGTCCACCGGAGCGTGATAATGGTGGGGAGTTTAATGGGGAGCTTAATAATGCAGTTTCCCACCAGCATAGGCCGCCCCAGGGTGCGTCGGAGGAGGTGTGACAGAAAACAGAAGCGCGGCTGTCGCGTTGGACTAGCAGCGAAGCTAAAGGCTAAACGGTTCAGATCGTCACTTCCATCCATCCTGCTCGCCAATGTACGCTCTCTAAAGAACAAGCTGGACTACCTGAAGCTGGATTTATCCACCAAACGGGAAAATAGAGACTGCTATGTTCTCATTTTCACCGAGACATGGCTAAACTCATCGGTCCCGGACTTCGCCAATAGCCTGGAGGGGCTTACTAAACTCAGAGCAGACAGAAGCTGCAATCTCACCGGTGAATCCCGAGGAGGGGCGTGTATATGTCTACATGAAAAACAGCTTGTATACCAACGCTGCTATGATTGTAAGTCACTGCTCCACGGACATTGAGTTTATGATTATTATATGCAGACTATTCTACCTCCCCCGGGGATTCTCAACATTAATCATCACAGCAGTGTACATCCCTCCCAGTGCAAATACCAAGGAAGCCCTGTGTATTCTCTACAATTCCATCAGCAACCTGCACACCAAACATCCAGAGGGCGTTTTCATTGTGACAGCGGACTTTAATCAGGCCAACATGGAGACCTTCCTCCCAAATTTTTACCAGTGTGTGGACTTTGATACCAGGGGGGAGAACACATTGGACCTGGTATACAGCAACATCAAAAATACATTCAGAGCAGCCCCCCGCCCCTACCTTGGCTCCTCAGACCACCTCTCTTATTGATTCCAATGCACAAGCCCCTGATCATCAGAGGTAAGCCCACACTGAAACAAGTGAAAGTGTGGCCTGAAGGAGCTATGTCGGCACTCCAGGATTGCTTTGAGAGTACCGACTAGGGATGGGGCTCGTTAATATTTATTGATATCGATACCATTTTCGATACTCCGTAACGATCCGAGTCTTTATCGATACCACTATCAATACTTTCATATTATTTGGTGGAAATACAACGCGTTTTAAGTGATTAGAAAAATATTTAGGAAATGAATAATTGGATTTTAAATTAAATATGTAATTCTTAATAAATGTTGGAATCAGTAGTTTTAATTATATATTCTAAAATAATTTGAGCACCAAACAACTTTATTAGTAATACAGAAACACAAGTAATACAGTATTACTCATGTATCTCGCCAAAAACTTGATTTCCCGTTTCTCTATGTTACATTTGAACGCATCATGATAACCTAGTCGTTTTACTGAGCCAAACTGAACACACAACGCAGCACGTCGGAAACTCTATTTACTTTATAAGATAACTAGCTTGTATGCTGCGGATTACAATATTGATTTCACAATTGGATTACTATTTTTAACGGACTAGCGTCAAAGTCTGTGGATGCGTTTACCGCTCGTACTTTAAGTGGATGATGAAGACGGGTCCATCTGTGGTGTGGCAGGAGGAGGCAATATCATCCCACTGCACAAATGGATGTTCCCACTACACAAATGGGTGTTCTCGTGTGGTGGGGTTTCTCGTTTACGCAGACTGGAACGCCCCCTTCTTCTTCGTCTTGCTGAACTGTATTAAAATGTCAAAGTATAGGCTACTACTCCGACTCCTTAATCCGTAATCTGACTCCGTAACTACGGGCACCCCTTGAGCATTCATAGTTCTCCTTCGGAATGTCGGATACGCAATGCATTCGCCGCCCGATCGATCTTATATGTTGACTACAAACCAGGCCTGCATGATCAATCGTTATAAAATCATGATCTCGATTCACCTCTGTGTGGATTTAAGTTTTAAATTACTTTGATACATGTATATTTTTTAAGCCTTCATTTACAGGTGTGTGGAGTTGGTTCAGTAGTTATAAAAGGCCAGCAATTAAAGACAATGTGCTGCTATATGTACAAAGTAAATCATTCCGTTTTTGATACTGCACTTTAATCAGTTATAAAGGAGCATATGAAATGCAACATGCTAGAGGTGCCAAAAAACTATGTTTGGTACTGCCGTTTTCTTTTTTGTCATTGTTCATGGTTGCAATAAAAATTACATTTTGTGAGAAAAAAATCGTGGCGGAGAACCGTGATATCAATTCTAAGCTAAAAAATCGTGATTCCTGTTTTTCCCCATACGTGCAGGCCTACTACAAACCATGTAAATAGTGTTGTTAATAAACGTCCAAATCTTATTTGGTACAAAGTAAATAAGGAGGACCATCCACAGCGCTTATCATCTCCGTTGCGTCAACGGATAGTTCAAAAATATTGGATGCGCACGTAAGCTACGGAGAGGGTCTCCGACAGGCTCTCCGGCAACGGAGAGGGCTATCTGTGTCTACGTACAGCACTTTACGGAGGACTATAAACCGGCCTAACTTTCACCATCAGCATTATGCCTTGCGAAACCCAGTATGCCTTTCGAAACACCTCGTGATTGGTAGATGAAACGTTACCAGGAAAGCCTAATGGGCGTTCTTGTGTCATGACGGAAACGCCCAAGCCTGCAGCTGGACCCTTCTCAGAGGAGGAGGAGTCTTTCCAACTCTGAGACAGTCGAAGGTATTGCATTTGGGTTTTATTTGATGCACAACACTACTGTGCTTGGCCATTGACGTTGTGTTCCCCCCTTTACAAGAAATTATTTTTGCCCTTTTGCCCGTTAAGCCATGGGCGTCAGTTTGGTTTGAAATGTGCTGGGGACAGAGACGCATTCGAAAGTGCATTTTCAGAAGTGCTGGGTACAATGAGGATGCACTCTTTTTTCTCTCTTTAGTGCCGGTAATGAAAGGTTCTGAAAGACGGCATACCCATGTAGCTAATTACTAAGGAATAAAATGTATACAAAATCTATCTGGCACGTTTTATGAAGAAAACGTTTCTAAATAGCATCTGACAAATTACACACTATGATCTGCTCAATGTAACCAATGTTGACAACGTGACATGTTATGGCTAAGCTAACAACATAAACAAGAGGTGCTAGGAAAGGAAATCAACTGCGTGTTTAAATAGGCTGGGACAACGCGTCGACATAATTGATGACGTTGACGCATAAATTACGTCGACGCGAAATATGCGTGTCGATTCGAAAAACCCAAAACAAAGATGGCGGCGCCGGAGTGTAGTATCAACACGAGTGGCTCCTCAGACTTTCATAAGTGCAAGACGCAACGCACTCGTTCCTCTAAAGTATGGGAATTCTTTAATGTAAAAGGAAACGATTCCGTGATATGTCGTCTTTGCAAAATGGAGATGGCTTTCCATTCTAGCACCACGGCAATGCACCAGCACCTGAAGAGGCGCCACCCGGGAGCAGCTGCAGATGACTGAGCACCGTAGAATTCTAAGAATTACTTTGCACTTTTACTTTGAAATTTAAAGGCAATAAACATGTATTGCAATGTTAAGGAATTCATTCTTTTTCATTCCGATATGTAAATCAACATGTATAAATTGCTATTAGTCAATTAATGGGGAGATAATCGATAATCGAATCGAATCAGACTGAAAAAATGAATCGTTAGTGTAACGGGTTCCAAGGAATGAGCGCAGTCAGAGTTGTCATCCCTCAGCGGGAGATTGTTTTATTGTCTTTAAATCACAACTTAAACTATAACAAACGTTATTTTCAGAGTAATCCCTTTGGTCCGTTCTGGATCACTCTGGTCCGTTCTCTCCTGGATTACCTTCCTCCTCACTACAACACAAAGCAGGCACATAAGTACAAACACTCCCTGATTGGCCTGAGTGCTGACACCTGCTCGCACTCAGGTCCAATCCCCCCAGCCAATCCGGTGCGCTCCCAACCTGCCCATACTCCCCCTGCAGGCCAGACGTCGCACGTCCCCCCACACACCCCCACCGCCCGACACAGGCCGGGGTCACATCCGGCCGCCAACTCACTCCCCCCCCCCAGAGCGGGAGAGGAAGTCCGCCACGGCCATCTGCGCCCCAGGCCTGTGCACGACCCGAAAATTAAAGGGTTGCAACGCGAGGTACCACCGGGTGATCCTCGCGTTGACGTCCTTCATGAGGTGGAGCCACTAGAGGGGGGCGTGGTCGGAGTAGAGGGTGAACGCGCGCCCCAGCAGGTAGTAGCGGAGGGCGCCGACCGCCCACCGGATTGCGAGACACTCCTTTTCCACCGTGCTGTACCGACCCTCCCGGTCTGATAATTTCCGGCTCAGGTACAGCACCGGGCGGTCGACCCCCTCCACCTGCTGGGTCAGGACCGCGCCCAACCCCCTATCCGACGCGTCCGTCTGCAGGGAGAAAGGGAGATCAAAGTTAGGAGCACACAGGACCGACTTTCCACAGAGGGCTGTTTTAATAGCCTAAAAACGACACCTGACATGGCTCCGACCACTGGACTGTATCTGGGGCTCTCTTACGGGTGAGGTCGGTCAAGGGGCTGGCCAGGTCAGGTCGGAGAAGTTCGGCACGAACTGCCGATAGTAGCCCGCCAGCCCCAGGAACCGCCTCACCTCCTTTTTGGTCCTGGGCCGAGGGCAGGCGGCGACCGCCGCAGTCTTACCGACCTGCGGCCGGACCTTCCCCCGCCCCAGGTGGAACCCCAGATATTGAATCTCCCTCCGCACGATCACGCACTTCTTCGGGTTGGCCGTGAGCCCCGCCCGTCTCAGCGACTGAAGGACAGCCGCCACCTGCCGCATATGCTGTTCCCACGTTCCGCTATAGATAACGACGTCATCAATGTAGGCAGCAGCATACGCGGCGTGGGGCCATAACACCCGGTCCATCAGCCGCTGAAACGTGGCCGGGGCCCCGAACAACCCGAACGGAAGCACCTTAAACTGGTAGAGACCGAGCGGAGTGGAGAAGGCTGTTTTTTCCCGGGCTGCTGGAGACAGCGAAATCTGCCAGTAGCCCTTTGTGCAGTCCAGAGTCGTGTAATAGGTGGCCATGCCAAGCCGATCCACGAGCTTGTCGATCCGAGGCATTGGGTAGGCGTCGAACTTCGACACCGCATTCACCCTATGATAGTCTACACAGAACCGGACAGACCCGTCCGGCTTCCCCACCAGCACGACGGGACTGCACCAGTCACTGTGAGACTCCTCGACCACGCCCAACTCCAACATGGTTGCCAATTCGCACCGCACCACATCTTGTTTGTGGACGGGCAGCCTGTAGGGGCGTGTCCGCACCGTTAAACCGGGCTGCGTCTCGATGTTGTGAGTAATTAGCGGGGTGCGACCGGGCAGGGGCGAAAACACGTCGGCGAACCGGAGTTGCAGACCGGCAACGTCCCGTGCCTGACTCTCTGAGAGACCCTCGCCCTGACCGACCGGGGGGGTGGGGCCTAGGCTAGGGACGTCCGGCCCGAGCTCTTCCTTCTCCGGTAACGTCGACGCAAACGCGACAGGGGCCGCATCGTTCCACCTCTTTAGGAGGTTGATGTGGTAGACCTGCTTGTTTTCGCCCCTGTCCGAACGCGCTACCTCGTAATCCACGTCCCCAACCCGCCGTGTGACCACAAGGGCCCTTGCCACTTCGCAAGTAATTTGGTGCTAGAGGTGGGCAATAGTACAAGGACCTTATCCCCCGGAGTGAGATCCCGTAATCTAGTCCCTCTGTCGTACAGGAGTCTCTGACTCTCCTGGGCTCGAAACTACCGGGGTGGCAAGGGGTGGCAGCTGCCACCCCCCAAAGAACGCTTGCCACCCCACTTGCCACCCAGGTTGTTAGAAGTGTCTCCAATATACATTTATTGAATGGTATTATATTTTTTGCTACTGAAGCTGTTGATTTCATTGGTAACTTGTTTAAGTTTAAGAACTAAAATCTTTATGTCCCCCCTCCCCTGTAAAATTGTTGAGTCCATGAATCCTATTTGCTCTCTTCTCACCGTGCGCATCTGCCGCTTCATTCAAATGAAGACAGAAACGGTTTGAAAGCCAAAGAACTGGAGACAAGCCAACTGTACGCTTGCGTTGATGAAAAAAGTTACAGTACAGCTGAAACTTGAATCAAGAAAATGTGATGGGTGGTCATGTGTGATGGACAGTTCCGTTGTAATTTCAATCGTTTATTTAATTGCTAGCTTGCAAAAGTCGATAGGACTAGTAGCTAGCTCGCTATACAGCTGCATTAAATGCATTAAAATGTGAGAGGACGACTCGGTTATATGCTATAGACCCTATTGTGTATGTGGTATAAAGGCTGGGACGAATTTCGAATTATAAATATGTTAAAATTAATGTTGAAATTACGGAGAGTCTCGATTCCCATTGAAACGGATGGCGCCGCGGTTAGCATTCACAACGAGTGCTGGTAAATCTTGAAAAATGCATTAAAATGTGAGAGGACGACTCGGTTATATGCTATAGACCCTATTGTGTATGTGGTATAAAGGCTGGGACGAATTTCGAATTATAAATATGTTAAAATTTATGTTGAAATTACGGAGTGTCGCGATTCCCATTGAAACGGATGTTGCGGCGGTTAGCATTCACAACGAGTGCTGGTAAATCGTGAAAAATGCATTAAAATGTGAGAGGATGACTCGGTTATATGCTATAGACCCTATTGTGTGTGTGGTGTAAAGGCTGGGACGAAATTCGAATTATAAATATGTTGAAAGTACGGAGCATCGCGCTTAATATAGGTTAATATAGGCTACATTAATTGTTTGTGAAATTAAATAAAACTGAATTGTTTTGCTGCTGGATATGTAAATATGTTAACTGTTTTCATTAGCGATTGGTATAAATAAATACATATAGACGCCAGGCATGTGTGTTTCCCACAATAAAAAGACTTGACTTGACTTGACTTGACTTGACTTTGTGTGTGTGATTTGCCACCCTTGAATTTAACTTGCCACCCTTCTGCCACCCCATGTAAAATTTTCTAGAATCGCCACTGTGGGTATCGGGTTGCGTAGTCGATCAGGACCAACACAAATCGATACCCTTGTGCGGAACGTTCTAATGGCCCGATAATGTCCATGCCAACGCGGTCGAAGGGGGCTTCCACCAGGGGAAGGGGCCGTAAAGGAGCCCTGGGGACGGCCGGGGGATTCACCAGCTGGCATTCGGGGCAGGATGCGCATCACCTGCGCACCTCCGCCCGAATCCCCGGCCAATAGAACCGGGCCATTATCCGGTTAAGTGTTTTATCGTACCCCAAATGGCCCGCCATTGGGTTAAAATGCGCCGCCTGGAAAACCATTTCCCAGCAGCTCCTGGGTACCAGCAACTGGGTAACAACCTCCTCACTCTGGGTGTCACGACTCACCCGATAAAGCCTATCCCTAACCACTATAAAGTGTGGGTAAGTCAGTGCTGGCGTCTGGCCGGACCTTACTCCCATCAATAACCATCACCTGGTCGTAGGCTGAGCTCAGTGTGGCGTCACGAGACTGCTCGAGGGGGAAATCCTCCACCGGTGGGAACCTCGGCGCTGGGACCTCGGGTTCGGGATCCCCCGCCTCCCCCGATCCCTGAGCAGCGTCGTCCACCCCCGCCTCGGCGCAGAACACAGCACATGACTCACATGT
Source organism: Gadus chalcogrammus (assembly GCF_026213295.1). NCBI lineage: Eukaryota > Metazoa > Chordata > Actinopteri > Gadiformes > Gadidae > Gadus > Gadus chalcogrammus. The sequence continues at coordinate 1,562,392 of NC_079423.1, read as the reverse complement.
CTCTACCGTTCATGCCCGCACCCCCATAGTCCCCCTAACAGCCTGTGGAAACCCAATCCAACCCAAGAATCAAGGGATGCGTGAGGCTCGAACTAACCGCCGCCTTAACACTATGCTTTTTCCCCCCCGAACGAATTTCGATAGGGACCAAAGGATACTCGTGTACATCCCCGTGTATACAGCGCACCGAAACGCTCGACGCCTCCACCAATGCCTCGGACCGCACCAGGCGCTGGTGGATCATGGTCTGCATGCAGCCCGAGTCAAACAGCGCCTGGTGCGTACCCCTCTGTATCCTCACTGGGATACGGTACGCCTCACCGGGACCGTGGGGAGGAGACGGGGCACCGGTGACGCGGATGACCTGACCCACCTCCATCATAGGGCACTCCCGCCGGAAGTGGCCAGGCCGCCCGCACCGCCAACACCCCTCCCCTGCCGCCTGAGCGCCTGTCTGTGGAGTGGGGGGGGGAGACGACTCATGTGCCCGCTCTGGAACGCCCCCCCATCTCGCCCTCGGCGCCGGGGTTGGTCTATCCCGCCGTGGGGCAGCCGAACCGGTACGTGGGCTCGGTGTCGGTGGTCGCTGGCTCGCTGGTGGTGGCTGCAGGTGGCTCTCCGCCAGGACGACCGCGGCGGAGAGACTCTCGGGTCGGTGGTATCGGACCCAGGCGGAGGTCCTAGCCGGCAGCCTCTCCACGAACCTCTCCAGGGCCACCTGCTCCACCACGTTCTCCGCCGTGTTCCGGTCTGGGACCAGCCACCTCCTTGCCTGGTCCATCAGCTGCTGGGCGAAGGCGAAGGGTCGGTCGCCCTAACGGAAGGCCAGCACCCGAAACCGCCGGCGATGTTCCTCCGGGTAGAGGCCCAGCCGGTCTCGGATGGCCCTGGTGATGGCGTCGTAGTCTCGCTGGGCCCCAGCCGGCAGACTGTGGGCCGCAAGCTGCGCCTCTCCTGTTAGGAGCGGCAGGAGACGGTGCGCCCACTCCGGGCGGGGCCACCCTGAGACCTCGGCCACCCCCTGGAAGGTCTCGATGAAGGCTTCCGCGTCGTCTCCCTCCCCTATCTTCGGGACGTGTATGTGTGTGGCGGGTCCCGCCCCTCGGGGTCCTTCGCCGCGTCCGCCGGAGGCGAGGAGCTCCCGGAGCATGGCCCGATCGGCGGCCAAGGATTGGGCCAGGTCCGTGAGCACCTCGTTCTGCGCCTGGTGGAGCTGGCCTTGTCTCTCCGCCATCTGGGCTAGGTGCCCGAGCACGTTTCCCAATGGGGACTGGTCCATTCTTCCTGCACTCGAGCCCCACATTGGGCTCCACTGTAACGGGTTCCAAGGAATGAGCGCAGTCAGAGTTGTCATCCCTCAGCGGGAGATTGTTTTATTGTCTTTAAATCACAACTTAAACTATAACAAAGGTTATTTTCAGAGTAATCCCTTTGGTCCGTTCTGGATCACTCTGGTCCGTTCTCTCCTGGATTACCTTCCTCCTCACTACAACACAAAGCAGGCACATAAGTACAAACACTCCCTGATTGGCCTGAGTGCTGACACCTGCTCGCACTCAGGTCCAATCCCCCCAGCCAATCCGGTGCGCTCCCAACCTGCCCATACTCCCCCTGCAGGCATTCTGACCAAAACTCATGCACTCCCCCCCACAATTATTCCAGAATTCAAGCAAATCAAGAATGGCCAAAAGTCACTTTGTGTCAACAAGAGACTTACTCCACCGACTATCAATTGCAAGTTAAAACAGCCGACTGTAATTTCGATAATGACCGGCGACGTTCTATACATTATCCCGCTTAATACACGGCTATGTGCCAAAAAAAAAAAAAGGACTTCACATGGTGTGTCTTCAGAGCCGGCGCTGGCCGTTTCGGTGCCCTAGGCCAGGGGTTTTCAAAGTGTGAGAGAGTGAGCCCCCCCTCAGAGAACAAAATTCAGCTGAGCCCCCCCCCCCCCCCAAGAAGAAATGTTCTAAAGACCTGTGTTTTGAAAGCTATCTTAATTATTTTACACATTTTAAACATCTCTGATCATAATTTTAAAACATTTGAAACATATTTTTTAAACATTTGAAACATATTTTTTAAACATATTTTTAAAACATTTTAAACATATTTCTGAAACATAACATCTTTGTGCGTTTTTAAACACATTTAACACAATTTAACAACTTTATCTAAGCATGTTTTAGCTTAACCTTTTTTAAATACATTTGAACATCTTAATCTGTGTATACTGCCAGTTTACACAGATTCATTCAGGGTCCCCGACTCTGAATTTTCAGAGTCGAATCAGATCTGCTTTTTCAGTCCAGAGATTCGACTATTCGGCGGGGTTTGTTTACCGGCGTTGCTATGGTGACCTACATTATATAAGCAACTGAAAACGATGCCGGTTTGAAACTAAAACTGTGATTCTGAAAAAAGTATAAATGCTATCAAAATTCCGTTTGGATAGTATTGAAAATACAAGTGTGTAGATTTGTTCAATGGTTTGAACGATGGTAAACGGTTGAAAAATGAATGAGTTACGATGTCTAGAAGTAGGTGTATCAGAATGGGCTGACGTCTTCAATGAAAACAGCTGAAAACTAAGCGTAATGAAACTAAAACTGTGATTCTGAAGACATTTTAAATTATATCGAAATTCTGTTGAGATATTATTGAAGATACAAGTGTGTAGATTTGTTAAATGGTTTGCACGAAGATAAACGGTTGAAAATTGATTTAGTTAGGTTACTTCTACAGTTGAAGTACGATTGATGATTTGAATCATCGACTTTCAGGTTTTTTCGGGTTTATATTTTTCTCACGTCGCGCTGAAGAACCCTGGCGCCCCCCAGGGGGGGCGCGCCCCATAGTTTGAAAACCACTGCCCTAGGCGACTCGACATGGGGAGAGGTTTGTTGCATTGTCCTGCGTACTACGGTGACGGTTTCGGGCGCCCTGGCGATTGCTCCCGCGCCCCCTCCTTTCTCCGTTTGTTTCGTATATTTTAATTGACTAATTAAGGGCGCCACCAGAGGGCGTCCCCAACGCATTTGCCGCCCTAGGCAGTCGCCTAGGTTGCCTATGCCGAACGCCGGCCCTGTGTGTCTTTTTACAATTTATTTGTTACCAGCATTCGTAGTGTTGATCAGCAGAGAAATAGTCCGCCAAAGACCTTGACGTCGCTTAGCAACCGAAGACGCTGGGGTTGAAAATGTACCGGACTACTTGAGGAGTGATACCAACGACGTCATTATAGGCAAAAAGTCCTTTGTTTTCCTTGACAGCGGCCAATTATACTTAGCAACGGTGAATTATCAAATATAACTCACCGCCGGAAGTTGTGAAGAGCCCATGCAAGTGAACGGAGCATTCCACGGCATTGAGAAGACCCGTGTAATAATCCATAATAATTCAACTCGATTTTTTTATTTTTTGTGGTGGGTACAAAATGAATCTTGATGAAATCTGGCGGAGACGCGTCCTCAGCGTCTCCAGCATAATCGACGCCTATGCGTTCAGTCATCCTCGTGAGCAAAGTTAACTGCCAGACTTTGCTTAAAATTTCATTCAGAAACATTGATGGACACGCTGCAGTAATTGGATTGATTGACTTGAGGGACACAACATTACGTTGGACCTAAAAAACATTATTAAAAAAAAGAACGACGGGACTCGATAATGGAACCGGGTCCTTGATAGAACTGGGTTTCGATCCCCATCCCTTGTACTGAATGGGACATGTTTAAAGAGACAACTGACAGTGAACACATAGACGTAGAGGAGGATGCTTCAACCGTCCTGAAGTGCACAGAGGATGTCGCTGCTACCAAGACTAGGGCCAATTACATAACTAGGGCAAATGACAAACCATGGATGGGGAGGTACGAATAGCGCTGAGGGACCGTGATGTCGCCTTTAGATCTGGCAACGTTGGGGCTCTCAGAGAAGCAAGAGCCAACCTGAACCGCACCGTCAAGGCAGCAAAGTGCACCCAAGGTTAGCAGATCCATGTTTTTTTCCAGGAACCGGGTAACACCAGATGTTTATGGCAGGGCATCCAGTCTATCATGGTAACAAGACTGCCCCCTCCCCCTGTCAGGACAACATCAGCTTCCTCAATGAACTGAACCAGTTCTTCGGACGGCTTGAGGAATTAAACACCACCCCCGCAAGGAAAGCTATCCCTCACCCCGACGAGCAGGCACCCAGACTTGAAGCAGTGGATGTGCGGAGGACCCTAAGAGAAGTCAACGCACAGAAGGCAGCTGGCCCCGATAACATTCCAAGAGGGGAATGTTATCAGGGAATGTGCAGACCAGCTGGCCTTCATACTCACCAACATCTTCAACATCTCGTTGAATCAGGCTGTTGTCCTATCATGCTTCAAGGCTGCCAGCATCATATCAGTGCCATAGAAATCCAACATCAATAATCCGACTGACCTCTGTCCCGTAGCACTGACTTCCATCATAATGAAGTGCTTCGAGAGGGTGGTGAAGAACCATATCACCTCCAAACTCCCACCATCACTAGACCCATTCCAGTTAGCGTACCAGCCGAACCGCTCCACAGAGGATGCCATCTCCTCGTCCTTCCACCTGAGCCTGGAACGCCTGTAGGATGAAAACACCCACGTGCGGATGCTGTTTCTGGACTTGAGCTCAGCGTTCAACATGATCATCCCTCAGCATCTGGTGTGAAAACTGGGTCACTTGGGCCTCGGCACCCCCCTATGCAACTGGCTACTGGACCTGTACAAAACCCAGTCTGTACAGGTGAACAATAACAGCTCAAGCGTCATCTCCCTGAATACCGGTTCCCCCCAGGGCTGTGTTCTCATCCCCCTGCTGTTCACCCTGATGACCAACGACTGTCACCCCAAATTCGGCACCAACCACATTTTGAAGTTTGCGGATAACACAACTGTCGTGGGCCTCATCTAGGACTACAACAATCTAGCCTACAGGGACAAGGTGAAACACATGGTGGACTAGTGTATAAGTGTAAGTGTGTAAGTCAATAACCTGATCCTCAATGTTGACAAGACAAAGGAGATCATTGTTGACTTCAGGAAATCTCGGCCCAGTCATACTCCTAATCAATGACACTGCAGTGGAGGTCGTCAGTAGCACCAAGTTCCTGGGGGTGCAAATCACAGACAATACAATAAATAATGCTTCATCTATGGACTGTAACAGCCCCCCGCGCACCCCCAAACCTCCATGGGATCCACACTGGACTATAAAATGCTGCTACCTCTGAGTGCAATATCACTATGTCACTATATGTTGATAATATATTTCTTATTTACTGCAATTTGATTTCTTATGTTTTTCCTCAGAAAGTTATCGTTTGATTTTGCTTATTACACTATGATTCTTTTATCATTGCACTTTTTTTTTTTTTTTAGTAATTGTAACCTTTTCAAATCGTACCAACACTTTATATTCTGTGAATTCTGAATACATTATACATTTAAGTGTCCACTCCACCGTGAGCCAAGGTAACGAAATTTTGTTTAATGTGTGCACTGATGGTGTGTTTATTGAATTACAATAAAGAAAGTCTTAGTCAAACTGCATTGGAAGGCCCTACTATCAGTGCATAGGTGGGACAACGTATAACAGCATTACACAATGCAAGTAAAGCATTCACTGAGCTAGAGAGAGTTCTCAGAGAGAATAAGGAGAGATCTGAGAAAGCAACTCCGTTCAGACGATGAGAAATATGAAACCAGGGACAAAGTCTATTACAAGAGGACAGACTGTGTTGAATGGAAAGGCCCTGGAGTCGTGATAGGACATGATGGAGTTGTGATATTTGTACGTCATGGTGGGACCTATGTCAGGGTTTACCACTCAAGGCTAAGGAAGGCTAATGCTGACTCCAGTGAAGTAGCTGTGGCTGAAAATCCACAGCAACTTGCAAAAAATGTCCTAGGTGGAAATACTGATGCACCTGCTATTGATAGTGATATGGACATTGACAATGTTGCTTACATTGTGGGTGACCATCATCAGGATGATCAAAAGCCACTTGACATAAGAGTATGAGGCTCCATAGTACAAAAAACAGGAAAAATAATAAAAGAGAAACTGGTGTTTCTCATACAGCTAAAGTGACGGGGCAAGCTGGAAAGGCTAAAGCAATCTCACAATCTCAATTTATAATACTCAGATCCGTTGAGATTGCAGGTAACATGAGGTCAGCTGATCTTACTCAGGTGGAGGATCTTCAGGTTGAGCCTCTGGACAATGTTGAAGTATGCTCTGACATGCTAAAATGATGTGCCACAGAAGATGTCTCATTTTGGCCACATATCACAACTGGATCCTGCTGTTTTCTACTGGCTTGATGAACACTGTAGTGTAACTGGTATCCTTGCTTGTCATTTGGATGACTTCTTGGGAGGCTAACCTTTTTGCCACTACAGACATTCCCCACATCAAATAGACTTTTCAAGTGGGACGCATGACGTGCCTCTGTTGAAGGAGTGGAGATGCAACAAGGCATAAACATAAATAATCTTCAGCCCGTTCTCAAGGACTCGAGAGCTTTTGAGCGTGATTCTCCTTTCACAGACTGCGAGACTGACAAGCTGAGATCAAAGATAGGTCAGCTGCTATGGGTGGATATCATGTTTGATACTTGCATTCTTGCATCCACCCTAAAACATGGTACTGTGCTAACTATGGATGAAGCAAATAAAGTAGTAAAGAAACTAAAGACAGAACATGTCACCCAGAAATTTGGGAACACAAGGAGGACATATCATTGTATTGATGGGCAAGGAAGTGATATTCTCACCTGTCTGCTGGCAATCGAAGAGGATCAGGAGAGTGGTTCGGAGTACACTGACAGGAGGAACACTGCTCTTGCTGATGGGAATGACCATGCCATATTTCTGTATTCCCTCTACTCTGAACTCACCACAGGAAATGTCACACAGGGCATCATGCAGGTGATATGTTTCACAGACAACTACTCTCTTGTGGATGCCAACTAGTCCACCAAGTCTGTGACAGAGAAAGTACTAGGGCTGAAACTAAGAATTATTTTAATAGTCAATTTATCGAACAATATATTTTTTTCGATGAATCTATTAATATTTATTCTAGAAAATGTCATCTATAATAGCAAATACCTTCACAGGTTACAAGAGTCCAAAGTGATGTGCTATATATGCTTGCTTTATCCAACAAGCAGCCAAGAAAACTAAAGATTGTTGAATCAACTCCTTCTGAGGCAATAAGCAGCAAATGTTATCATGCTTTATGAAAACTTAATGTAAATCATTCATTAATTTCACATATGTTTCTCACAGCTAGATTACAGAATTGATGTGGGAACTGTTATATATATATAATCAATAAGTACAATACAAGAGCGACATGTTGGATGATAACGGCTCCAATTATATTCTGAGGAATGGTACGCATACATTTAAGCATGTTAGGTAAACCCCTCTTTAAGCAGGGACACTGAGCAGTCGAAACAGCTGCCGCGATTCAAGGAAAAACAAAGAGCAAGAGCTAGGGTTGTGGTAATCAATGTTAAAACCCACATGTATTTTACAAAGATTTTTACAGCGTTTAACAACTTTAAAAATCATAGTAAAAAATTATCAAAATGTTCACTAACACATCGTTCGACCCAAATAGTAACATTTAAAGATGTTGGTGTTTTCTTGCGCTTTGAAAATAAACACAAATGATCAAATGCTTTTGTCTATGTTTTAAGGGGTGTGATGTAATTCATGATTCAACTATTTCCGATAATACATTTCTACATATCTTGTTTTCCTGCTTTAGTGATGACCTACCCAGCCGAGTCGGCACAAATTGGCTATCAGAACCACGTGGAAGACATCCGCTCCTTCTTAGACAGTCGCCATGCCGACCACTACACAGTCTTCAACCTATCACAGCGTAACTACCGTGGAGCCAAGTTCTCCAACCGGGTGAGTGAGATGGGACCGGGCCGAGGTACGGAGCTATACTTTCTTGACGCAGCCGTGCAGCAGATTCTTCTGAATAGTCGGAACGTTGAAATGGATAGTGGGACTATTTCCGATATTCCGATTTTTTGTATCCGATATGCTGTATATATACCGTGTAATGTGTGTAAAAACAACAAAGGTTAATCTGAAACAATGGATCAGTGTTGAACAACAATGCCACATGTATGCGTCACCGTGTTTCCTTCATGAACCACACAATGCACGATGCAGCATCATTTGACCTCCTCTGCCCGCTCATCAAACCACTGCTGCCTCACAAGGCTGGACAGCAGCTGTCACTCTGACGGTCGGTCATGAGGGTGTGAGGAGCGCAGTAGAAAATCTGTCGCCCTTTGGGGTGTCAAGAGTTCCTATCAACCATCGCGTTGAAGCTTCATGATGAAGTACAGCATTAGGGTCAGGACCACAGGTACTTATCTAAGATCCATGATCTGCGTATCTCCGAACATGTGGCTGTGGGAAGGACCTACAGGCCAAGGCGGCAGCAGATATAGGCCAGATGGCGTGTTCTGGTGTTCAGTGAGGTCCACACCGCCCCCCCCTGTCTGAGTTAGTGTTATGAGCTAGCGCATGAGTCATCCTGCTAACAACAGCCAACCCTCCAACCTCACCCATCCACTCCTCCCTTTCCTTCTTTTATTCCCTTCCTCTGTTTGGATCTTTCTACTTTCCTTTCTTCCTCGCTTCCTTCCTTGGCGTTGTGCTCTTGCCCTCTCATTTGTTCCGTTGACTTCTCCCCTTCCCCCTCCCCTCTCTGTAACCTTTGTGTTTTGTCTAACTCCTTCTCTCTTTTCTCCATTCCTTCCGCCCTCCTCCTTGCTTTTTTATTACGTTCCTCTCTCCCTCCTCTCTCCCTCCCCAGGTTTCAGAGTGCAACTGGCCTTCCAGGCAGGCACCAAGCCTACACAACCTGTTTGCTGTGTGTAAAAACATGCACAACTGGCTCAAGCAGAACCCCAAGAACGTGTGTGTCATCACCTGCTCGGTAAGACGTGAACGCCTCCCAGCAACACTCCCTTCCCCTCCCCGCCCAACACAGTACTTACACTAATGATAATTTAAGATTCACAAATTAAAAGTCCAGCTTGCCATCTACTTTCGACCATGTGCTTTTTGCAGCAGATTCACAAGGTTGACTTAAAGACAAACTACAAAAGACGTTAATTTTAACTGAAATTTTTAACCTAATTTTAACCTGAAATTTGAAAGTTTGTGGGTTTGTTCCCAAAATGGAAACACATGTTGGAGTTCTCCAGCTGTTACCGTTCCCTCTGATTCAGCCTAATGCTCCTTTGTGGCTGCTTGTCTCTGGATCTACTGGGTCAACAGCCAGGCAGAAACTGAAGCAACTTGTGTGTTGGGGAAAGATAAAACGTACATGTTTATGTAAAAATACTGAGAAAAAAAATAATATATATATATTAATATTTAATCTTTAATATATACAGTATGTATAGTAGTAGGTAGAATAGCAGAATCTGTAAAGTATTTTAATTAAGGCCTGTTATTTTTCTGTATGCCTCTTGTATATCTACCCTCGACTGTTTTTCTAACCATGCAGGAGTGTACTCTTTCAAGGGACGGTGTGTTTTTGCCAAACGGTTGTGGTTTACCACAAAAAAATGTCCTGATGGAAGTTGTTGCAGACATTTTTCTCTCTCCCAGGAACTCTGGATACACCTTTAATCCAGTTTATTTATATGGGTGGATTTGGAGGAAAAAAAAGAACAAACATATGCACCATTCTGTTTAGTTGCAGCAGGATAAAAGTCGTTAACAGAGATCTTTACGGACTTTGTACCCGCTTTAAACCATGAGCATAGGATTGAGGGCCTTAAAGGCCAAATCATGCTTGTGTTGGGGAGGCGCATAATAATATTTGGGAATTTTTTATCCCGAAATAGGTCAGAATCCTACACGAACGAAGCGAGCGAAAGATACAGCCCTGTTTCATTGGAGCTCAATGTACCAATATGAATGTATTTATTTTTGGGTTTCTCTACAAACATGAAGTGAAATTCGTGCTCTTGTGTGTTTTGAGCTGTATTATTATTAGATCTGTGACACATATATTTGTATATTTGTAGTGTTATGGATGAGGTGAACTCCAGGCGCTCCAACTATCTCTCTCTCTCCTGGTTTGTAGGACGGTCACGCCCCCTCCGGCGTGCTGGTGGGTGCCATGTTCTGCTTCTGTCACCTCTTCGCTAACCCGGTGCCCGCCATGCAGCTCCTCAGCGCCAAGAGGCCAGGCTCTGGACTCTGGCCATCCCACCGCAGGTCAGAACCATCCCGTAACCCCCTTGCCGTCTCAGTGTGTGTGTGTGTGTGTGTGTGTGTGTGTGTGTGTGTGTGTGTGTGTGTGTGTGTGTGTGTGTGTGTGTGTGTGTGTGTGTGTGTGTGTGTGTGTGTGTTTATGTGTGGAGGGGGTAGGGTTGTATGCATGGCTGGTGAGAGAGAGACATACAAGACAAGAACACATAAGAGAGAGTTATCATGATAGTTATCTTTCCATACTTTCTGATAGACTTGGATAATCAATCCTTATTTTGTCTTTGTTCACATATTAAACACCATTCTATATAAAGATACAGTTCAGAGGTAATGACACAGATTCAAGTAATATTATATATCTCTTTCTCTCTCGCTATATGTATACATAGATCTATAGATCTATCAATAGATCTATTTATACAGTTGTAGGCATATGTTTAGGCACCCATGCTAAAGTTGACTAAAAATAGGAATAAAAATGAATCTTTTAGAAATTGATCTTAATGACCTTAATTAAACAAATGAGGAAAAATCAAAACTTTAAGGACACCAATTTGCTTTGTGAATGAATAATGTATCGTAAATAAATAAATAAATGTTCTCCATTAAAATACAGGGTGCATAAGAATAGACACCCCTATGTTCAATTCCTATAGAGGCAGACAGATTTTTATTTTTAAAGGCCAGTTATTTCATGGGTCCAGGATACTATGCATCCTGATTAAGTTCCCTTAGCCTTTGGAATTAAAATAGGCCATCATCATCATCACACACCCTTCACCATACATAGAGATTGGCATGGTTTTATTTCAGTTAGCCTATTAGCTGGTTTGATTTGCTTTGAAAAATCATTAGGCTAACTAAGAGCTATTAGGCTAGGTGACTTCATCTGGGTTGCATAGTATCCTGGATCCATGAAATAATTAGCTTTTAAACGTATGGCTACCACTGTATTTAGATCTATAGATATGTGTTCTTGGGCCAATGCCAACACAGACATTGAAGCTATGTTCCCTTTCAAAGAAAATTGTTCATTGCAATCATGTTTTTTGTTTTTACCATTCTCTCCTCCCAATAACAATAACACACAGGGAGGGAGTTATAGTGTGTAGTGTCAGTTGTGGGTAGTAACGCGTTATAAGTAACGCAAATTAGTAAAGACATTTTTTTTTCGGGTCCTTTTCAAGGTCCTTTTTAATTCTGTAATTCTACTCTTACTCAAGTAAATATTTGATTACGAATTCTACTCTTTACTCAATTACATTTTCCATTTAGATAAACACATTATCTTCATTGTTGCGATTCCATTGCCGAGGAGACGAGTCGACTGTTAGGTTGGGCTGAAGACTAGAAACACCATGGATGCAGACACGCAGGAAGATATTTTCGGCGGTGGGGAGTGCGGGGGGGGTATTACGGTCCACGTAGAGTTTATAGAATTCTAAATATACGATGTTACACATGCAATTCTGCAGACTTGTTCATCGTTGTTGTGTCTGGTTGTGTGCGTGCATGCTATACGTTGGCTGAATCGCGATTATTTCAAGAAAATCGAATTGGCAAATACACATTGAAGATAAATGAACGACACAAGCAATCTGGCAGTCTCTCTCTCTCTCTCTCTCTCTCTCTCTCTCTCTCTCTCTCTCTCTCTTTCTCTCTCTCTCTCTCTCTCTCTCTCTCTCTCTCTCTCTCTCTCTCTCTCTCTCTCTCTCTCTCTCTCTCTCTCTCTCAGCCAGCCAGCCAGCCAGCCAGCCAGCCAGCCTGGTTAGTGTTTCATTGGCAATTTTCCTACAAAGCTCTTACCTTTTTCATCTGCACAGAGTTGAAATTAATTTACATTTTTTTTACATTTTGAATGAACAATACACACAATGAAGCAACTTGTGAACAATTGTTTTAAGAGTGCATCTCTTTCTCACTCACACACGTTTTGTATTTTTCACTGATCCAAGCACTCCAATACAAAAATGTAAAGTAACTTGTAATTTGAGTCACTTTATAATGAAGTACATTTTTACTCTACTGAAGTAGGTTTTCGTATTGGAATATTTACTTTTACTCAAATAGATTTTGAAGGAAGTAATTGTACTTTTATTTGATTTTCAGTACTCTACCCACCACTGTGTAGTGCAGGGGTACTCAAGTAGAAATGATGAGGGGCCACAAAAAATTTTTTCAGTGACTCAAGGGGCCGGTCGGTATACGTGTGACTGAGGCCGATATATGCTCTGTTTTAGACGTAACGCGTAAGCACGTAAGATACATAACCCCCCCTTGCGCGGTAAAATATCCCCCCTTACGTGCTTAAGTGCGTCGGCCAAAATTCCTGACTATGCGACTAAAACACTACGGCCCTACGCAGCTCGCAAAGACTGTGATTGGCCAGCTAACCACATCCTTTCAGGAGTCTCACATTTCCGGTTTTACAGCATAATAGCGCCATTTTTAAAAGGCTGTGACAGAAGCGAATGAAGAATTTTGAAGAAGGAGAAGAAGAAAACACAAGAACGAATTATGATAATTATAAATATAAACAAGCCAGCGATTTCCACTTCCACGCCCACAGATTCGTTTGTTGCTCCCCCTACTGTTCTGGCGGAGAATCCCCTTGCAACACGCGCAATCCTTAAGGAACCTTAAAGGAACCGTAAATCAAAACTTGTCTAAAACAAGTCCCTTGTGTAAATTACGTGCTTACGTCTCTGCGTCTAAAACGACCCTAAATCGGCCTTGACTGCTGCTGAGATGGACTGTCTGCCTCGAGTTTGGGAGGGCTGGAGCGGTCTGTGGGCTGGAGTGCTATCTGTTTATCGTTGCAACCCCCAGCCTCGTATTGAGATCGCGGCGCGCGGTTTCAAAATAAGAGCGCCCAGCACGATTTTTTTTTTTTTTTTTTTTTTTTTTTTTTTTTAATAATTAAAAAAACTTTTCAAAACAGCTCGAGGGCCATTAATAGACACCCCGCGGGCCACAAAAGGCCCGCGGGCCGCTACTTGAGTATGACTGGTGTAGTGTGTAGTGAACAGCTGTGTGTAAGTCCTTCCGATCAACCACTCAGCCACCATTTTACGCTCAAGCCCTGTGCAATGAGTAAGGGTTCGCTGTCACTGTCATACCTCCAGTCCATGAGCTGATAGATCAGATTAACATCATGTTTTGCTGTTGCTAATCAGTCCATGTGGCTGGCTACCAGCAAGCTAAGCCCTCTACAATATCTTCTGTCTGTATTGTGCTGTTGTTATTATGGGGCACAACAAAATACTTATTGGCATGCTATATAGTATTCACAAGGGATCGAACCCAGAACCTTTCGATGGGGAGCGGAACACACTAAACATCATCCTGACAAAGGTCACATTGGAACCACAGACAATGTTGTATTTGTCCTCCGCCCGAGTGAATAAAGTTAGAGTGTAAGGATTTGGAGGACAGACCCAGAGGGCCAACATCCAAATGAGTAAACTTGGCAGTAATGAAGCAGCACAGCTTTTGGCACCATATCAAAATAAAAGCTTCATCATGAAGACTTTCTGGACAGGACAGGGAGGAGACACAGGAAGTGGTTTGGAAGAGAAAGGAAATGACATTTAGTATGGCTGCACAAATTGTTGCATTGCCCATGATTTGATTAATAATAATAAGCTAATTGTGACAGGTTGTAACCTGTCTCAAAAAAAAGAGAAAGATATAGAAATATAAATACATTTGGTCTTGTACACACAGCGCATTAAAATCAAATTACAAATCCTATATCAATATCAATTTAATCAATAACCTGTTAATCGCGATGAAAAATCGCAATCATGTTATCGGTCGAAATAATCACAATGATATTTTTTTGTGCTGCCCTCATAATGATAGCATACTAGCTGGAAAGTCACCATTTCATACCGTCATGAAGCCATCTGGTCTGGTGATTCATTGAAGTAGCCGAATAATGTTGGCATTGAACCCTGACCTGTAAGGCCTAAGCAACACACCATTCATTTTTTTTTTTTTTTTTTATAATTCACATATTTATTACATTTTCACAGATGGTACTTACATGGTTACTAGGTCATAGGATACAAAAACACATATCACAAAATTCATAAAATTCATAGCTTCAATTTCATGGATTTCATGGCGGCATACACTAAATTAATTTCCAGCCCTCAAAAAAAGAAAGCAAAACAATAATAATAATAAAAATAAGAAGAAATACTCACACGCAATGAGCCAAATCTAGAATAAACGTACTCTCAGGAGGCAGACATCTCTGAACCGCTAGAAATGTAAACATTGAAATAAATAATAAATAAATAAATAAATTCATCAACCATTCAAAAAGTACCGGTAGTTAGTGACAAATAAACTTTTTTTAAATTTAAAATAAGATGCATTGTCAACCATTCAAACAAACAAATAGTTAATCAGAATAAGTAAATGTCCCCCCTCCCCTCAATTGTCATTTAATCTGTTCAACACACCATCAATTCTGAACTAACTTAACCATCCCGCCCTGGTCCGCCCCTGGGTGCAGGTACATCGGCTACGTGTGTAGCATGGTGTCGGAGAGGCCCAGTCTGCCGCACTCCAAGCCCCTGGTGATCAAGACCCTGACAATGAGCCCCGTGCCCTGCTTCAACAAGCAGCGCAGCGGCTGCAGGCCCTTCTGTGACGTCCTTATCGGAGAGACCAGGATCTTCAGCACAGCGCAGGACTATGAGAGGATGAGGTACACACACGCAAACACACACACACACACACATACACAAACACACAGAATAACAAATATGCACACATATACGTACAAATGCACAAACATATGTACACACAGAAGCATTCACACACATACACAAGCACAAGGATGCACACGCACAAACACACACACACACACACACACAGATGCACACGCACCCTTATTCACACACACGAATTAGAAACAAACAAACAGAAACAAATATTTATAGGGATAACATGTATATTCAGACAAAATAAACAGCACGTCGCCACAATTTGCATATTTACCCACTCCTGTATTTTCCTGTTTGACTTTCTGTCTGTCCCTCCCCCTCCCCCCGTACCTCCCCCTATGTTCCAGGGAATACCGTGTGCAGGACGGGAAGGTGATGTTCCCCCTGGGCGTGAGTGCCCAGGGGGACGTGGTGATCTCCCTCTACCATATGAGGTCCACCATCGGGGGCCGCCTGCAGGCCAAGGTACCAAGGCCAGCTGGGTACCGATTTGGTTCCATCACAGCTGTAGAAGCTTTGGGGGCCTATTGTGTGTTAAATGATCAACACAATGTTTTAGCATTGAAGTTCAACCTAGCGCTCGGATACCCCGATTTGGGTGCTCCGCGAAACTAATTAAATCCGATAATTTTTGTTTGACTTTCTATAACCAGTCTAATCCAAACCGAAGCAGCTTTGAAATGCCATCAGTTGGCGGGCTACATTCTCAACGCCAAACCTAGGTGTTGAGCAGGGGGAAAAAAGGCAGCAATGCCATCGCTGACTGAATGTCAGCACTATTCTCCTGCAATCTTCATTCATATACTACCTCATGTGTACCACATATAATATGTACCATACAGTATTAAAAGACAGAGATAAACTCTTTGAGAAAGAACAGTAGAGAGTGAAGATAAAGAAATAATTCTGTTGGATTTGCGAATATGATGCATTTTAAGATGCTGTGACACTCAATGTAATACGATACCACCTACAGATCAATCGTACGACAACTCACAACTAATGAGTGAGATACGAGTGTAATGTTAAGTGTGTAATAAGTCTCCTCTGTTCTCAGGTGTCCAACACCCAGATATTCCAGATGCAGTTCCACACTGGCTTCATAGAACCCGGCAGCACCATGTTGAAGTTCAACAAGTAATTACAATATCAATACCACATGACATAATAACATAATATAGTTACCAATAATATAGTTACCTATTTGATGCAACAGTATTTATTTACGTTTACTAACGTGAGTAAGCATTTCAATATCGAATCAAATGCCTTGGAAACCAATCAAGAACATTAGCCTAGTTAGTGGTGTGTGAGCTGCCGTTTTCTCTCTCTCTCACTCTCGCTCTCTCCCTGATGCGCGTTCCTCTCTCTCCTCACACTCACACTCCTAATCTCTCTCTCTAAATCTCTCTCTCTCTCTCTCTCTCTCTCTCTCTCTCTCTCTCTCTCTCTCTCTCTCTCTCTCTCTCTCTCTCTCTCTCTCTCTCTCTCTCTCTCTCTGCGCCCACATCCACTCACACCTTTCTCTCTTGCGTTCACTCTTCCATGCAGACCAGAGCTGGATGCGTGCGATGCTCCTGAAAAGTACCCAGAGTTGTTCAGCATCATGGTGGAGGTGGAGGTGGAGGCCACAGACAAGCAGAAGGACCTCACCCCGCCCTGGGAGCAGTTCCCCTGTAAAGACCTTGGCCCAAACGTCCTCTTCACCTGTCACCAGGAGCACCAGGACGCCCTTGCTATAGCTGGTAAACGAACGCACACACACACACACACACACATACATATAAACACACACACACACCTGCATCGAAACATATGCGGTTGCAGATACAATACTGCATCCCAGTATGTAGACACACAAACACATGCACACGCACGTACACGTACAGATACACACATGCATATACACTAGATACACACACACATGCGCACACACACACACACACACACACACACACACACACACACACACACACACACACACACACACACACAGACACAGACACACACACACACACACACACACACACACACACACACACACACACACACACACACACACACACACACACACTCAGAGAAACCTTCAAACACGCAGAGACAATAAAGTCAAGACATTAACACACACACACACACACACACACACAAATAAAAAACAGAGACAGGATATGCTCATGCCTGATAAAGGCCTGAAGGTACAGATCAACACAGATGTGTAGAACAACATGTATTTGTATGAAGCCTAATCTTATTCACAATTCTGTCCCTACAAGATGAGATGGAAGGGTTGGATCTAGAGGGTAAGACAGTAGAACACAGCCAAGAGCTAGAATACATCTCTAGTATGCAGTGGAAATTTCAATTTCAATTCAAACCAGAATTCGGAGACCGTAAAAACATCAGTGAGGAAGGCATTGTGAGTGATTGCTATAGATATCTGTAATTTGATTACATTGAAATTGAATCAGCCCTGTTATATATAGTTATTTTGTTTTGGTTGAACATTTTTACCTCCCTTGTACAAACAGTCAAAATGCCCTTCTAAATAAGTTTAGTTGTTATTCGATATTCTCAAAGGTACGTTATGTGTGACCGGGCAAATAATGTGTTACAAAGTAAAAGGGATTTATAAAAACGGTTCTACCAAAGTAAACTATTCCCTTAAGGTAAAAACAGCCAATAGCCAATCAACAGTTTCCTCTTAACCCCCCCAAAGCAGCCATTACAACAGAGACCGATCCTTGTAGCAGGTGTGTGTGTGTGTGTGTGTGTGTGTGTGTGTGTGTGTGTGTGTGTGTGTGTGTGTGTGTGTGTGTGTGTGTGTGTGTGTGTGTGTGTGTGTGTGTGTGTGTGTGTGTGTGTGTGTGTGTGTGTGACAGCCTAGCAACCTAGTTCTCTCTCCACCGTGCGTTCTTTTTTTTCCTCTTATCTTAAAGCTTCGTCTATATCCTTCTCTCCTCTCTGCATTTACTCCAATCTCACCTGTTCTGCCTCATTCACCATCACTCCTTCTCTCCCCTCGTTTCTCCAATACTAATTCCTCCGGACGCCACCCTCATACAGAGCCTAGCCGGCCCCCCGGCGGTCCGGAGGGCCGGGGCCACGGGGAGGAGAGCGAACCCTCGGACGATGAGATCCTCTCTCTCTCCAGCCATCAGAGCATCACCAGCACCACCGCCGCAGCAAAACCCTCCTCCACCACCTCCGCTGCCACCTCGGTGGAGGCCGACCTCCTGGGTCTCGGCGGGGCGGCCATGGACCCGGCCGGGCAGCCGTCTCACGCCGCCTCCGTTGCTAACAACAACACCAACACCACTACTGGTGCCGCCGCTACCACAGACCTGCTGGGGGACCTGTTTGGGACCCAGTCCTCGCCGGCCAGTGCAGCCTCCTCTGCCAAGTCCACGCCGCACAAAGTGGCAGCAAGCGGGGCCTCTCCCTGCCCCTCGCCCGCACCAGCAGGTGATCAGCAGGCTGCGGGACGTTTCTGGGGCCGTTATCTGTGAAGCCCGGTCGTTTTGACTCTACCGTGCTGCGCTTGTCTGCGTCACGTTACACTTTATAAAAACGTTAATTATACAGGCTTCTGTACGGCTGGCGGACATTACAATCAACACTTTAATAGAGGGAATTGAGCAAAATGTATTGACTGTGCCAAATGGAAATATTGTAAATAGTTGCCAGTGGTTCACCGGGTAGAGCGCGTACCAAAAAGGCCCAGTCCTTTCCACGGCGACCAGGGTTCGATTCCTGCCCGTGGTCCTTTGCTGCATGTCTTCCCATCTCTCTCCCATACATTCCTGTCTTACTCAACAATAAAAAGACTAAAATCGTAAAAAAAAAAAAAACGCCTCGCTCCAACCTGTAGTCTGTTTGCTATGTTTTTCCCTCTCTTTTTTTAAGAGAGCAATGGAAGAGTTGTCCTTGTTTCTAAACGTATTCATGTAAACTCTTTTCTTCCCCCCATAGCGTTCAACCCGTTCGGAGCCGCCCCCACACCAAAGCCCCTGGAGCTGATGGGCTCCATCATGGGACCAGGTAACGTGGGGCAGCCCGACCCCTTCCTGCATGGCACTTGCTCTTTCCATGCACTCAAGGACCCTTCTGCATTCTCCATGCACTCACCATCCTCCTGTTTAGCCATTTCACCACAGAGGTAGGGTTGGTGTTACTGCGTTTGCTCAGAAGAATCCTGCTGTGGATCCCACACACACATTCATCTAGTGCATTATGGCTGGAACTGTCCGAGCGTGGCATGTGGGATAACGAGATACAGACCCAGATAGGAGCTGTGAAAGACACTTAAGAGAGATTTATTTAAAACTGATGGTTTAATCATCACTGGCTTCGTCACACCTGACTGTGAGCAAACTCCACAAGAACCATTTACAGGCATTTATTCACCTATAGATTTTGCCTGTGAGGCCTATACAAAAATAGCATACCCTGGCAGTTATTCCTCCTTTTCTTTGATAGGCCGAGGTTCCCCAGTTCCACCCACCACCCCTACTGTCAACGTCCAGCAGCAGAACGCCATGGGAGGTTGGGACTGGAACAGACCGGCAGGCGCAGGTACAAACAACATCCCTAGATGCTCGTTCTGAACGCGTCTCTTCCTTCGCAGGGAACATAGTGAATAAAAAGAAGTCAACGCTGGGTTCTGCACACGTGGACTGTCTTGTGTTTTGGGCCACTGTGATAATGCCGAACCATTTAAGTCAGTTTTACCTTTTTTCTTTTTTATAGCACTTAATGGTAAATGATCCCTCAGGGTAAAACTTTATTGTTGTCACATTGCACTGCAGGTCCCCAATGATTTGATTGGGGCATTGAATATCTGTTCAACTGAGAATACGTGCCTCCTGGAGTGAGATCAAATTAATGATTAATCCTAGTAAACACAAACACACACACACTGAACATCGACCCAACAGTGCCCTATAGTGAAATTGAGTAGAGGAACATATTGGAAAAATGATAGAACAACCTGCTTGAACACACAGATAGGTCAATGGGTTAATAATAACACCTTGCCGGTAAACCGCAGCGTTAAACTGACCTGTGGTCGTTAAATCTGACTCTGGGTCTGTTTTAACCATTTTGTTACCTTTTCCTACAGCAGGCTTTGGCGTGGGCAGTCGCTCGGCAACAAGCAGTCCCACAGGCTCCGTCCACAGCACCCCGACCCACCAGTCCAAGCCAAACACGCTGGACCCTTTTGCTGACCTCGGCAGCCTCGGAGGCGAGTTGACAACAAGACGGAGACCTATACAGTCACAGCAGAACACAGAGAAGGCCCATAAGACGTTAAACAGCCAGTGAACCCAAGGTTTCAGATGGAAGTTGAACACTGAGATTAAAAAAGGATAAGTTTTGGGAGTTTTAGGAAAGAGGGAGGAGTGTTATTCTGATGATTACGACCCACTCCAACTTTATGATACTTTTTTAGTACCGTCGTTGTGTATGAGTGTCATATTAATGTTGCATATGAAAAGTACCACACACCGTAGCTTTATACTATAGGTGTCCGGGAAGCCTAATACTCTGACCCAGGTATTAAAAGAATAGCTGCTCAGACGGAGGTTCACCATCCACACACTCAATGGCATTACACTATAAGTGTTCGAAAAGCTCAGCTTTCTCTCAGACGCCGCAGTCAACCGCTGCCCAGACAGAACTCCACATGGCCACACAAACCACGCCTCTGGTGCCCTTTGGTCATGATGTCTGAGTGCCTCGGAAGTGCCTCAGATATCACGAAAGAACCCAACCTAGTGAACGGAACCAATGTTCAAATAGTGTTGTTTTTTTGCCCTTTTTTCTTTAAATTATGCTAAATTGGGTTAAATTATTTGACTGATAAAATGGCATAGATTAACGTTTTGAGGACAAATAACACCCTTGGGTTTTGTTTAGGGTTCACATTTCATATATTTTTCTGTTTCAGTTTGCTCTTTATTCATTTATTTCAAACTTTCTCTCACCATCCCCCTTCGTCCCATTTCTGCCCCTGACTATTCCTCTTCCCATCAGGAGGCTCCGGCTTTTCCAGTAAGCCCACCACCCCAACGGGCACCACCCCGGTCTTCCCACCCATGGGCTCCCCCTCCAGGCCCCCCCCCTCCCCGCAGCATGTTGGGGGCTGGCCGACACACGCCGGGGTTGTGGGCTTCCCCTCTTGGCAGCCTGGTAGTGCTGGTGCTGGTAGTGTTGGGCCGGCAGTGGCTGGATGTGCTCCTGGTGGTGGAGGTGTCGCTGGTGGGATTGGGTGTGGTGGAGCTGGTGGGTGGCCGCACCCGGGTCCAAGCCCACAGTCCAAGCCCAGCCCCAGCCACACCCCCATAGCCCACGGCTCTCCCCAGAACAGACCCAACTACAACGTCCACTTCAATCCGATGGGCGGAGGCTCCCCAGGTGCTGTGGGGCAGAAGGCCTCGGCTGGGATGCGTGAGTCATGTTTCTAAGGGCAGGGGTGGTTCTCATGCATCAGCGTTGTCGTGGCGATACCTGGAGCTTCGATACCCCTGCAAAATATGGTTTAAAAATATATAAGTAATTGAGATAACTAACGGCATCTCTCTCTCTCTCCGTTCCTAGCAGCTCCTAGACCAAAGGTGTCAAATGCCAACTTTGATGACCTGCTGTCTGGTCAGGGCTTCTGCGGGACCAAGGAGAAGAAGGGACCCAGGACAATAGCTGAGATGAGGAAGGAGGAGATGGCCAAAGAGATGGACCCTGAGAAGCTCAAGGTAGAGAAATGCACGATAGATCAGTGGCTCGGAAACTATTTTTGTAGATTTTGTAGAAGATATTGCAGCCAGGTATTCCTCAACATTTTGGGTAGGGAAATAAATTATAAAAGATATAGAAGAAATATAACCGCAAGCGGTGATTAACAGGGTCCGAGCAAAATTTAAAGTCAAGAACACAGGAGATATATAAATATGACAAATAATTATGAAGGAAAGATGTTGATGAAGATGTTCCACTTAATGCAATACTGTGCCTCGGCTTTCAGGTGAGCTGCAAAGCAATGGCCAAATGTCATGCTCAGCATGCTATAATCGGGATTCGAACTCTCAACCCAAGGATCACCTGTACACGGCATTATCCTATTGAGCCACTGATAAACCTGAACTGCAGCCTCATTCACATGGTCAAAATGTCTATTGATAAGCATACAACATCCAGTAACCTCCAAGCACACATTTCTCAAGTGAATTAAGGGCTTTTTTAAAAGCATATACCTAAAGAAATCTTTGAAATTCTGGGGAAATTAAACCTTTGTAGTCAAGAACACTAACAGAAGAAATATAAATATGACAGATTTAATTATGAAGGAAAATTGGTTAACGAAGAAGTTCCCCTAATGCCATACTGTGTCTTGGCAGTCAGATTCTTGGACATTCTTGACAGAATGTCATGTTCAGCATGTTCTAATCAGGATTCGAACTCTCAACCTAAGGATCACCAGTATAAGGCATTATCCTGTTGAGCCACTGACATTCCTGAACTTCATGCAGCTTCATTCACATAGTGAAAATGTCTATTGATAAGCAAACATAAAAAAAAAACAGATCTGAAAATTTGCACTGTTAATTGTATCCACCTAATACTAGACGTATGGTAGTTATACAATAACAAAATGGTCATATAGGCAAAATGGGTTGAGACTGTGGACGTTTGGCTTTTCTATGAAATTGTGGGAAAAGTAAACACTTTTTTGAGCAGAAGACAAAAAAAAAAAAGATGCATCTGATTTTAGAGATGAATATGATGAAAGAATTTTGAGTCGAGGTCAATCTGGTAAGGAGAAATAAGGCTAGTACATATTTTTTTTTAAATAGCACCACCTTTGTGGGTGCAGTAGCACAATTTGGGTTTATGGGTAGTGGGGGGTATTGGTATCCACCTAATAATAGTCGTATGTTTTTTTATACAATAACAAAATGGTCATATAAGTAAAATGGGCTAACTGCTCCAACTTTATTGGCCAATATTTCTCAAATAGAACTAAATAAAACAAATTCTGTTCAATGTTTTTTGTGAGGCTTGGTCTAAAGATTTTACGTGGCGATTTTAGTGAATTTTTGATTATTTTTGTAGCCTGTGAATCTTTTTATCATGTTTAGCTTTAATATGAAATTGTGGGAAAAGTAAAACATTTTAGGGCTAGAGACCCGGGTTTTAGAAATGCATCTGATTCTAGAGATTAATATTCTGAAGGAATCCTAGTCCAGGTCAATCTGGTGAGGAGAAATAAGACTAATTCATGATTTTTTACAATAGAGCCACCTTTGGGTGCGGTACCACAAATTTGGGTTTATGGGTAGTTCCGTAGTGGGGGTTAATGGTAACCATATCTGAAAATGTCAAGAGTTTTCGACTTACGGTATAGGCTGCAGTATGACTTTTACAGATCAAGCAGCTTCGCTGCTCGGACCCCTAATAAATAAGATTAGTACCCCCTGCAATCCCTTCAAAGTACCCCTAGGGGTCTGCCAACACCCATCTGAGAAACACTGCTGTAGATGATTCACGTAACACTACTTAATGGACTGTTTTAATTAGCGCGCTTACCATGCCAGTACTCCTCCTAGTGAGCCAGGTTCCATTCCAACCTGCGATCCTATGATTATATATCCTTCTTTCTTTCAAACTGCTGTCATCTCAATACAGCCACTTACAAAATGATTCTGTGGCCACTTGCCTGGGGCATCTTTCCATGTCGACCTGTGTATTTGCCTGTGTGGACCTGTTGTTCACATAGACTTCCACTGGGCTACTCCAGCCCTGCTTCTCCACCTTACCCCTCCTCCTCCCCTTTGTGTGTGTCCCAGATCCTTGACTGGATCGAGGGTAAGGAACGCAACATCCGCGCGCTGCTGTCCACCATGCACACGGTGCTGTGGGAGGGGGAGACGCGCTGGAGGCCCGTTGGCATGGCTGACTTGGTGACCCCCGAGCAGGTGAAGAAGGTGTACCGCAAGGCCGTTCTCGTGGTCCATCCGGATAAGGTGCGTGGAAGAACTGTCTCTGCCTGCTTAGTCTGAATCTAAATAGGGATGGACCGTTCTAGTACAGTGAAAGGAACTGTAGAGTTGTAATTCTTACACCACAGCATAGTTGAGTACTTGATTCGGATTGGACAATGACGTTCCATGGATATGCATTATTGTTTAACAACGGGACACCTTTGCTTTAGCTGTTCCGAATCAATGTGCTACATATCCAACTTTAACAACTACTTTCAAACTGAATTATAGGCCCTATGTTTCCTTCACGTAAAACAAAGCAAAGATATTTTAATTTCAACTGAATAAGTCGATAAAAAAACATAATGTTATTGATGAAAGTAACTAGCATCTAATATAATCTGAATAAACCATATTACTTGCATAGATAATAGGGATGGATCAGAATATCTGATTTTTGGATTATTCGTTCGTGAGGATCAAAGTCGATTTTTAACATTTTAACATTTTTTCCCATTCAAATAAACAAGAATTAACGGACGGCACTAATGTTGGACAGGTGTCCCAGGGCATTACCCGCTTATACCATGGTCACTTGCCATAGAAAATAAATGAAGACCATCATTTAGGCTATATTTTCATGCGTTTTACAATCAAAATATAAAGTTTTCACAAACCATAACTTTGTTTCCCTGGTCACGTCTGAGGGTTTGACTAATACATGGAACAATCCCCTCTCGTGAGGTTCTTATGCAACGGAAACGAGAGCTAAAGACATTATGCATTGTACATATTTAGAATTCGAAATTCGTCCCATCCTTAATATCACAGATACTCTAGGGTCTATAGCATATAACCGCGTTGTCTGATTACAGTTTAATTCATTTTTCAAAATTTACCAGCTCTCGTTTTGAAGACCGAATCACTACGCCATTCATTTCAATGGGAATAGCGACGGTCTATACTTGCAACATAAAGTGTACATATTTATCATTTGAAATTCGTCCCAGCCTTTATACCACAGATACTATAGTGTCTATAGCACATAACAACGTTTTCGGATTACAGTTAAATGCATTTTTCACAATTTACCAGCTCTCGTTTTGAAGGCTGAACAGACAATTTCACTGGAACTACTTAGCAGGTAGTTGTTTTTTTGCGTTTAAGATACTAAGTGATTTCTTGCCGACGATCCATGGATGCCTTTGTGAATGTCGGCACACATCGAATAATCGATTATTCGTTCATGCCACCGTCCGATCATTCAACCATGGAAAATTTGAGTTACAGTATTCACATCCCTAATAGATAACAATAGGGCATCCCATGGATTCATTCAGTGCAATTATTGTTATTGTATGATAAATAATACACCTCTGGCAGATGTGAGAGGAAGTAAAGACGTACAAACTAGTGACTTCTTCCTTCTCCCCACAGGCCACTGACCAGCCCTACGAACAATATGCCAAGATGATTTTCATGGAGCTCAATGACGCCTGGTCAGAATTTGATAGCCAAGGACAAAAGCCTCTCTACTGAGCAACCCAGTGAGACGACATGTGGAGCAGAGAGAGAGAGAGAGAGAGAGAGAGAGAGAGAGAGAGAGAGAGAGAGAGAGAGAGAGAGAGAGAGAGAGGATCCCATTTACTTTCCTCCTGCCACCACTGATCTTAATGCTATCGCTGCTCCGCTCACATCTGCCTTCATATCAGTTGTTTGGACCCCCAGCTTGTCTTCATTCCCAGCTCCACCACCATCCTCTCTACCATGACAAAGACTTGATAATGACAATAATGATAGATAATGACAAGTACTGTGTCCAGACTAATAGAGTGACAGAATCACGAAGAACCAACCCTAGCCCCTCCAACAGCTACCCCGTCCTAATATAGTGTAGTGTCCGGGGCAACAATGTCTGTCCATTTGCATGGTCCCTCATACCACAGCCCTGAAGCAATGCACCCTGCAGAGCAACAGCCCTCAACGACAAGACAAACTCCAGCAGACAGAGATTCCAACCAAGTGAATGGAAGAGGCCTTGACCCAATGAAGAGCATTAGGAGTAGCATGGTGTATCACATGCTGGTTCTGAGAATGGATTACCGGTTATAGGGTTGTGGTTGTTGTTGTTGTTGTTGTTGTTGTTGTTGTTGTTGTTGTTGTTGTTGTTGTGGGCATATGCCCATAGTGGAAGATTGAACACAGCAGGGCCCCGTTTCCCGAAAGTGGATCGTGAAGTGCGTCGTACGAGCATCGTACAGATTTCCCACCGTTTACCGAAAGCATTGTTGGTAACGAACGTCGTGAAAATGCTCGTAGCTAACGAGGACTCCAGGGGTACTCGTAGGATGCTAAGAGCATCGTTAGCCTACTATAGCCTCAGTGGTGTTGTCACACCAAATTTGTACCGGGTGCCAAATTTGTACCGGGTACGTCATCCTTACGTAATCCATTCCAAACCTGCCTGGCAACAGACGACCACGTCGAATGACGTAGGAAGGTTCAAGAACATTCGCAAACTCGTTCATTGAGCGCGACAAGACAGATACACTTATTTTACAAATTTGATTAAACAATTAAATGCAATATAAATATAAAGTAAAAACAAGTGTTATTTAGCGATCGGTTATCTGTGTAATGTTATTTAGTCTTTGGCAACATGAGCACAAATGTTTTTAGAAACCTGCTTTATACACTCAGTTTACTAGCTAAATTCGATTAAACAATTAAGTACAATACAAATATAAAGTAAAAACAAGTGTTATCTAGCGATCCGTTATCTGTATTATGTTATTTCGTCTTTGGCAACATGAGCGGGAATGTTTTCTGATACCTGCCTGGCAACGGACAACCCCTTACGCAATCTGTTTTTCGTTGCCTGGCAACGGACAACTGATTACGTACCCGGTACAAATTTGGCAGCTGGTACAAATTTGGTGTGATAGCGTCACCAGCGGACATTCCGTGTATTGGATGCGTTTTATTGAAACACATCCAATACCACGGAATGCCCAGTTGGGCGCAATTTCGCAACCAAAAAACAGTAGTTACCGCCGATATATTACCCATAGACTACAAAGATAGAGACATGTTAGAAGTCAACAACAACATAATTTGTTGCAGCAATTTAAAATTCCAAAAATACATGCGCAGCCGAAATGTACCGATCAAACGCCACGTCACAAGGCATATAATAATTCCATTGCTCTTGTGTGGGAGGTCGCTTTCGAGCTGCACTTGCTGTCTCCCTCTGATTTTAATTCAACTATCATGGTTAAAATGTCCTCATATTGATCAATGACAGAAGACATAGGCTACTGTAGACATGCATCATGCTGAGACCAGCGGGTGTCGGAGAATTTCTGCAGCCGTTTTTTGTTGCGATTGTTTGCATTAAGCACTGTAGGCACTTCGGTGAGGCTGTGATGAAGTTCACTATTTATTGGACCCTGTCTAGACAGTAACGAACATCCCTGACCACAGTTAATCCCGTTTGTAGTCTACACTCAGACGTGAACTCTTATTATTGCATGCGGGTGTCTTCATTCATAAAAAAAATAAAAAATGTATGCAGTGCGTTCAGGATTAGGACTGATATAGCATATGTTGGCCTAGGCCTAATCAATTGTGTTTTAATATCTTTAGCATTCATATTATTGCAGTCTATTCTTTTCGTAGGCTACTCTGCTGTTGGCCTTGATGGGGAGATATAGGCTAAACTTCCTCAAAATATTCTACTTCTATTGATGAGAATCATATGCATTTTTAGGTCTGAAAATAATTATCGACTATCGATCCTGGGGAATTCCTAGATCGCAGAAAACACGTTCCAACCATTTTCTAATTAATTTGACCAATTTCGGAGACCAAACGTCTTGTTGGTCTTCAGGTTAGATAGCCCCAGAATCCAAGTTAGCTGTAAACAAGAATTTATACACTTGGCATTGCAGTGTTCAAAAGTAATACAGATTTAGAAATAGCAAATGTACAGTACCATTCATACAGTACCAATACTTTACAATTGTTCACACAAGGTACGTTACATCATGGGGCATTTTTTTAGATGTGTGTTGCTCTATTGGCAGCAGAGGGGCTGTGTTAGAAGCACAACTACAGATGGGTGCAGGTTTAACCAGAAATGTAATTGATAATTGTCGTTATATTTGTACCATAGCCTATTCAGCATATTTTTTATGTTCTCTGGAAAGGTGCTGGCTATACGTGCTAAACACTTCATACATATCTGTAATATATAGTTAGATTTACAAAGCGAAAAGTTACATGAGATGAGTGTCATTTACGTCACGCTGCTTTTTGGTGACAACTTCCTCCTATGGTTTGCGATTTGAATTTGCTAGCATCCCAGAGGCAGACATGAGGCGCACACTAGCAAAACCCTCACAGATCATAGTGTTCTAGGCTGCTGTCAGATAGTGTCATTGCTTAGGAAGGTTCCTAACTAACTTAAATGACCCGGAAGTATCTAGATGGCAGCCATGATAGGAGCTATTAGAATTCTCTAAAATCAAAGGAAAAGTGCTTCAATGCTGCCTTTCTTATCTGTGTTAGCATAGGGTACACCGGACCATAAATTACTAAAGTAAGGAGATAATGCCGTCCCACATTTAAAACGACGATGTGGCAGACACAAATGATCAACAATGATCAACATGATCTACCGACAATTATAAGTCCTTATGCATTCTCCTTCACATCTTTCCTTGACCTCATGACGCATTCCGTCAAGGTCAAGGAGAATAGGTTAGCAAAGGAGTAGCATAGGACCTATTTCTCTTTACTATCCAACCGCAACCCTAGTGTCCTAAGAGGGGTAGCGTGTGATAAGGGACCTGACAGAAGTGTCCTGTTAAAACATCTGGTTGTTACCACTGTGGTATCTGACTGAATGTAGGGCACGATTTTGACAAGTATGGCTCTTGATTTTAGTCGAAAGGACAAACTGTGTGGTAGCCTATTTTGTGGATGACTGTATTATATTATGTATCTCTGCCTCACTTCTTTAATGTCAGATTCTACTGAGAGCTAAATCTTGGAGGCTGCCAAGGGGATATGAGACAAATGGGCCTTGTTAGTGGCCCATTTAGTTCACTTAGTTCAACGTGATGCTTGTGTCAATCTATTGCCTGCCCCCTGAGAGCAACATTATCCTGTAACATCACTGACAGTTATTTATTTTCTATTTAATCATTATGCAACATTATGTCTGACTAAATAAAAAAAAATAAACCATATCAAATATGCAGAATGGAAAACATTGTATAAACCACTGCTCATGCCCTTGTGCCGGTGCTGTTTAAAAATCCTGAAATGTACCTTCAGAGATCTCATGTTTTAGGACTGCGGCCAAGAGCTTCTAAAGGAACAGAGTGGAAGGAGGAAGAGTGTTGGACACTGATTCTCTGGTGACGAGAAGAACTGTGGGTTGTACACAGGAAACTGTGCACCGTGCTTCTGTACGGCAGGGCAACACCACGCTGACCTGGAACAGGTCATGTCTACATTCATGGTCTATTTGCCATTGGAAGACCTTGTTTCGAAATATTAAGCCTCTCTATAGCCTACTGGATGTGTGTGTGTGTGTGTGTGTGCGTGTGAGACGTTGCAACCTGTGATGAGAGTATGTGAGCCGACATGGTTGTAGACTACTTTATGTGTTTGCTCATCTGATGTTTCAACTATTATACAAAAACGTGTAGACATCCATTTGTTTGTTTCCCTCAGTTCTGCTTACCCTCAGGGGATGTATGTGCATAGAGATAAACAAATATATATATATATATATATATATATATATATATATAGGCCGATATATATATATGTAGTGAAAGGGATATTAGACAATGTGCACAGAAGAAACTCGGCTGAAGTTATCTATTACTGTTTTCATTGGCTATACCATGAATACATTTGGAAAACTACTACAGGATATGCAGCAGTATAGTTGTTAGAAGACCATACACCAGCCAGGTTCACAAAAATGAACGGTGCTCGGTATGGAAGTATATCTATGGAAGTAAATCTGTGTCATCGGATTTGAAAACAAAAAGCCATTGAATTTTAAGCACTGAATATGTATGCATTAAAATAACGTATCTGGATTTTTGCCACCGAATTTAACTCAATAAATCATTTCCAGCTCTATTTTTCAATGTTAAAAAACTCAAACTCAAATATTCAAGGTTAGAAAATTCAACTTAAATATTTTCAACGTCCCCAAATTCAACATGCCAAATTCAGTTGCAAAATTCAATGTATGAAATTTGGTGTTAACATCCGGGTTAACATCCACCCAACGAATATCAATCGATCCCAGATGCTAGATTGCTGTCAAGCAAAGAGAGCGAGCGGGAATAAGAGCGTCACTCGTTGGATACCTGATTCTGATGCGGGATGGCATGTGCAGAGCAGATACAAATAGTGGTGTAAAATAACGTGATTCTGCAGTGGGAGCACTAGTTGATAGAGGCAATTGGTCTATCCACATACTGTATCCCTGCAATCTTCAATAAAGTTGTTATAAACCAGCATCAAAATATGCTCCCCATATTCTTACAGTGTACATAGGGTGAGTAGTGGTGTAAAATACCGGGATTCTGCAGTGGGAGCATTATTTGATAGAGGCGATTGGTCTTTCCACATACTGTACCCCTGAAATCTTCAATAAAGACGTTATAAACAAGAATGTATTTCAGATACCTACCCTTTATTGTGAATTTCGAAGCGCACCTAATTTCTGGGACTTATCAAACCCATTCAGGCATGTTCCCAAAGACAGAAGGTGAAATAATCTTTCCGACTTTCCTCCATAGCTTTACAAACACAAGTATTTAGAATTGATCATATAACACGATATCTTGTTATGACATGACAGAATGTCGTCGCCGCGACTTTCCGTCTCGTAAATGGTCGTTGCCATTTGAAACGGTCGATGCCATTTCCGAACATTTCCGATTGCGTCCGCTCTCCGATCTTGAATTCCGAATGCTTCGTGAAACGGTCGATGCCATTTCCGACCATGTCCGATTGCGTACGCTCTTGGAGTCAGTTAAAAACAGCACAGGGTGGAATGTTTTTTTCCGCTCAGTTGCCGTGAGTAATTATGAAACTATCTATGCCAGTCATACATAATGATTGATTGAATAGAGGAGACCTGGGACAGTTGCCACACTTTTTGCTATAATGGCTCTTTTGCTTAGCAACAATTTGAATTTAAGGGATGATATTTGAATAAAATAAACTTACATCTGTCAGCTATTCATCAATACAATTTAAGGATGATTACCTTAAGTACATTATTCACAGTTGGCCTTTGAATGTAAGATGCCAACAGCAACTGTCCCCGTAAAGACACCCATGATAAAGACTGATATGCTCGGATATAAATAACAATAATCGGGTTAAATAACTTCACATGGTGTGTCTGGTGTGTTTCCAGCATTCGTAGTGTTGATCATCAGATATATAGTCCGCCAAGACGTTGAGGTTGCTTAGCAACCAGAGACTCTGTCCATGTAAGTGAACGGAGCGTTCCCTCTGCGTCATAACTATCAAACCAAACATCCTTCACATTCACCGAGCGAACATTATGAAAGTAAAATGCACATTTCTCGTTAAAAGTGTTTCCATAAAAGCATTTAATGGCGTAACTATGTTACTATTTCCACACAGAATAAAGAAAGATGTCGGCCGTATGCTTCTGTCCAAGCTCACTACTCTCTTCCAGTGACGTCGGGTCAAGCTCAACGCTGATTGGGCAACGCGGCTAATCAATTCAAGATCGGAGAGCGGACGCAATCGGAAATGTTCGGAAATGGCATCGACCGTTTCAAATGGCAACGACCGTTTACGAGACGGAAAGTCGCGTCGTCGCCCCCCTCCCCACCACCGACAAAAACTTTCTCCGCTTCCAGTCCCGTAAAGATAACACATATATAATCGTATTTCTACATTAAGAAACATGTTTTCAAGAAAATACTCACCATCAGCCAAAAAGGTAGCAGAAATTAATTGATGCGCACGCGGGATCGTGAATTTTCGGGATCCACATGCGCAGAACCAGTAGTAGTGAAGGATTTCATGATTATTTTCCTTGATTCAGTTAGCGTCGGTCAGCTCGCCAAGCAGAATCGTTCAGAATCTTTTGTTTGTTCAGTCACGGTAGCGGTGAATCTAATCATGGAATGCAAGGTTCTCAGCTGAGTCAGTCAGACTCAGCTCCTCCCTAGTTCTCATTCTTAAACGATCTTGGAAGTCGATCATCAATCAACACAACATTACTATGGAAGCATATATGTAGCAAAATTCAAATGGCAATGCAATTTGGAATTGCATTATGCATTTGACAATTCATTATGCAATTTTATAATGTAATTTGTAAATACGTTATTCAAAGTGTATTTTAACATGCAAAGTGACAATGCAATCCTCAATTCAATTTGCAAAAGTTATAACAATACAAATAGAATAACATTTTGTCAAATTCTTTGAGTTCCTTTATACAAATTGAAAAGCTATAGCGCCCCCTTGATTGCAATCCACTTCGCCACGCTCTGTGTGTTGCGATATTCAAATGACATTTCAATCCGCAAAACGGAATCCAAAACGGAATCCAAAGAGGAATCCAAAAAGTCAATATGCAAAGTGGCAAACGTATCAGCCAATCGGCGTCTGGGCGGGAACTACGTCACTTGCTCGTAATTTCCTTGTTCACTTCTAGTTCGTATGTATGGAAGCCCGTTTCCGCCACGTAAAAGAAAAAAAATGCAGGTCACAACTCATTATTTTGAGATAGTATCTCATTATTTTGAGATAGTATCTCGTTATTTTGAGATAGTATCTCGTTATTTTGACATAGTATCTCGTTATTTTGACATAGTATCTCGTTATTTTGAGATACTATCTCATTATAATGAGATACTATCTCATTATAATGAGATAACTTCTCAACAGGACCAGACCAGTCATTGTAGCCTAATTGTAGCTTATCCATAGGTGCTACATATAGCCTATTATTACAGTAGATTAGCTGGAGATGATGAACTCGATTATTAAAGATTATTTCAGACGGAGGTATACAAATGCTGAAATTTTGGCTCGATTATCTATGGAGCACAACATAAACATTAGTAAAATAACTCTAGAAAGAGTGCTTCATAGAAATCAGCCGTACACCACCAGCGTTCAATACGTTGGTTCCCCGTGCTTGGACCTAGAGTGACACAGTCTGGGGAAATGCCGTTTTCACTGCTGTGAATAAAACTTTGCATTGCGGCAATGTGTGTGTTCTCCGTCCCGCGATCCAATCTCACTTTCAATGGGCGACCATGCTGCATCACTGAATCAATGAAATACCCCGCTATAAGACGTAGGTCGCTGTTAGTTGAGTGGGTGTTTAGCCAGATCATCTTTGGCGAGAACCCATCAATGCAACCACTGATGCATATCCCATACGGCTTCAATTTGTCATATCCATCTATGTGCCACACATAATTCGGGCCACGACTGACATAGACTCTACGTCTCAGACGGTGCCGTGCACGGAGATCCACGCCACCACCATCCATTTGACGCAGCAAGAGACGAACGGTCTCTCTGTCCGTGATGATCCCTGCCATCCAACACTTCTGTTGCATCCACCTGTAGCCATGTTGTTGGCCAGAGGACTGTAATTGGCGATGTATGAAATCGGCTACTTCTCCGATGTCCGCCTTAATGCGTCTTCGCCACAGCTGATTCCTATGAAGCACTCTTTCTAGAGTTCTTTTACTAATGTTTATGTTGTGCTCCATAGATAATCGAAATTCCCCTCCCACCCCCCACACATAAAACAGTCAGACACAATAGAAAGTGAAGTAGTTCCCGCCCAGACGCTGATTGGCTGATACGTTTGCCACTTTGCATATTGACTTTTTGGATTCCTCTTTGGATTCCTCTTTGGATTCCGTTTTGCGGATTGAAATGTCATTTGAATATCGCAACACACGGAGCGTGGCGAAGTGGATTGCAATCACGGGGACGCTATAGCTTTTCAATTTGAATAAAGGAACTCAAAAGAATTTGACAAAATGTTATTGTATTTTTATTGTTATAACTTTTGCAAATTTAATTGAGGATTGCATTGTCACTTTGCATATTAAAATACAGTTTGAATAACGTATTTACAAATTACATTATGAAATTGCATAATGCATTGTCAATTGCATAACGTAATTACTTATTGAATTGCAAATTGCAAATTGCATTGCCATTTGAATTTTGCTACATATATGCTTCCATACATTACAACTTTAACCAAACGCAGCAGAATGGGGGGGGTGGGGTTGATTATTGGATGTTTAACATATCAGCAAGATAATAGACTTGAAAAAACGCACTTTTCTGAAACCAGGTCCCAAGGTGGATTCAAATAAAAACTGACCTATGTGGTTTTGAGTTAATGGCTCTTTATGGTTCCACGTTCACTCAACGCAATGACCATGCAGACGCTTCGACGCAGTCGTGAACCTTTATGGTTCTGCATTGGGTTTTAGTAAGCGGACCAATCACAGCCCTTGCTGCTGCGGAAGGTCACGAGGCGCACGCCTTGTTCACACTACCTCCGTCCGTAGACAGATCTTGCATTTCGCAAGGGCCACATGCACAGTCAATGAGATCCGTCAACGGACGGAGGTAGTGTGAACAAGCCCAAGGACTCTTTATGGTTCACGTTCACGCAACGCAAGGAACGCCTTGTTCACACTACATGCATACGTCAACGGATGTAGTTGCAATTTTTGTTAACGACTTATCTAATTTACTTCAACTAGCTATGAGCAATAGAAAACGGGGAGTCCGGAAAAAGTAATGACAGAGACTTTATTGTCACCCACAAAATAGGTACAACAGAGCCGAGCATGAGGTTTGCAAAAGACACACTGACTGGCGCTCCGATCCCAGTCCCTCTTATCCACCCAAACTGAGCTGTCATGTATGTAATATATGACCATCCTGGTATATGTTCAAAATGGCCTTACATTCCCTTACGTGTGTGCTCATCTCCTGTAGTTAATCTAAAAATGGGAGGATGTCAGTAGTCTGGGCCCCAAAGTCCTTGGTGCCTTATCAGGCCATTACTCTGGGTCCAGGTGTGGTTTCTCTACATTCCACCATTAATGTTTATGCCTGATCTATATAGGCCTGATAATACTCATAGTTAATATAAAAGTAATGGTTAATTTCTCCCACATATCCCCCCTTGTTGGGGCCGATAAGGTTCCAACAAATTACTTAAATTATTGCTAAGCCTATATGCTGCTAAGCCCTTGCCAAATTGACACCACATCTGGTCATCGGTAAAAACCTCAGAGCTTCGACAGGGATTTCAACCTGCAATATTTGAGGCAAAAAAGATTTACCAAATGCAGTGTATTATTAACACTCTAATCCCTAGTTGTTCATATATGAACATAAAACCTTTCTAAGCATAATAGCACAATATTCTATATTCATCATGCAACTATATCAAATGTGTATTTAGAATACCTACATAATAATCATAAACAGCATAATAATTAATAATCATTCAGCATGCATTGAAAATTGGCATTTAAAAAATATGTGACATATTATACATTTAAAAAATGTGTGACCCAATATTATACAAAAAATTGACATAACATACATTCAAAAATGTGTGACATAATATTATACTCAAAAACTAATGTTTCATCATAATAAAGTTTTTAGAAATTTGAGATTGTCTGCATGCTTGCACGGATTTGAATGGCTCAGGTGATCTTCATGTATTGGTGCGCAGGATACGAGTGGGGGGTTTTGGACATTGTGATAGATGTTGCTCCTGTTGGCTGAAATCAAGCCTTGTAGATCACGAGGCCGGCTCACATCGAGAGGTTACTAGCACATCGTGTGAGCCTCCACCTGGCGTTTTGATATATCACAGTCCGCTCTCCTCTTCAGGTTCGCTCTGAAGCACTTTCCCATAGAGCTTCCACTCCCAAT
Source organism: Gadus chalcogrammus (assembly GCF_026213295.1). Classification (NCBI taxonomy): domain Eukaryota; kingdom Metazoa; phylum Chordata; class Actinopteri; order Gadiformes; family Gadidae; genus Gadus; species Gadus chalcogrammus. Next base: position 1,526,375 of record NC_079423.1, on the reverse strand, counting down.
CATTTGACTCATCTATGCCAGTTACCCTAAGGGTCATCTCCCTAGAGAGCCTAGATGCTATCATAGATCTGACTATGGGAATGCAGCAGCAGAAGATCAGACCCATCACTGTTAGTACTAATAGGAGCACTGCACCTATTTTTGCGAACATCATTCCCCACATACCAAACTTTGATTCCAGCCATTCAAACATTCCCTGATCATGGCCTGCATTTTCCTTTAACTCCTTTCTCAAACGTTTTAGGTTGTTCATCGCAAGTGTGAATGATCCATCTGGGGCAGTATTATTTGGAATGAAGGTACAACACATTTCACCTATAATCGCGCAAACTCCCCCCCTTTCTGCTAAAAGCCAATCTAAAGCTTGTCTGTTCTGCCAAGCCACAGCGCTTGTGGCTTTCAGCTGTTCACCCAAGGCGGATAATGCATCATCTGTGTAGTTGATAAACCTTTGTTGGTTGTAAAAGATATAATTGATCCATTCCGCATTTTTAGCAATTCCGATTGCTGGCAGTAGTGCCTCAAATCCTGCTGCTACTTCACTTCGTGCCTTAAATTTATTGGGTATTCCCCTGGGTCAAGGGCGTAACCACGCATTCTTTGGGGGGGTCGTGTCCCCCCCAATGTTGAGAAAATACTAACCTGTCCCCCCCAATATACAGCAGGATAAAATGTAAAATATATGTTCTCTTTTTATGAACCCTGTCAATGGATCGGTCTCTTGTTATGCAGTGATGTTGCTAGGTACGCGTCCTGCGTCCCTGACGCATTAAAATCTGAAAGGACGCACTAAACTCACTATCCATGCGTCCCGGGGACGCATCTCATTTTCCCCATGAAAAACGATACATTGTGAACATTAAACAACTCGTGTTTAATCACAGTAACTGGCCAAAGAAACCTTCTTGTGAGCAGATCGGACAAGCGCTGTTTCAACCCTCTGCGCATCTACTCGGCGCAGACGTGATCCTCTGTACAAGGTATCGCGACATGCTAATTTAGCCGCTACCAAAACAACTAGCTCGTCACCGCTGATTTCATTTCAACAATTAAAAATACGAACTTCATAGTAAATAAACCCACGTTTCCACTGCTCGATGCTGTGTCGAGCAGTGGAACAGGATTTTTTTGCAATCCTTCTGATTGAATATATGTACATTTATGACAAAATCGTGAGGACTAGGCTTGTGACACACACACACACACACACACACACACACACACACACACACACACACACACACACACACACACACACACACACACACACACACACACACACACACACACACACACACACACACACACACACACACACACACAAATGTGGCGCTCGCGCGGTAATAGCTCATTGGCGCCACCTAGTGATCATTATGTGCAAATGCACAGCCTCTCATTAAAATGACTTAGGCCTCTTGCGGCGCTAGGAGTAAGTAAAAATGGCCCGGCGTTTCTAGTGTTAAACATGAACGGTTGAGTACTCCAGCTCTAACCATATCATACCACCATCAAGGAGTTTAACACTATTAATTTAATTTAAGAAATAGAATAATAATAAAAAAGAAACACATTTTTTAAACTGGGGAGTCGGGACCCATTGAATTTCTCAGGGACCCACCCAACTCGCCACCTGTGGGTCCCGGGGACTCACTACATTGAAAACCTATCAACATCACTGGTTATGTCTTATTTATTTTCAATTTATTTCTGTTTGTTGAGTGTGTGAATCCCCCCTCCTAATTGTACACTTGTGCGATTTAGTTTGAAACCACCTCGCGACTTTCTGCGTTGTCATGGTTACCCCACACTCTTTCTTCAGTGAGAGCCAAGAAAGTAAAGTTGAGTAATGGAGGATTTGAGGTTACCTAAAAAGCAGAAGAAACTGGACCAACAGCCAAGCATACGCAGTTTTTTTCAGACAGTAAGTAACTTGACAGGCATGCAGAAAGCAGTGGCCAGACAGGGACATGCTCTGGACATGCAGGTGATAAGTTGAGAATTTTGAATATGAGACTAGACAGCCTTACAACATTGTTTATAACCTGGGCCTACATGTCAGCAATACATAAAAGTAGCCTACTTCTAATACAAGCAGAATATATAGACCAAAATGATCACGAAGGTCAGCCACTGTTCTTCTGATAACATAATGACATGTGGTCATGGGTATGTGGTATTTTTCCATTGGAAGCTATCCTTTTTGCTACAGTACAACTGGAAGAGCATAATTGTAATTGGTAGGTGTGTTTAAGGTCAGTAAGCAGCTAACCAAAACAAAGTGTGTGTGTATGTGTGTGTGTGTGTGTGTGGGGGGGGGGGGGGGGCAGACATTACTACATTATTACACTATTCCTTTAGATGTGAATTCAAATGGTCAATGTAGTCCTCGAAACTATGTTCTAAATGTCCACATTTTCATATATAAATATAGAATTGTGGGCAATGCACTTAACAAATAATAATAAAAAATTTGCCCCCCCAATGTCTAAACCATGGTTACGCCCTTGCCCTGGGTTGTCCTATTTTATCAATTTTTATGTTCTTGTCTGGTTCGTATGCTCTCTTCCGCCTGTTTAGGTTATCATCTTCTAAGTTACCGACTACATCTTTTATTGATGGTAATATTGCTATCTCTGTAACCACTTGGACTTTTGCGCATCGTCCCCTCCACATTTTAGCAAGTATGGGACGCAAAATGTTATTACCGCAAAGCCAAAACTGATCTGCCACCACTCTGTCCTGCCTCACGAATGCTTCATCACTCCACAGCATTGACATGTAGTTTTCTCTAGACTTCTGCTGAGGGCCTGGTAAAAGCTGAACATTTTTAATCGCAGGTGGTTGAGATGACATTCGTTTCCCGTTTATATCGAATAGTGTGACATTCCAAATTATGTTACATTGTTCCTCTGGTATACTACCTACATCGCTGGCATTTTTGTTTCCTTCGTCATTTTGATAGCATTCTAATCCCTCTTCAATTTGAAAATTGGTTTGTTTCGGTCGTGTTACTTCGCCTATTTCTTGTGACAGAGTTATATCAAATTCTCGGCATCTTTTCATAATTATGTTCCATGGCTTTCCATCATATTTATCTTCAAGATATTTGTTATGTTGACTCGATCCTAACAGCAGAAAACATTTCATTGAGCATAACGTACTTTTCCTGATATGGGATACCTTCTGTTCGTGTTCTATTTAAGTTTACCTTTATATCATACTCCTGCTGTTTCCGTTCTTCTACGCAAAACTCAAAATCATATTTAGTGTTTACGACATATATTGCATCCTGACGATTTTTGCTACACAAATAACAGTTGTCTGCCTCTATTTGTTTCCCTTCCCCGTAAATTCGACCCATTTATACCACCTATTTGCTTTGGCCTGCCTGAACAACTGGTCAGAGGTTCTGACCCTGATGCGCCCACTGGGATCAGGTTCATATTGTTTTAGGGTCCTAGCTGTCGAGCCGTGACCAATGCTTTTAGTTTTATTACCCTCCCGAATAGTTGTCTGTTCTACAAGAGTCTCTTCAAGAGACATTGATGTCGATGTTAAGATCCTTGTCGCCATAGTTTCTGAATTTGCCATTGATATTGCGGTTGTCAGTGTTTCTATATTATCCTCTTTAGACATTATCATTGTTGTCACCTCTACTTTTGCTAGTATTGTTGTTAATTTGATTTTACTCTGAGCAGTTGCTGCTGTACCATTTGTTGTTAGTTTTATTTGATCACTCATGACTGTTGTTATTTCTCTAATTGGAGTTACGTTAGTGGTTGCTAATATTGTTGTATCCTCTCTAATAGAAGGTACATTAGTGACTGAAGGTTGTGCTAAATCCCTGATATCAGAAGTTTCATCAGTCTTACTTGCATTTAGAGTTGAATTTAATCTGTACGTCCACACCAGGAGCGACCAAAGCGTCGCTCACAAAGTTTCGCTGCGAATATTTCTGTTCGCTTTGGTCGCTCAAGTCGCTCATGACGTACAATTAAATTATGCAGACGCATTTAAAGGAGCCGTATGCTTTTGTACAGACAGCGATATCAAAGAGTCAACTCCCATACACTTTGGCCATATTGCCGAGACGGTTTTGCTTGTTGGATAAAGTGCTTCGACAACAAGTAGGACAGTGATTCCCCCTAATATAAAGAAACTCCTAAAATGTAGGCTAATTACAACCGAGAACAAAAAAACCTGCGTGCTGTAGTAGGCTAGTTAAAATATGTTTCACTGATCTGCATCTGCAAATCATGATCGACACTCATTCGTCGCACTCAAAACAAATAGACATTGGTGCACATGGCTAATTTGCATACCTGCACAGGACTGGTTGGCTCCGCAAGGCAAATAATGGAACATATCTATCTACTCTCACGTAACGAGCGCATCTCTGCCGCTCCGTTACTCGGTAACGGAGATGTTACGTCTACGGATCTTCTCAAGGACCCAACCACCTCAGCTTGCATCCCACCAGGACATTCTCAAACGACCAAAATACATCCACCGAGGCTCTGGACGGAATTTTCAGTACACTCACACCAGCAACAAAAACATCCGCTCCTTCTGGTCCACTGGGCCCCGCCCCCCTCCTCGCACAGCCCGTACGGTCAGTCCCGTCAATCACAGTGTACTGTTCCCTCTGCTCAAAGCAACCTGCTACACTCCACTCACCTGTCTGAAACTCTGTCTGCTGAACACCAGATCCCTCAGTAATAAGGCCCTTTTGATAAATGACTTTATTGTTGACCAGAGCCTAGACATTCTCTGCCTCACTGAGACCTGGCAACAACCAAATGACTTCTCCCATCTAAATGAAGCTGTCCCACCAGGTTTTTCTTTTATTAGTAAACCCCGGGTTAATGGGAGGGGGGGTGGCCTCGCTCTCCTCCATCGTGATAACATCAAAGTCACCACTGTCACAGTCCCCCTTCATTCCTCCTTTGAATGTCTAGCTGTAAAACTCTCAGGCCCCAAACCCACTATCATTGTCACCATTTACAGACCGCCAAAACCCTCCGCCGTTTTCCTCAATGAATTCTCATCACTACTTACATCTGTATGTGCAATGTCCCCCACTGTTATCCTCCTTGGTGATTTCAACATCCACATTGACAACCCATCCTGTACTTTTGCTAATGACTTCACATCACTTCTGGACTGTCTTGGCATCACACAACATGTCAACCTCCCAACCCATAACAAAGGTCACATTCTGGATTTAATCTGCTGCACTGACATCACTCCCACTAACCTTGATGTCATTGATTTCCCCATCTCCGACCACAAAGCTGTACTTTTTGACATTCATACCCAACTACACAAAACCAAGGAACAACGGACCATCTCCTTCAGAAACATCAAACTTATCAACACCACAGACCTCTCCACCATGATCAGCTCCTACCCCAACCCTCCCCCAGCTTCCTCCCTGACTGACCTGGTGACTCACTACAATAACTGCCTCTCCTCCTCCCTCACCACCCTGGCCCCCCTGAAAACCCGTTCAGTCTCATTCACCCACACTGCTCCCTGGTTCACTCCTCATCTGCGCCAGCTCAAAGCCACTGGTCGTCGACTGGAGCGACTCTACAAAAAGACTCAACTCACTGTACACCGCCAAATGTATTCGGACCACCTCCATCACTACAAGAATGCCCTCACTACTGCCAAAACCTCATACTACTCCAACCTCATCAACACTGGTACAGGCAACAGCAGAGTCCTCTTCTCAACAGTCAGCCACTTACTTCAGCCTCCTAAATCTCTCCCTCCAGACATTTCCACCACCCAATGCACTGCGTTCCTTGACTTCTTCAGCTCTAAAATCAACACCATTCACCAACAACTGGCCTCATCTCGCACCCCCTCTGATGACCCACCCTGGATGATAACCTCTGGCCAACCTCTCATCAGCTCCCTCTCTGACTTCACCCTAGTAACAGAACAGACCGTTTCAGAACTCATCCGCAAAGCCAAAACCACCACCTGTCAGCTCGATCCTCTTCCCACCTCCCTTGTCAAAGCATGTCTTCCGTCCATCTCCCCCATGATCACCAACATAATTAACTCCTCCCTCACTACTGGTACTGTACCCCCCACTCTCAAGCTGGCTGCCATCACTCCCATCCTGAAAAAACCTGGTGCTGACCCAACTGACCTTAACCATTACCGGCCCATCTCCAATCTCCCTTTCATCTCCAAAACACTTGAAAGGGTGGTTGCCGCACAACTACAGTCCCACCTCGACACTAACAATCTCCACGAACCGTTCCAATCTGGCTTCCGTCCAAAACACAGCACTGAAACAGCCCTAGTCAAAATCACCAACGACCTCCTCCTTGCAGCCGACTCTGGATTACTCACCATTCTCATCCTCCTCGATCTCAGCGCAGCATTCGACACCATCTCCCATCCTCTGCTCCTGGACCGCCTAGCTGGTATTGGGATCACTGGTGCTGCACTCTCCTGGTTTACATCCTACCTCACCGGCCGTCAACAATTTGTTCAACTAAGCAACCACAAGTCTGGGTCTTCAGGTGTCTCACTGGGTGTCCCCCAGGGGTCAGTCTTGGGTCCACTCCTCTTCACCACTTACCTCCTCCCGCTGGGCACACTCCTCCGTCACCATGGGGTTCATTTTCACTGCTACGCTGACGACACACAGGTCTACATCTCCACCAAACCCACCGCTGCCATCCCCCCCACTTCCCTCATCACGTGCCTGGAAGAGATCCGGAGCTGGTTGAGCAGGAACTTCCTGAAACTCAATGGAAACAAGACCGAGGCCCTGCTCATCGGATCCAAATCCACCCTCACTAAATCACAACACACCCCAGCTCCACTCATAATTATCGATGGATTCCCAGTACCCTTCTCCTCCAAAGTCAAGAGCCTCGGCGTCATCCTGGACAACACCCTCTCATTCGCACCCCATATTCACAACATCACCCGGACTGCATTCTTCCACCTCCGCAACATCGCCAGACTCCGCCCATCACTGACCCAATCCAGCACTGAAATCCTAGTTCACTCATTTGTCACATCACGCATAGACTACTGCAACGCCCTCCTCACCGGACTCCCCACCAAACTCATCAACAGACTGCAGATCATTCAGAACTCAGCCGCCCGGATCATCACCCGCACCAAATCATCTGACCACATCACCCCTGTCCTCATTCAACTTCACTGGCTCCCAGTACACTACCGCATCCAATACAAAACCCTACTCCTCACCTACAAAGCTCTCCACAACCTAGCCCCCAGTTATCTCTGCGACCTCCTCCAAGAATACACTCCCTCCCGCTCCCTCCGCTCAACCTCTGCTGGACTACTATGTATCCCCACATCACGACTCACTTCAATGGGTGCCCGGTCATTCAGCTGTTCAGCACCCAGGCTCTGGAACTCCCTCCCCCCACACATAAAACAGTCAGACACCATTACAACCTTCAAGTCACAACTCAAAACTCACCTGTTCAAACTCGCACACAACGTCTAACTGATCACTGTTTTGTTTGTTTTTTTTGTTTTGTTTTGTCTTGTTTTTGTTTTATTTATTTCTTATTGCTTATGTTTATTTATTTATTTATTTATTTATTTATTTATTTATTTATTTATTTTTTCCACAATGTCTTGTTTTTAAAAAATGTATGATGACTATATGCTCTGTAAGGTGACCTTGGGTGTTTTGAAAGGCGCCTCTAAATTAAATGTATTATTATTATTATTATTTATCTAGGACTATCTGTCTATCTATCTATAAACGCGTGTATAGTTTTAATGATGTATTGTGTGTATGTCCAGTCAGACTTGTTTTGTGTGGTCTTGTAGGATACTGTCCTGTGTGGGCCGAACCACCTAAATGGATTCCCGACGATTTGTGTCGATTGGTATTAATAAAGACTTGACTAGGCTATCTATCTATCTAGACTATTTAATTAACAATTATTCATCTCAGGCTCCGTGAATAGTGGGGAATAGAGGGATAAAAGAGAAGAGATATATCCCTTGTCATTTATCCCTCTTCTTGTCGGTTAGTTTGTTTATGTGACGATTTCAAAAACTTTTTTGGTTTTGTTTAAAGCATGCTACACGCGATTGGTTGGTTAGATTGGTGGCATGGAGAGCAAATGAAAATGATTCCCGCTTAAATACGAACGTTCTAGATGTATAAATACTCCCGCTTATCATCACTTGGTATCCAAACCACTATGGATGCACAAGATATCGTCGCTATTGGTGCTGCTGCTTTCCTGTACCTGCGAAGACGCCGGAGGAGGAGGAGGATTTGGGTCCACGAGATCCTTCAAGGTCGTCTTCAGCACGGCGAGTTCCATCGGCTGGTGCAGGAGCTGAGATTGGACGAGGACCGGTTCCAGCGCTACTTCAGGCTGGACAGGGAGCAGTTTGACAGCTTGCTGTCGAAGATTGGGCCGCTGATCACCATGCAACATAACAACTACCGCCGCCCGATTCCACCCGCAGAGCGGGTTGCCATTTGCCTGCGGTTCCTGGCCACGGGGGATTCCTACCGTACAATTGCCTACAGCTACCGTGTGGGCATTAGTACTGTGGCAATCATCGTTGACCAGGTCACCAGGGTCATTTGGGATGCCTTGGTACAGAAGTGCATGCCAGTGCCCACCACAGATGATTGGAGGAGCATTGCGGAGGGCTTTCGTGAGAGGTGGGCCTTCCCTAACTGCCTTGGATCCATCGACGGGAAACATGTAGTTATCAGGGCCCCAAACAACTCAGGGTCCCTATACTACAACTACAAGGGAACCTACTCCATCGTGCTCCTGGCAGTGGTGGATTCACAATACTGCTTTCGTGTGGTGGATGTGGGCAGCTACGGGAGGACCAGTGATGGTGGTGTCCTGGCCAATTCCATCTTTGGCCAGGCTCTGCAGGACGGCACACTTGGCATACCAGAAGATGCTCTGCTACCAGGTGCTGATCATTTGGGACCGCAGCCGTTTGTCTTCGTGGCAGATGAGGCCTTTCCACTGCGCCGTGCCCTCATGCGGCCTTTTCCGGGGACCCACCTGTATGGCAGCCGCAGGGCTTTCAACTTCAGGTTGTCCCATGCTAGGATGATCGTTGAGAATACCTTTGGTATTCTCACCTCCCAGTGGCGTATGTACAGAGGAGTCATTGGGGTCAGCCCTAGCAATGTGGATGCCTGTGTGAAAGCGACCTGTATCCTGCACAACTTCATCAGGAAAACCACCAGGCCAACAACACGACCACAACCACGACCAGGACCATCTGTAAACCGTGAAGCTGCTGGCCTACAGTGTGTTCACCGAGCAGGCACCAACAACGCCACACGGGAGGCCCTTCGTGTCAGGGAGGCGTATGTCTCCTACTTCTCCAATGAGGGAGCTGTTGGCTGGCAACCTGGTGTTTGAGTATTCATTTAAAACGGCTCTTTTAAGAGCCACTCAAATACAATAGGCAAGGAAAGGCAAGGCAACTTTATTTATATAGCACTTTTCATACACAAGGCAGACTCAAAGTGCTTCACATATAAACATTGTCATACAATAAAATAAAATAATAGATAGGTAAAAGAAAAACATATGCAAAGAAATGGGTAGAATAGAAAAAGGCATTTTAGTATTAAAATAGAAAATAAAGGCAAAGTTAAAAAAGCTTTTTAGAAAGTGCAATGTATTTAAGATTTTAGCAGAAAGCTATAGCAAACATAAAAGTCTTCAGTCTTGTTTTAAAGGTGCTCAGAGTTGGGGCAAGTCTTAAATCCTCTGGGAGTTTATTCCAGCTATTTGTTGCATAGTAACTAAATCCTGCTTTCCCATGTTTTGTGTTTACTCTGGGGATAATTAACAGATTGGTCTCAGAGGATCTTAGTGGTCTAGAAGGCTGATGTAGTGGAAGCATATCAGTTAAGTATTTTGGGCCTAAACCATGTAGGGATTTATAGGTTAGCAACATGATTTTAAAATCAATTCTCTGACCTACAGGAAGCCAATGTAACGATTTCAGAATTGGTGTAACATGATCAAATTTGTTGGTCTTTGTTAGAACTCTAGCAGCAGCATTCTGAACAAGCTGAAGCTTCCTCAGAGTTTGTTTTGGGAGACCTGTGAGGAGACCATTGCAGTAATCAAGCTTACTAGTGATAAAGGCATGTACAAGTTTTTGTAAGTCTTCGGTGGACATGAGCCCTCTAAGTCTTGCTATATTTTTAAGGTGATAATATGCAGATTTTGTAACTGATTTGATGTGACTGTCAAAATGTAAATCTGAATCCATGATAACCCCTAGATTTCTGGCTTTGATTGAGGTTTTCAGGGACAGAGAGTGAAGGTGTTGGGTTACTTTAAGCCTTTCCGTTTTAGAACCAAATACAATTATCTCTGTTTTGTCCTCATTTAGTTGAAGGAAATTTCGGCACATCCATTCCTTCACTTGCTCAATGCACTGGCACAGCAGATCTATGGGCCGATAGTCATTTGGTGATAGCGATACATAGATTTGCGTGTCATCAGCATAGCAATGATGGTCAACATTGTTATTTGCATGATTTGCCCTAGTGGGAGCATGTAGATGTTGAATAAAGAGGGTCCTAAGATCGAACCTTGTGGGACTCCACATGTCACATTGGTTGATTCTGATACAAAGTCGCCAATGGAAACAAAGTAGTTCCTATTTTGTAGGTAGGACCTGAACCAATTTAAGACAGTGCCTGAAAGCCCCACCCAGTTTTCTAACCTTTCCAGAAGTAATGTATGGTCTACAGTGTCGAATGCAGCACTGAGGTCAAGTACATTAGTATTGAGGCTTTGCCAGAGTCTATGTTAAGACGGATGTCGTTTACAACTTTAATAAGGGCGGTCTCAGTGCTGTGCAGGGGTCGAAATCCTGATTGGAAGGTGTCATAGCAACCAGTTGATGCCAGGAAGTGATTTAGTTGCTGGAGGACAACTTTCTCAATGATTTTACTTATGAAGGGTAGATTTGATATTGGTCTGTAGTTGTTAATAATAGAGGCATCGAGGATCCGCTTTTTTAAAAGGGGTTTAATAACTGCAGTTTTCAAAGCTTTTGGGAACTTGCCTGACTGGAGAGAGTTGTTAACTATCTGCAATATGTCTACTGCTAGGCAGTCGAAAACATTCTTAAAGAGGTTGGTAGGTATAGTATCAAGGCAACAGGTGGATGGCTTTAGTTGTGTCACAGTTTCCACAAGATTTTGAGAGTCTATAACATTAAAGCATGCCATCCTTGCCACGTAATTTTTGCCTGAACAGGGTGGTAGTCCAACATTTTTGTTTGACGTGGAGATATTGATGGCTCGTCTGATACCTTCAATTTTATCAATATAAAAAGCTGCAAACTCATTGCATTTCTGCGTGGAATGGAGATCAGGTGGAATTTCTGTTGGGGGGTTGGTCAGTCTGTCAACAGTTGCAAATAGGGTTTTTGCATTATTAGTGTTGGTTTTAATGATATTGGAGAAAAATGTTTCTCTAGCATTTTTTAAGTCTAAATTGTAGGCACGGAGGCTCTCTTTATAGATATCATGGTGAATATGAAGTTTTGTTTTACGCCAGATGCGTTCAACCTTCCTGCATTCCTTTTTCTGTGCTGTTACAGAAGCAGCTTTTCTCCAGGGTGCCTTTTGCTTTCCAGAAATCGTTTTAACCTTATAAGGTGCAATGACATCTATGACTTTCAAAATTTTCAAATTAAAGTTTTCTACAAGATCATCAGCAGAACATGGGTTTAGAGGTGGTAGCAAGGAGATGGCCTTTTTAAAAAGTACATTAGAATCTTCATTGATATACCGTTTTTTGACAGTGTTTGATTTTTCTGTATGTCGGGAATAAAAGATATGTTAAAGAAAACACAAAAGTGGTCAGACAAGGAAGGATCAGTCACAGAGAGATCAGAAACATTGAGGCCCTTTGTGATAACCAGGTCTAGAGTGTGCCCCTTACAATGAGTAGCCTCTTTCACATGTTGAGACAGTTCAAATGTGTCCAAAATGGTAAAAAGTTTTTTGCACACTTGTCATTCAAATCATCAGCATGAAAATTGAAGTCACCAGTTATAACTAGACAGTCAAATTCTGTGGAGATGCTAGACAATAATTCTGTGAATTCATCGAAAAAATTTGCAGAATATGTGGGTGGCCTGTAATAATTAATAGGAGAACTCTGGGGGAGCATTTCAATACAGCACTAAGGTATTCGAACGATGGAAAATCACCAAATAACATCTGTTTCCCCTGAAATACATTTTTAAATATAGCAGCAACCCCTCCAACTCTTTTTCCAGATCTACATGCATCAAAAAAGTTATAGTCGGGAGGAGCTGTCTCTATCAGAACGGTTGCACTGTTATTTTGTTCCAGCCATGTTTCAGTTAAAAACATAAAATCCAGTTTGGAAGTGTTAATAAAATCATTAACTAAAAATGATTTGTTATTAAGAGACCTCACATTAAGTAGAGCCATCCTGATGGTGCTGTTGATAGGCTTTAAGGTTGTTTTTGGTTTGGAGGCAATAGATATGAGATTTGTGAGGTTAGCAGTGTGTCTTCCCATTGTTTACTCTCTTAGTGGTTACAGCATGAATGTGAAAGTTGCCCTGCTTTGACGTAGGCAACCTTGGGTTCAGCAGATTATGAGAAACTTCCTTTATACTGTGTCTACGGCTGAACCCTTTTTTGTCTCAGTAATACTCAGGACTACTATCAGTACGGTGGTGGGGGTGGGGCGCCATCCTCCTGGGTGATAGCAGCCTGCGGCCATGACGTGGCGATGCTATCATTGACACAGATGCAAGTTTGATGCCAGCATATTCCAGTTTCTTAAATTCGGCTGGAAATCGCAAAGGGAGACATCGGAGACTCTATCCCAGCTGGAGTTGTTGTTGTGGCTATGGGAGAGATGAGGCTGGAGGTCATCGTCGATGGGGGAGTGCAGAGGAGGGGGGTGGCCGTTCCTCGCCAAGCCAGCATCAGCGATGGGGGAGGGCACAGTGTTGATGGCGTTGGGCGGGCTGTTGTCTCTCTTCAAGGTCTGTGGGCTGTCTGCTATCTGTGTGTCAGATAGTGGCAGAGTAGTTGTGTGGGGGAGGCTGTAGTCTCGCTTCTTCTCAACCTGTGCTCTGATTGTGGCCTGTGCGTCAGACCATGGCAAGATTGTGGCCTGTGCGTAAAACGACAAGAGAAGATTGTCCCTCAACAGTTTTGAGCCTAACCTGTTTGGGTGTAGGCCATCTGCTCTGAAAAGATATTTGCGCCCCCAGAATAAGTTGAAATTGTCAATAAAGTCCCTTCCTCTTTCATTGCAGACTCTGGAAAGCCATGTATTCAGTGCAAGTAGACGACTGAATCTGTTTATTCCCCTGTCAACTGTTGGTATGGGTCCACTGATGGAAGACTTGATGTGTATTTTGTCCAGTGTATCCAATAGATCAGTGTAATCCCTCTTCAGAAGTTCTGACTGTTCTCTTTGAATATCATTAAATCCTGCATGCACAATAATCTGTGAGATTTTGGGGTTTTCCAATATGATTTTGGCTAGTTTATGGTTGATATCACTAACCATTCCATATGGGAAGATGCATGTTTGATCTTCTTACCGGTTATATCCTGATAGTTGAGTCTCCTATAATCAGAGTGTCTGGTTCATCTGCTTTCTCTGAGATGGGCCCTTGTTGGACGGTGGCAGACACATGCGCAGCCCGCCTCCGTGGCGACTGGTTGTTCCGTCTCTGTCCGCACTGTCCGTCCGGACGCATCTCGGGGCTCAGGGGTGCATCGGTGGCAGGCGCGTTTGTGGACTCTTGAAGTGGCAGGACCGGTTCTTCAGTGGCAGGGTTGATTTGAGTGACGGGCTAATCGGGCTGATAACTTTAGCTTTGGGTAGCTTAGCATTTGGTGTTGAGTGAACTTGTTGATTCACTTTGGTATGTTGCTTTGGCTTAGCGTCGACTCTGTTCCAGTGAGACGCAGCTGGAACTGTCTCTCTCTTGTCCAGCTTCGGGAAGGATACAGTGTAGCTTTGATCATCTTGCTGTATCTGAGTGAGCTCAGCAAACTCACCCATCGGCACTGTATCCTGTGATAGTCCTTTGCATTTTCTACTGCTGCTAGTCTCGTTTCAATTAAAGCCACCCTCTGTTGCATTTTGGTGCAGTCTGTGCATTTCCCAGTCTCCGTGCCTGAGATATCCGAATACAGAGGCATGTTGGCGATAGGAAAGTCCAAGGCTTTTTCTGCGGTCTGATCCGGGAGTAAAAAGTGCCAAAATGTATTGTTGAATCGAGCGATTGAGGACGACGGAAACAAACTATATACTGTTAGGTAATAAAATAAGATAAGTAGAAATGAACGATGAATTAAGTAGTTCTTTCCAATGCCCAGCGGAGCTTCGGGAAACATGACCTCTCTCTCTCCTCTCTCTCTCTCCTCTCAATAAAGAGCATGACTTCCATTTCTGCAATAAATAATACATTATGTGGTAGCTATCCTATATGTTCGATCATCTCACCTGTATATACATAATTCCCAGTGATCCCAGTGATGCAACAGTCAATGCAATACTCCCCCAAGTGGCTAAAATAACTAAACTAAAGGGTGAACATAGATGGCTCCTACACATTACATTGCATACTACATTATAAACCATGGTAGTTGCAGTCATTTAATGTCCTCAAAGCATAGGCCTATATTTTAGAATAACATTGTAGATTTTAAAATAATAAACACAACAGCTTTTCTTAGGAAATATTTATTCAGCAAATGCTGATAAAAGTGCACATGTGGGAACAAACTAAGAAACAAACTTGTGTACATGTGAAAGAACATCAAAAGAAAGTTGTAAAATTGAAGTGTGTGTGTGTGTGTGTGTGTGTGTGTGTGTGTGTGTGTGTGTGTGTGTGTGTGTGTGTGTGTGTGTGTGTGTGTGTGTGTGTGTGTGTGTGTGTGTATGTGTGTGTGTGTATATATAAATGGCATGTGAGGGAGGAGAACAAGGTGCAGCTGACAGCACTGCAAGGGTAATAAGCTTACTATAACACCCCTCACAATGTTGTCAGCTGCACCCCGTTCCCCTCATCCCACATGTCAACCTCACGACACTTGGCCTCGTACACCATCCTGTACATTTCAAACTTGAGACCCTCTCTAGTCTAAGGGACAGCTTTTTAAAATCCTCTTGGAGGCTTCGAAAGAATAGTGAGTCAGAGTCCTCTGGAGGACTCTGACTCACTACTCGATTGCTAACAGCCTCTATGGCTGTGATGAGCCTCTCCGCATCAACAGCATCACGAGTCTGGTCTCTGCCTCGTCCTGTCTTTCTCCTGCTCTTTCCTGCTGCCTGCTCCTCGGCCTGTGGTGCTAGCCGGTCAGCGGCCTGTGGTGCTAGCTGGTCAGCGGCCTGTTGTTCTAGCTGGTCAGCGGCCTGTGCTCTCCCTGGTGCCTCCTGGTCCTCGACCGGTGCTCTCCCTGGTGCTGCCTGATCCGTGTCCTCCTCACTCTCACTCACTGGCCCTGCCATGTTGGTCTGGCTATGGCGGTCTTCCAGGAATGGATCAATGAAGGCCATTATGCGGGCATATTTCCATGGCTTCCCTCCACCTGCCCCTGCACCACTCCTCCTCCTTTCCTTTTCCTTTTTCTTATTCTTTCTGTAGGTGTCCCTGAGACCCTTCCATTTCCTGATGCACTCATTAACTATTGAACACAAACAGAAAACACAGCTGTCATTATCATTATATATGTCACTTACAGCAATATATTGTTTCACTTCTTATGTCAAATGACTTATTGTAAATTGCTTTGGATAAAAGCTAAATGGTAATTTGTCAGCTGTCTATCCTCAATTAAACCGCATTGTAGTGACACGTTTGTTCCGTGCATTATTCATTTGCATTATTATGCGTGCATTATTCCTTTGCACAACGTATTATTCCTTTGCACAACGTATGTATTTTCCATATTTGAAAACGATATCGTCCCATTCAGAGCAAGGAAGATTCGTATGCTAGGATCTCGGTTAGCAGGCATGTATGGAGCGGCTTGGCGCCTATTTTACAATAATCTCAAACGTTTCATTAACTCACTCACCAGACCAACCAACCACGCGTGACACCTCCGCCCAGGCCAGGGCCTTGGCGTTCCGATCTCTAAACTGAAAAAGGCTTGGGTCGTACAAGACCGGGTGCCCAGTTACAGCCGCGATTAGTACTTCGACCGACATTTTGTTCAGCTAGTGAATAAATGTAGGTAGGAACCAAAGTGCCTGCCGGTGTTCCTTGGGATCCACGCAAGCGAAGAGCATCTACATTCCGATTGCCTGTCAGCGTTTGGCCGCTGAAGCGAATAATAGTCATTTGCATAAAGTTAAAAAGTTTTCAACTTCTTTTTGACGCTCTGGTCGCTCAACTTTGGCCGCTGGTAGCGTTGGTCGCTTTGGTCGCTTTGGTCGCTCTTGCCCATAGAAAGTGAATGACTTCCGGCGATTTGGTCGCTCAATTCGCTTCTGGTGTGGACGGACAGTTAGTGGTTACCAACGAATTTATCCCATTATCCCTAACTGGAGGTTGATCTACTTCATCGGTGGCTGTGGTTACATTTACTTTGTCATTATCTGAAGATTTTAGTGGATTGCTTAGATCAATCTCAACGACCTTACCCGGTTGATTTTTGATTACACAAGGGTCTTCTGTTTCTAATGTAAAATTGAATGTTCTGTCTGACACTGCTTTACGAAGTATATATTCTCTCATGTTTAATTTATACTTTCTGTTATAGCCTCATGTTTTCCTGACGTTACTGTTAAACACCATTTCATTGGATTAAATTGGATATGTATTTCACACCGATTTTTCCTATGCGCATGTTCATAATTCTGGCGGAAGCTTAATGCACATAACGGTTGGTTATCCGACTTAACAGTAAACACAAATTCCTTAACTTGGTTCTGCGTTGGTATCTGAGCATATAAGACTATTTTCCCTTTGTTGTTAACTAGTCCTGAATGAGTTGGGGCCGGATTGACCTGTGTTTCTCTCTGGCTTCCTTCAGTACCAGCCCCTGATACCTGGCTCTTCCAGGTCTGTGTTGTCTCCATGGTTTCATCCTTCCTCGGGGTCTGTCCTTGTGCCAGCGGAATCTGGCACAACCCGTAAAGGATCAGGAACAGGCTCACCGTTTTCAGCATCATCATGTTGCTGTATCTCTTGGCTCGACTGGATCTGGTCCTGGGGCAGCTGGTCAGCCCCAGGTGTGTCTGCGTCTGGCTCCTCCTCCTCACGCTCATCCCTGGCTTTGGGTTGAGCGGCTTTTGTGCAGTGGTTGAGATGATACCACGTGGCACTTCCCTTCCACTTGGATGGCTGTTGGTGTTGCGTTGGTGACTTTGTATGGTCCTTCTCTCCTGGGCTCGTTCCACTTTCTCCTGAACACCCTGAGGTACACTTGGTCACCTGGCTCCACCCCCCTTGGTGGCTCCTCCTCCAACTCTGGAACTCTGTCTTTCTCCTGTTGAAATATAAGCCTGTGTATGCCAGTTAGTTGTCCCATATAGCGTCTTAATTCAGTTTCCAATTGTTCTAATGGAGGTCCTTTGTGAGGCCCCCGAATGTTAGGGGACGGCATGGGTCGTCCTGTAAGCATTTCATGCGGGGTTAGATGCGTCGTTCTGTTAGCTTGCATGCGATAGCTCATTAGTGCCAGTGGTAGTGCATCAATCCAATTCAATTTAGTGCTTGCACAAATTTTGTTAATTTTTGTCTTGAGCGTCCCATTCACTCTTTCCACCATACCTTGTGATTGAGGATGGTAGACGCAACCTAATCTTTGTTTGACATGCAAATGTTGAATCACTTGTTTGAGTGTTTTCTGAATAAACGCAGCCCCATTGTCTGAGCTTATTTCTGACGGAATTCCAAACCTTGGCATGACTTCTCTAGTTAGGAATTTAATCACTGTAGCTGCACTCTGGTCCTTTGATGGGACTGCTTCTACCCATCTGCTGAACCTGTCAATGATAACTAACGTGTACCTTTTACCACCAACACTTTTGATCATGTCAACATAGTCCATGACCAAATGTCTAAAAGGCCCTTCAGGTTTAGGAATGTGCCCCAATGGAGTAGTGATTGTTTTTCTCACATTGTTTTTTGCACACACTTCACACTCGTTTAGTTGATTATCAATCATTGCTTGTAAGTATGGTGAAGAAAAACCTTGTTTTCTAATTCTCCTCAATACCTCCCCCCTTGCGCAATGGTCAAAACCATGCGCATTAGTGATGAGTAACCCCAACAGTGCCGTAGGCGCCAACATCATCCCGTCATGAGTTCTCCATAACCCTGTGGAAGAGCGTATAGCACCTCTTTTCAGCCACATGTTCTGCTCATAGACACCAGCTTTCTCCTGCATGCGGACAATGTCGTCCTCACTAGGCGCGGCCTCAGGCATGGATAATACTGACTGGATTGCCCTGCAACTGTCCGAAGCTACCTTTGCAGCCTCGTTATTACCTCTCGTGATATTATCAACGCCCTTTCTATGCGCTCGACATTTAATTATTGCCACTTCTTTTGGCAGCAACAACGCCGACATCAATTCCACAATCTGATTACAATGCAATATGGGGGATCCATCAGTTTTCTTAAACCCCCTCATTTTCCACACTGCCCCGAACAAATGACATACGCCGTGCGCATATGCAGAGTCTGTGTAGATGTTCACCGATCTACCTGCACCCTCTTGACAGGCCGCTGTAAGAGCCTTCAACTCAGCCAACTGTGCTGAGCATGGCTGTGCGCACTGTGAACTGCGAGTAACGGCGAATGTGTGGTCCGGATTCTGTCTAACCACTGCAAAACCTGCATGGTTACCCAAATGATCTCTGAAACATGATCCATCCACAAATAAATCCTCTTCTGCCCCAATCCTGGGCTCAGAGAATAGATCGGGCCTTAGTTTAGTAAAGGTGAGAGAATCAGCCACACAATCATGTGGTGTCCCTTCAAAATCATGTGGAATTCTGTCTGCTGGATTTACCGTGAAACATTTTTCTATGGTTACATCTGGAAATGTTAGTAATGTCAAATAATCCAGCAACCTAGCGTCCGTTAACACAAACTTTCCTTTCTCAATCAACTCCGTGATTTTGTGATGTGTCCGAATCGTCACCGGATACCCCATTGTGATGGTTGAGGCCTTGTCGTAGGCATATTGTACTGCAGCCAGTCCTTAGTAACATGGTGGGTAGCCCTGTGCTACCGCATCCAACTTTGTGCTGTAGTATGCTATTGGTTGACTCCGCCTACCAATACACAAATCCTGCATTAACACTGCCGATGCATAGCCCTGACTCCTATTAGCTACATACAACAGGAACGGTTTGGTGTAATCTGGAATTGCCAATGTGCTTGCCCCTTGCATATCACGTTTAATGCTTTCGAATGCCGCTGATGCATCTACATTCCATGTTAGCCAGGCTTGTAGGTTAGTTGTTCCTGCCTCCTTCATGATCTCCCGCAATGACGCAGTTTTCAAAGCATAGTTCTCTATCCAATCTGAACTAAACCCTGTCATCCCCAAAAAGGTCATCATGTGTCTGACTGTTTCCGGTTTGGGTGCTTTACCAATCCCTTCCAGCTGACTAGGAGCTATGGTTTTAGTTTGATGTGCTACCAACCTGCCTAGATATTCAACCTCTGTCTGACAGTATTGTAATTTCTTCTCTGACACCTTGTGTCTGCCTTTTTCCAATTTTCTTAATACAGACATGGAGTCTTCGTGACATTGTTCCATTGTGGGGGAACATATCAGAAGATCATCCACATACTGTATCAGAGTTCCATGCAATTCTAATTCCTCCAAATCATTCTTCAGCACTTGATTAAACACATGTGGGGAATTTTTGAATCCTTGTGGCATTCTTGTGTATGTGTATTGTTTACCTTTATACGTGAATGCAAATAGATATCTGCTTTTCCTCCGCAAGCGGCACACTGAAAAATGCTCCACATAAGTCAATTACTGTAAAGTATTTAGCATCTGGAGGGATGTTGGTCAGCAGCGTGTGTGGATTTGGAACTTCTGCATGCATATCTTCAACAACATCATTCACAGCTCGCAGATCATGCACCAGCCGCCATTTTTCTTTGTCGGCTTTTAACACTGGAAGCAGAGGAGTGTTACAGTTGCTTTTGGTCTCTACTAGTACTCCTGCTGTTATTAAACCTTCTATGGTAGGGGCTATTCCTATCTCAGCCGCTGGTTTAATGTAATACTGTCTTCGCCATGGTAGCTTAACATTTTGTCTAGTCCGGACTACCACTGGGTTAGCTGAATGAACCAAACCCACATCTGTATCGAACCTTGACCACACCTGTCCAGGTATGGCTGCCAACATTTCTTTTCTCATCTTATTCCGCCTATCCCATGGTTCCTCTATTGTCATCTGCCGTTGTTTTTTCTGAACCACCTCCACTTCCTGTAATATTCCTGTCATATGCGCATAACACAGAATCTTCAAAAACGTCCCGCAACATGACATGAGAACCAATGGATTCTCTGTGTTTTCCCAAGTTTGTTGTTTTTCATTAAACATCATTTCCCCCAGATCTTTTGCTTCAAATCCCCTGTTTATCAACAACGTGACATGGGCAACTTTGTTAGTGTCTTTAAACCAATCCTTTATCGCTGATGATTGATCTGCATCTTGTATCATCATGGTTGCTCCTTGTGGCCCAATTACTATATACTGTGACTCTATCTCTACTGTTTTTCCTGCCGCTTTCTCCTGCCATTCGTTTTCCAAATCTGGGTCCTGTGTTGGGTCATACATTAGAGTGCAATGATATCCTATCCTTGACTCCCTTGCATTTGGGATCTGAGCCTTGATGTTGCTACCCCATTTCCCCACTGTCTCTTTTACCTGGTCCTGAATTCTCCCTATCCAATATACATTTGAAGTGTCAGGCTTTGATAGAGTCATTTGAGATGCTGTTCCTGCGGCTTCAATCATTATGCCCTGTGGTGTACATAATATCTGCAATCCTATTTTACACAATGCATCCCTTCCAATCAAATTAACCGGTGTAGTGTCTGATACCAAGATGGGTAGCTTAGCTGTACGTCCGTACAGTTTTAGCGTACTGGAGCCTGTCATAGGTATTAACTGCGTGGGTCCCGAGAATCCTACAGTTTTGGCGAATTTTTCCTGCCATGGGGAGGTGAGAGGCATATTTTGAACCTACGCAAGTGTAAGTGGCTCCAGTGTCAGCCATCATTGGCGTGCCTCTATCATTTATCAGAACCTGCAGTATTGGTTCCTCATCAGCTTGTTTTGTGATTGCTACAAGCTGACCCTCCCCCTGTGGATTCTCTGGGCACCCCTAGTATCCCTGACCCATGAAGGGACCCTGCTGTCTCTGGTTGTGGTTCCCTTGATCTTGCCTCCCCTGATAGCTGTTGCCCTGTCCTTGCTGTGGTGGAAAAGGGTTAATCAAACGATCTCTCTTAATATGTCTTTCCTGGTTGCACCCAAAACATATTAAAGGACCTCTGCGTTGTCCTTGGAATCCCTGCTGTTGATTATTCTTATACTGTCCCTGGGGCCCCTGTTGTTGATTATTCTTATACTGTCCCTGGGGCCCCTTGTTGTGATTCTGCTTGTTCCCATTGTTATGTGTGTGTATATTTATGGCAGGTGGAGTGGGTGACCATTGGCTCTGAAGCTGTTGTACTGGGGGGGAGAATGCCTGTTGAGGAGGTTGGGTTTGTGATGCGCCCTGCTGGACGGCTATTTGTCCACTGCATTAACCACATGATCGCAGAAGTCTCTGTGAGATTTATTTGTAACCAGTCCAACCACATCATCCAGCTTAATTTTAATTGGGCTAGGCAGAATCTCTATCACAGAGTTTCTAAACATGACCGAAAACACAGGATGGATCTCAGGATCCTCATCCGTCTCCAAGCGCCATCTGTCCACTTGGGACTGGAGGTAGGATGCAGGATTCTGTGTCATTGATGGGGAGGCCTCTCATGTTTTTATGATCGATGTGGGTCGGGAACTCCGTTCTCAGTGTGGTCCACATCGCCACTCTGTATCGATCAAGTGTAGTCCCATCATACATTCCGTCCATTATATCCAACCCTCCATTCCTCAGTACAGACTCCATTTTAGATAACCCCAATACTCTTGCCAACAGAGCTTTCAGGTCCCCCACTGCCATTAGCTTTCCCACTGTGAGTTCCTCAAATGTTCTAATCCATTTAGACGCCCCGTTGTGTATGTTAGGGAGTTTAGAAATGACTCCCTCCAAGTCCTGTGAACCCCACGGTTGATAGTGGACCTGTTGTCCTTTGACTAGAATAGGATAATTCGCTGTGAGGGTGTCGGGTGCCTTTTTCTTTCTTTGTGATCTCCTTCGTTTCTCAACTAACTCGAATGGTGTGAGGCTTAGTACTGATGTACTGCAGCCAGGCTCCTCTGTCGCTGGGCTCCCACTATACCCCTCCCCCTTGGGGTTATTACTCTTTTTTAGCTTCCTCTGAGTCTTTGTCCTCTTTACTGACCTCTTTCCTCTCTTTTTCTTTCCCGGAGAAGGCCCCTCGCAAATTCGCTCATTATCAACTTTCACATCTTTATTACTGTGTTCATCACCACTTGTCTCATTTTCGTCCTCATCTTCACTCTCACTAGAACTAGTGTCAGCATTGCTACACTCTTCTCTTGCTTTCCTAATCCCCTCATAACAGTCCATGTGTATGGGTGCGCCCCTCCTCCCCTGTGTGTTACAGTTATTAACTCCTTCATCTAGTGTGACTTCCCCTTTCATTTCTACGTTGCCTGTTAACATATAACATCGACCAGATCAAAAACAGACAAGAAACTTCTCAAAATACCAACTCAAACGGTACTCCAACCAAGAACCTTATCTATTCAAAAGTGCGAGAAGCCTGTTTTCTCAAAATGCCAAGAACGGAACTCGAAATTCACCCACAATTGTTGCAGGAATTGCAGTTCAACCGCTCCAAGATTAGAATTGAAATTAACCAGTCGGCATCCCAAGGAAACTCTTCTCAAATAAAATGAATTCATCGACGGCAATGAATTCCAACCCAGCTCTCTGGGATACTCTCAGACATCCAACAGGTACTTCAATCGACCTGCGGACCTGTACTGTCCTATTGGAACTTTCCCACTAATTCGATCCTCTAGAATACAGACACAGGACTTTATAATAGGTCTATTTAACCAATTCCTCAAAATTCCAAATAACAACAATTCGTATCAAAATAGGGAGCCACAAAGCGTCTTGGTCATTTAGAACCACAGAACGCGTATATGGCCTATGTGCGCGCGCACGTCAATCTCTATCAATCTCACTCTCTATCTCTCTCTCTTTAACTTAGGTTTGTTTGACTGAAGAGACACTTTACCCTTTCACCAAGCGTTCAGACGGGGCAAAAACAGATCAACCAACCGTTTAATTAGTGGTAAGCCAAACTTACCGAGAATAATTTTGTGCGCTTGGTTCTGTGATCCGTCCGCGCCCCGGCTTGCAGCCCGGCAGTTGGGCTGTCTCCTTTCAGTCCTGTTCTTCGTGACGCCAATATGTAGTTGCAATTTTTGTTAACGACTTATCTAATTTACTTCAACTAGCTATGAGCAATAGAAATCGGGGAGTCCGGAAAAAGTAATGACAGAGACTTTATTGTCACCCACAAAATAGGTACAACAGAGCCGAGCATGAGGTTTTGCAAAAGACACACTGACTGGCGCTCCGATCCCAGTCCCTCTTATCCACCCAAACTGAGCTGTCATGTATGTAATATATGACCATCCTGGTATATGTTCAAAATGGCCTTACATTCCTTACGTGTGTGCTCATCTCCTGTAGTTAATCTAAAAATGGGAGGATGTCAGTAGTCTGGGCCCCAAAGTCCTTGGTGCCTTATCAGGCCATTACTCTGGGTCCAGGTGTGGTTTCTCTACATTCCACCATTAATGTTTATGCCTGATCTATATAGGCCTGATAATACTCATAGTTAATAAAAAAGTAATGGTTAATTTCTCCCACACGGATGACCGAGGGCGTGTCTGACGTATAGGGGACTAGTCTTTGTAGACGCATACTGCAGCCAATCAAATCCCTTCCCGCTACAAAGCCGATTTCTGGATATAAATACAAAAGATGACACAAACAACAGGTGACTAAAAACAATCCTATCATTCCACATTTCTTTAAAAAAATATGACGGTTTCCTGCTTCTTCCTGCTTGTTATTGCGAAATGGATCCAGTAGACGGGGATTTTCCATAACCGCGATCTGATTGGCCGACGGATCCGGCGCTGCCTGAAAAGTTGAACATTTCTCAAATTTTGGAAAAGGGCCCCGTAGCCGAATGTACGGACGGACCCACAATGCTGTCTATGGACGGAGGTAGTGTGAACAAGGCGTGCGCCTCGTGACCTTCCGCAGCAGCAAGGGCTGTGATTGGTCCACTTACTAAAACCCGATGCAGAACCATAGCGCCTCGTTTCCCCATACGTAGGCCTACATTATCGTATGCGATCCAACCGTCTCCGAACGAAAGTCCATTCATTCCTATGTGATTCTCCTTAATGTCCGTTTTTCCTCCGAGACTCCTCCCCTCCGTAAAATTTCTGTCCGGTATGTCCGTAATATACGTTCAAAAAATGTAACTTCCGCCGTTGTTTTACGGAGATACCGTGTGAAAGTTTTTTTGTTTTTCACAAAACATGCAAGTAGGCCTACCTGGCAGGCCTACCTCCTCGCCGATCTCTTTCCAAGCCTGGTTGGTTTTGTTTTTATCTCTGTATATGTCGATCCTCATGTTCCAAAGTACCGGTCTCCTAAAAACGGCCATTATCATACGTTCCCCCATATTTTTGGCTGGCGTAAATAAATTCATGTCCGTACGTAAAACACTAGTGACTGCGTCGAAGCGTCTGCATGGTCATTGCGTTGAGTGAACGTGGAACCATAAAGAGCCATTAACACAAAACCACATAGGTCAGTTTTTATTTGAAACCACCTTGGGATCTGGTTTCAGAAAAGTGCGTTTTCAGGCACAAGATCTGCCGGATCCGCCTGGTCGGTCGGCCCAAATGCACAAGACTTATGCGGTTTCACCAAAAAATCGTCTCCATGTGGACTGGGCCTTAATATGCTGACCCTGTTTTTATGTTGTTGCGGGTGTTCTGCCAATTTCTGCTACCCATCAAATTCTGCTCCCTAGTAGTGATGGGTCGTTGGCGACCGAATCAGTTCAAATTAATTAATCTTTAACAAGATTGTAAAGAATGCTTATGATATGATCCAAATATGTGTGGATGTATCCCATTTACTTTATGACTCTGTTGTATCTTGGCAAGATATGTGCTGTGTTGTTCTTTGTTTGTTAACAAAAAAATCCATAAATGCCTGCATTCCGATTAACCCCCGACGCCTCATTAATGTATAGGTGGCCCCTCAAAGAGATGTCTTGCCCTCCTGCGAGACTGTTTATTCTGTAGGCTTCAACTAAGAAGTTTAAGTTAACTAATCCATTATCCTGTTAAAATCAGCCACCAGCTTTATGATTATGACTTTATATGCCACAGAGAAATAGCGGTATTGTAACTATTACAAATGCATGCATTACTGTTTAAATTAATATATTCATTCAAAAAGTAAAACATGCATTTGTTATAGTTAACAATGATGCTAGAGGGCTCATTAAACCCCATAGGGTTTAAGGCCTCAATACGACGCCCAAGAAAAACATCTTTGCCCTAGAAAACCATCGTTCAATTTAACTCAACATCAAATCGATTGTTTTGTAAAGAATCCTGCTTCGGAACACATGTTTTTTTCTAGCCTTTTGATCGGTAGTTATTTTCTTCGAGTTGGCTGGTTTTCGATGTTCACTGTTTCATTTCTGAAACGTTGGGAGATTCTGGACCAGTGCCTCAACCAAGTCTATACACTAATCCGGCGAAACAGGAAGTAAAGCAGCGCCGACATTGCCGAGTTGCTGAAATCAACAGACTTGCCGTGTTTTGCTACGGAAGTAGTGTGTTGGTCCCCGTAGGCGGTTGTTGCTAATGCGAAATGTTCTCCCTTTTCGGCAGAACCCAAGTGCATAGACTGAAAATGGTGACAGGGCAGTCCAAAGGTTTTATTTATCGCACAGATGATCAGGGTCAGGCAGGCAGAGTAAATGGGGACAGGCAAGAGTTCGGGAACCGGCAGGCAATCAGGTAGACTAGCGGTACCGTCGGCGGGCGGGTAGTCGGGCCGACGAGGGGTCGATATCAGGAGGGCAGACAGGCAGGCGAGGAGCTGGAAACAGGGGAGCAGACAGGCCGGCAGGGACTGGACAACCGGCGGGTGGTCAGACAGGCGAGGGTTCGGTAACAGGCAGGATCAGCATTGGAGAAACAGTTCTGGAGTTGCAGGAAAGCTCTGTGAGTATCGAGAGACGATCTGGCAGAGACAGACCGAGATCTATGTTTTGCCTCTGGAATGCCTCCCCCAAAAGTTTGGTGAGTGTTACCAGGAGTGCAACAAACTCCAGGTCAAATAAGGCCAACAGGCTTCGTGTCTCAACTGAACAGTCTCTACTTTCATTGATTAACTGCTCAAGTACACTCAGTTTACTAGCTAAATTTGATCAAACAATTAAATGCAATACAAATATAAAGTAAAAACAAGTGTTATCTAGCGATCCGTTAACTGTATTATGTTATTTCGTCTTTGGCAACATGAGCGCAAATGTTTTTTGAAACCTGCCCGGCAACGGACGACGCGATCATCTGCTGACAGGCAGGTTTGGAATGGATTACGTATGAATGACGCACCCGGTACAAATTTGGCAGCCGGTACAAATTTAGTGTGACACCACCAGTGGCGATTTTAGCCTGAAAATTCTGGTGGGGCAAATTATATGACGTCATATTACGTCACAAAAATAGAGGTAGCTGATTATTATAACAGTAGGCCTACGTATATAGACCAGTCAGGTATACTATGGGCTGCATTTTGAGTGCCAGCAGGGAGCAGACATCCTATTTCAAATAAATTTAACATGCTTTAGCGCTCAGTACGACACAAAGATGTTGCCTATAATAATAATAATAATATTGCATTATATTACACACGACCCGTCCCAATAGTCCCAATTTCATGGCGCAATTAATATGATCTTTTCTACTTTCATGCTTTACCGTTCTTTCCGCCAGATGCTTCAGGTCTTTAAAGCCATCAGTGGTCCAAACTGAGTCTGTGTTAGTGGTATTTCCAAAAAGAAGGCATGGAAAGCAAAACAGTGCTCTTTTTGTTGTGCTCGCAGTTAGCCATGTCTTTCTTTCAAACCACTCCATCTTGAAATTTCGGTTCGTTTTCTCACCAGGCTGGTTCAGAATGAAGTCGTCTGGTCTGTGTGGTCCCAAACGTTTTGTTTCTAATTTTTCTTCTTGCGGCAATGTGCTGAATTGCACCCTCAGCAAATAATCTACGTTATTCATTGTTATTCATTAATTAAAAAACTCTTTCAAAATTGTGTAAATCTACCGATAGCGAACTCATCTGTAAGTCTCCTGTAACTCTCACTCTCACTGTATGTTTTTTTTGCTTAGTCTCGGGGTAGAGTTCTCGCGGGTTTCGCATTATCCCAGTCTACATTACGTAGAATACGTAGATTACGCAGTTAACGTCTAGGGGCAAATTTGAAATTGCCCCTAGCCTCAATGTTAACTTTGGCCGGTGTGGTTCGCGCTCATTGGTGTTTCTATGGTAACGGTGGGGCAGCGTGGGTCTTTGCCCCTCCGGAAACAGGAAACGGAAATATAGACATAACGTTCATTCAAGCAAGCACACAGGCAGTAGAACACACGAATCAAATTACTCCAAAACAAGGCAATAATGCTTGTGAGTCAAGTTTATTCACACAAATATGTACGCTACTTTGCATATAAAAATATATATATAGTTTGCCACGAAGTAGGAATGGATTGAGCCTTCTGCTCAACAGCGCCATCTCGTGGGTCTGGTGGGGCACTGCCCCACCTGCCCCTAATGTAGAAACGCCACTGGACACCACCTTTTGTGAGTCTCCTTCGACCCTGAAGAGTAGTTGGCTCAATGTTCTTGTCAGAACTAAAGTGTCTGCTACAGATCTTAGAGTGAGTGGTGATGACATATTTATCCCGGCGTATGTTTACAATCCATTGACTCCTCACGTCAGTTTGGCTCGGAAAGCCATGGAAACTTAATACCCCTTTGGATTTGACTGACGCTTTACAGTGGGGGACACAGCAGTGCTCGGCGTAGGTTTCTCCTGCCTATAAAAATGAACCGTTTTTAAATGTTTGCGGTCTTGATTCATGTATAAAGTGTATCAACGTCAGCTGGCTAGCGCGATAAACACACAGACCGGAACCGGCCGAGCTGTATTATTTGAAACAGGAAGTACGTCACACAGCTTAGTGCATACACCCTATTATTAGCCAATGGTTCCCCCATTGCTAGGCAGAAAAGTAC
Source organism: Gadus chalcogrammus (assembly GCF_026213295.1). Classification (NCBI taxonomy): domain Eukaryota; kingdom Metazoa; phylum Chordata; class Actinopteri; order Gadiformes; family Gadidae; genus Gadus; species Gadus chalcogrammus. The sequence goes on along the minus strand of NC_079423.1, from coordinate 1,497,810 downwards.
ATAATTTCGCCAATCAGCGTCGTTGAATTGTATGGCTTTGGGGCGCTCAAGATATAGCCCCAAGCGCAGTGCACCGTCCACTGCGCGTAACCGCGCATTTGCCATTACCAGAGCAGTGTTTTTCAAACTGTGGGGCGCGCCCCCCCTTGGGGGCGCTGTCACGTTAAAATTGTACCGGGGGCGAAAATTGTACCGGCCTACGTCATCGTTTGTTTACATCCTGACAACCTGACAACCTGCCCTGCAACAGACGACGCGATGCAGAAAACATGTTTCCAAACGACGAAATAACATAATACAGATAGCGGATCGCTATCTGAATTATGATAGATAGCGATAACACTTGTTTTTACTTTATATTTGTATTGTATTTAATTGTTTAATCGAAACAATAAAGAAAATTGCCCGCGAAACGGGCGATCGCGTCAAATGACGCGTCAAATCACGTAGGAAGGTTCTTGAACATTCTAGACTATGAAACCTGCTTAAAACACTCAGTTTACTAGCTAAATTCGATTAAACAATTCAATACAATGCAAATATAAAGTAAAAACAAGTGTTTTCTAGCGATCCGTTATCTGTATTATGTTTCAAGAACCCTCCTACGTCATTTGACGCGATCGCCCGTTTCGCGGGCAAAACATTTGTCATTTGACGCGATCGCCCGTTTCGCGGGCAATTTTTTTTATTGTTTCGATTAAACAATTAAATACAATACAAATATAAAGTAAAAACAAGTGTTATCACTATCTATCATAATACAGATAGCGATCCGCTATCTGTATTATGTTATTTCGTCGTTTGGAAACATGTTTTCTGCATCGCGTCGTCTGTTGCAGGGCAGGTTGTCAGGATGTAAACAAACGATGACGTAGGCCGGTACAATTTTCGCCCCCGGTACAATTTTAACGTGACAGCGCCAGAGTTCTTCAGGGGCGGCGCGACGTGAGAAAAAAATAAACCCGAAAAAAAACCTGAAAGTCGATGATTCAAATCATCAGTCGTACTTCAACTGTAGAAGTAACATAACTAAATCAATTTTCAACCGTTTATCTTCGTGCAAACCATTTAACTAATATTCACACTTGTATCTTCAATAATATCTAAACAGAATTTCGATATCATTTAAAATGTCTTCAGAATCACAGTTTTAGTTTCATACCCAGGGGCGGCCGGCCAATAGAGGGCGATAGAGCGCCGCCCTCCTTGAGTCAAAAAAAAAAGAAGAAGAAAAGAAAAAAGATAAGATGCCTAATACATATTTTTTATAATATATAATATGTATATATTTTTTAGTGATAATGATGATAACCAATACATTTTGTAAAAAATTAACATAGCCTGTTTTCCTCTGAGCAGTTGTGTTCCATACCAACCGAGCGCTATGGGCGATTTCAGCCTGGCTGGAAATCGCCCCCAGCGCTCTCATTGACTTTCATGTAAAAGCTTTTTTTTTTTCAAACGGCAAGCCCTGCAATGCATTCTCTATGGGTTCCGGGAGTGCTTGCACTAACGTGATTCCGTCATATCATACGTACACTACAGTGAACGTCACGTGGTGCTTTTATGGCTTTTAATAGGTTCATCACGTTACGTGCCTGCGCCGCCGCCGCGACTTTCCGTCTCGTAAACGGTCGTTGCCATTTGAAACGGTCGATGCCATTTCCGAACATTTCCGATTGCGTCCGCTCTCCGATCTTGAATTGATTAGCCGCGTTGCCCAATCAGCGTTGAGCTTGACCCGACGTCACTGGCAGAGAGTAGTGAGCTTGGACAGAAGCATACGGCCGACATCTTTCTTTATTCTGTGTGGAAATAGTAACATAGTTACGCCATTAAATGCTTTTATGGAAACATTTTTAACGAGAAATGTGCATTTTACTTTCATAATGTTCGCTCGGTGAATGTGAAGGATGTTTGGTTTGATAGTTATGACGAAGAGGGAACGCTCCGTTCACTTGCATGGACAGAGTCTCTGGTTGCTAAGCAACCTCAACGTCTTGGCGGACTATATATCTGCTGATCAACACTACGAATGCTGGAAACACACCAGACACACCATGTGAAGTTATTTAACCCGATTATTGTTATTTATATCCGAGCATATCAGTCTTTATCATGGGTGTCTTTACGGGGACAGTTGCTGTTGGCATCTTACATTCAAAGGCCAACTGTGAATAATGTACTTAAGGTAATCATCCTTAAATTGTATTGATGATAGCTGACAGATGTAAGTTTATTTTATTCAAATATCATCCCTTAAATTCAAATTGTTGCTAAGCAAAAGAGCCATTATAGCAAAAAGTGTTGCAACTGTCCCAGGTCTCCTCTATTCAATCAATCATTATGTATGACTGGCATAGATAGTTTCATAATTACTCACGGCAACTGAGCGGAAAAAAACATTCCACCCTGTGCTGTTTTTAACTGACTCCAAGAGCGGACGCAATCGGACATGGTCGGAAATGGCATCGACCGTTTCACGAAGCATTCGGAATTCAAGATCGGAGAGCGGACGCAATCGGAAATGTTCGGAAATGGCATCGACCGTTTCAAATGGCAACGACCGTTTACGAGACGGAAAGTCGCGCCGCCGCCGCAGTCACATTCACAATCGTCATGGCGAATATTACGGCTCAGAGCAACTCCATAATTTCATTTACAGGGGTTGACATTAAGGTTTCAAAAGCACTTGCCCATCGGGCAAGTACAGGTCAGGTTCAACTTGCCCGAATGTGATGTTCACTTGCCCAAATTATAATCAGAATCTTGAACAGGCCTCTTTTTGCCAGGCATGCGGCCTGGTTTTGAATGCTGAATGTTAGCTTCCACACATGTTGTGCTTAAAAAATAACAAACTTCCCTTTGTTTACTTATTTATCGAGCGGTCACATCGTGCCATGAAGTGATTTCAGTCCACCGTTGCAACCTATTAAAGCTATCGCCAAGTAGTGTTGTCAGTCACGATACTGGATTTTCTAACTTTGACACTATACCTGGAAAAATATCGATATTCTATAGCATTTTCGATATCAGGGGAAAAGTTTTTTCCGGAAAGAACATACCCAAAGTAAATAGAGTATATCTCCACAACTGCTAGGGCGATAATTTCATATTTGTGCCAAAGAAAGATTGTTGTGCAAGTGAAATATTCAATGGGGATGATACTTGGTTAAAGTGAATAAAGCCATGGAACACAGCATAAGTGGAAGATAACATTTCCACCTGAAATAATTATCAGTTGGTCGTTATCATTTGGGAGCGATGTCTTACTCTGAGACACAAATAAAGGTAGATATCTTACAATTTTGACACTTGACACCTCTATTTAAATTTCAGGGCAAATATATTCGACTGCACCAAGCCAAACACTCGCAAATAAACATATGGCCACTAGATTGCGCTGAAGAATACGTTTTCTGATTGAAGGCAATTTACCTATTTCCTAAGAAACCTTCTCTTATTCATTGATTGAAAATACCATGTTTAGTTGCAAAATTTGGCCCAGACACTGGGTTATCTGTTTATGGTGGTTTTATTCGACCAGAATCAACTTTGTGGACAAAAATCACAAAGGTAATACTTCATTTTTGGTTGTTAAAAGAAAAGGGGACGTTTCTTCTTAAGTTGTTATTTGCGAGTTTTAGTCACAGAATGATATGGTTTGGACTGTTGGAATAAGTGGAGGCTCAGCTTTCATGTAATATATAGTTTGTGAGGGTCCAATTTCGTGAAAAAGATCGCTATTGCTGTGCATGTGCACAGTTATGAAACCCAAAACCGTGTTCTTGCATATGACTTTCCTTGGTAATTTGCCTCAATCCAAAGTACTTCCAAACTGCACTCCTCCATTTTCCTTCTACCTAAACCGTTCGCGGAGGCGCTGCACTTGCGATGCTAGCTTTGTTGGCTAACCTTCAGCTAACACCTTCGAATCACGGCCAGAGAACGCACTGCGAGTGACAGAAGGCGGGGCTATATTCGCACTGAAGCGATGCGTGTCTTTTAACTCGCTTTCCGAGAGAAGAGAAGACGGCGCGCTGATCAATTGCAAATACTTATATTTTGTGTTATTTTGCGACAAAAAAGGTTGTTCTGCAGTTTCTAAACATATTTGAATAAATAGTCTTTATATTAACATCCACCCAAAATCCACTTGCCCGTTCGGGCAACCAGAAATCAATCTCAACTTGCCCAAATATGACATTTGGTTGCCCCGGGCAAGCGGGCAACCGTTAATGTCGAGGCCTGATTTAGAGAATTACCATTTAGTCGTCGAAGCAATCAGGAAAAATTGGCTGTTAAAGAATTAGGACCACCCCGACCAAATTTCAATATAAAACAAATATCAAAGAAAGGAGGCAAGTCGTACACCAGGGGATTTTCGCGGTGCTGGTACGAGAGGAAAAACTGGCTAGCAGGATGCGAGGTAGCCAACGGACTCTTCTGCTACCCCTGCGTCCTCATCCACCCTGATGGCTGCACCACGGAAACACCTTGGACTACGACAGTTTTCACAGATATGCATCATCTGTCCGAAAAAAATAAAAAGCATGAAACATCGAGGATCCACATGGACAGCTGCTTAAAACTGTCTGTGTTTGGGAGCGTCAACATTGCTACGCAGTTGGACGATGGCTACAGGCTAGCACTGCGTCGGCACAATGATGAGGTGAGCAAAAACCGCCACATTCTGGGCCGCCTGATCGACGGTGTTAAGTTCTGCGGTGTATTCGAGTTGGCCTTGCGAGGCTGAGACGAGAGCGAGGGATCCAGAAACCCCGGAATTTTTCGAGGATTGGTACAGTTAATTGCATCCCTAGATGAAGTTTTTGAGGAGCATTTAAAAACGGCCACCGTCTTTAAAGGCACATCCAAGACGGTCCAAAATGAGCTGCTCGACTGCATGGCAGCTGTCATTAGGGCACGCATTACGGAGGAGGTGCAGTCGGCCAGCTTGGTTGCGATACAAGCTGGCGAAACAACAATCTCCAGAGCAGCAGCAAGTAGCAGCAGGAACTACAGGAAAAAGGAGGGCCTTGGGAGAGCAAGACAAGCAGAGGCTGTCTAAGGAGGTAGATGATTTTGTAGTTTTGTTTGTTTATTTTCTTTTTGTTCTATTTTTCTCTCACTTTCACTTCATTGCATACCTTACTTTATTGTATTCTAAAGTCATGCAGACCTCCTTTTTAAGGCCTCTGAAACCTAGTGTTAAAAAATCACCCCTTCTGTATTTACAGTTGCATTCAAGGATGGATGGTGGCAGTGTTTTTTACTCATAGTGTACTTCCAATTTGTGATATACTCTCTTTATTTTGACAGATCTGTGACACCATCTTGGGCCATGCAAACGAGAGGTTCTCTTTCACAAGCCACCTTGTGAGTGCAACGCTGCTACAAGGAGACCTGTTTGAGCAATACTGCCATATGTTCCCTGATGAGGCTCTGAACACCACTGCCAAAGTATACCCCATGCTGAATAAGGCGAAGCTCAAGACTGAACTGTCCCTTATCTACGAGAGTCCAGATTTCAAGGGCTGCAGTGGTGCATTGGCACTCTACCAGGTTCTACAGAGGAACAACCTCCATGAGACCCTATCTGAGACTGGCTCTGTTGAACATCCTCATAACCACTCCCATGACAACTGCTGAAGCTGAAAGGTGTTTCTCGACCTTAAAGAGAATCAAGACATTCCTGCGAAACTCAATGGGACAGGATCGTCTCAATGCTGTGGCCATGCTTTCCATGGAGAGGGAACTAGTCAGGAACATGCCTGATTTTAATGAGAGGTTCATTGATCACTTTGCTGCTTTGAAAGAGAGACGAGCAAAATTTCAATACAAGTGAGAAATTTTGTTTTAATGTTGTTGTGTTGTTGCACTACTCAAATGTTGAATTGGAAATAGCTGTATTAATTGCATATCATTAGCCAATTTTTTTGTTTGCTTTGTAATGTACATGTGTCTTATGGGTAAATTCTTGTTAAATAGCACCCAATGTTTTGATTATCACCTTGGATCATTCTTGTTTTAGGAATACTGTAAATATTGCAATGAGTGGGCTATGCCACTAGTTTTTATATATGCTGTCTTCAAGTTGTAAACATGTGATAAGAACTGTAAATATTATAATTACTAGGCTATGCTAACATCCATTTTTTTGTTTAATCAGAACATAACTGCTGCACTTAAAATAAATGATATCAGATGGAGAAAGAGTATTGTGATTTATTGTAAAGCAGTCTCTTTTAACTTTCAGAGGTATTTAAGGAGGCAAAATGGTAGATGAAAATGTACCTTTAGATGACTTGCATGTTATAAATAATAATAATAATAATACATTTAATTTAGAGGCGCCTTTCAAAACACCCAAGGTCACCTTACAGAGCATATAGTCATCATACATATTTAAAAAAAAACAAGACATTGTGGAAAAAATAAATAAATAAATAAATAAATAAACAAGCAATAAGAAATAAATAAAACAAAAACAAGACAAAACAAAACAAAAAAAACAATCAAAACAGTGATCAGTTAGACGTTGTGTGCGAGTTTGAACAGGTGAGTTTTGAGTTGTGACTTGAAGGTTGTAATGGTGTCTGACTGTTTTATGTGTGGGGGGAGGGAGTTCCAGAGCCTGGGTGCTGAACAGCTGAATGACCGGGCACCCATTGAAGTGAGTCGTGATGTGGGGATACATAGTAGTCCAGCAGAGGTTGAGCGGAGGGAGCGGGAGGGAGTGTATTCTTGGAGGAGGTCGCAGAGATAACTGGGGGCTAGGTTGTGGAGAGCTTTGTAGGTGAGGAGTAGGGTTTTGTATTGGATGCGGTAGTGTACTGGGAGCCAGTGAAGTTGAATGAGGACAGGGGTGATGTGGTCAGATGATTTGGTGCGGGTGATGATCCGGGCGGCTGAGTTCTGAATGATCTGCAGTCTGTTGATGAGTTTGGTGGGGAGTCCGGTGAGGAGGGCGTTGCAGTAGTCTATGCGTGATGTGACAAATGAGTGAACTAGGATTTCAGTGCTGGATTGGGTCAGTGATGGGCGGAGTCTGGCGATGTTGCGGAGGTGGAAGAATGCAGTCCGGGTGATGTTGTGAATATGGGGTGCGAATGAGAGGGTGTTGTCCAGGATGACGCCGAGGCTCTTGACTTTGGAGGAGAAGGGTACTGGGAATCCATCGATAATTATGAGTGGAGCTGGGGTGTGTTGTGATTTAGTGAGGGTGGATTTGGATCCGATGAGCAGGGCCTCGGTCTTGTTTCCATTGAGTTTCAGGAAGTTCCTGCTCAACCAGCTCCGGATCTCTTCCAGGCACGTGATGAGGGAAGTGGGGGGGATGGCAGCGGTGGGTTTGGTGGAGATGTAGACCTGTGTGTCGTCAGCGTAGCAGTGAAAATGGACCCCATGGTGACGGAGGAGTGTGCCCAGCGGGAGGAGGTAAGTGGTGAAGAGGAGTGGACCCAAGACTGACCCCTGGGGGACACCCAGTGAGACACCTGAACACCCAGACTTGTGGTTGCTTAGTTGAACAAATTGTTGACGGCCGGTGAGGTAGGATGTAAACCAGGAGAGTGCAGCACCAGTGATCCCAATACCAGCTAGGCGGTCCAGGAGCAGAGGGTGGGAGATGGTGTCGAATGCTGCGCTGAGATCGAGGAGGATGAGAATGGTGAGTAATCCAGAGTCGGCTGCAAGGAGGAGGTCGTTGGTGATTTTGACTAGGGCTGTTTCAGTGCTGTGTTTTGGACGGAAGCCAGATTGGAACGGTTCGTGGAGATTGTTAGTGTCGTTGTTACTAGGCAACGTTATGCATGTTAACATTCATTATGAACTTGATTTAGCTGTATCAAAAAAATCATATAGAACATGCAGTCAATGTCTGATGTTGCCATTTAGCTGTTTGATGAGGTAAGCAGAAAACAATCTGATTGTACCGTGGATCTTAGCCATCATCGCAACAATTGCCCCCCCTGAGAAATTTGTCAGGAGCCGCCACTGTTCATACCGCTTCGTTTTCAGCTGTTTTCATTGAAGACGTCAGCCCATTCTGATACACCTACTTCTAGACATCGTAACTCATTCCTTTTTCAACCGATAGCATTTATACTTTTTTTCAGAATCACTTTTAGTTTCAAACCGGCATTGTTTTCAGTTGCTTATAATAATTTAGGTCACCATAGCAACGCCGGTAAACAAACCCCGCCGAATAGTCGAATCTCCTGGCTGAAAAGGCAGATCTGATTAGACTCAGAAAATTCAGAGTCGGGGACCCTGAATGAATCGGTGTAAACTGGCAGTTTACACGGATTCAGCTCTGCATTTAATGCGATCCTCCCAGCTCTGCTTCAGGTCAGGCTCTCCCAGCTCCACGTGCCCGATTCCACCTGCAGGTGGATCACAGACTTCCTGTCTGACAGCAAGCAGCGTGTGAAGCTGGGGAAACATTTATCTGAATCCCAGACCATCAGCACCGGATCCCCCCAAGGCTGTGTTCTTTCCCCTCTGCTCTTCTCCCTGTACACAAACAGCTGCACCTCCAGTCACCAGTCTGTCAAGCTCCTGAAGTTCGCGGACGACACCACGCTCATTGGGCTCATCTCTGGCGGGGATGAGTCCGCCTACAGGTGGGAGATTGACCATCTGGTGACCTGGTGCAGCCAGAACAACCTGGAGCTTAACCCTTTAAAAACAGTGGAGATTATTGTGGATTACAGGAAGAACCCAGCCCCATCCTCCCCCATCATCCTGTGTGGCTCCCTAGTCGACTCTGTGGAGTCCTGCCGCTTCCTGGGCACCATCATCACCCAGGACCTAAAATGGGAGCTCAACATCAGGTCCCTCACCAAAAAAGGCCAGCAGAGGATGTTCTTCCTGCGCCAGCTGAAGAAATTCAACCTGCCAAAGACTATGATGGTGCACTTCTACACTGCAATCATTGAGTCCATCCTCACCTCATCCATCACTGTCTGGTACACTGCTGCTACGGCTAAGGACAAGAGCAGACTGCAGCGTATCATACGCTCTGCGGAGAAGGTGATTGGCTGCAACCTTCCATCCCTCCAGGACCTGCACAGCTCCAGGGCTCTGAGGCGGGCAGGCAAGATTATGGCTGACCCCTCCCATCCTGGTCACAGTTTATTTGGAACTCTCCCCTCTGGCAGGAGGCTGCGGTCCATCAGGACCAAAACCTCCCGCCACTTGAACAGTTTCTTCCCCTCTTCAGTTGGGTTCCTTAACAAGTCCCAGGACCACCACCCCCACTGACTGACACTGACTCTGGCACTAATACCCATCACCAATTTGTAAATTCTTATATTCTTGTATCTTAAATTCTTGTATCTTTTACTTTAGTTTTTAATTTATTTATTTTATTTTATCCTTTTTTAATTGATCGCTTGTGTTCCTGCTTGTTTATATGTTTATATGGTGTTGTATATATATCTCTCTTCTTCATTGTTCATTGTTAATTTTTATTGTCTTAATGTATGCACCTTAATCACCAAGCCAAATTCCTGGTTGGTGTAAAACCCTTCTTGGCAATTAAATCCTTTCTGATTCTGATTCTGATTCTGATTAAGATGTTCAAATGTATTTTAAAAAAGGTTAAGCTAAAAGATGTTGTAATGTTTCAGAAATATGTTTAAAATGTTTAAAAAATATGTTTAAAAAATATGTTTAAAATGTTTAAAAAATATGTTTAAAATGTTTACAAAATATGTTCCAAATGTTTTAAAATCATGATCGGAGATGTTTAAAATGTGTAAAATAATTAAAATAGGGGGGGGCTCAGCTGAAATTTTTTCTCTGAGGGGGGGCTCACTCTCTCACAATTTGAAAACCCCTGCCTTAGAGATCAGCAAGATGGCGACTTTGATTACTGCTACCACTGTTTCCCTGTGAGTTCAGCTAGCCCCAAATTCAGTTAAGTCTTTGCTTATGAATCCCTTCGAAAGAAGAACATCTGCAGAAAATTTGCAAGTAAAAGAACTCGGAGCAGAAAAGCCAGAAGTGAACATAACCCAACAAGCAAGGGAAAAGGATAGAGCCTACAAGAGAAGTTTTTCCAGAGTTTGGTCCAGGCTTGGCTAACTAGCTGTGGGTATGCCAATGCAATTTTTTGCTTTCCTTGTATACTTTTTAAAACAAGTGCATGTGATAGTTCGTAGACACAGACAGGGTTGACAGACCTGAAACATCTGTCAGAACGGATAAAAAAAAACACAAGAGTGCATATGAACAACTGTGTGAAGCTTAGCTAGGGTGACCAGATTTGAGTTTGTGAAAAAGAGGACACTTCGTCGCGGGGGGGGGGGGGGGGGGGGGGGGGGGGGGCGAAAACATGGGTATTTTTTCTTTAGTTCGTCCGTGAACTTACATTTACGTTTAGGCATGGCTGCAGACAGTGGCGATCCTGGGTCCAATTGCGCCCCGGGCAAGATTGTTGACGGGGGGGGGGGGGGGGGGACGACGACATATAACCATGGACATATACAATGGTAATAACTAGTAGGTTATGTGAAAGACCCAGAAACACAAATATGCGACGAGGCAAAAAAAAATAAAAAGATAATAATAACAATAATATATATATATTTTTTTTTTTGCGACGAGGCAAAATACCGGACGTTTTTGGAATCCCTGCCGGACGCATTTTTTAGGTCTCGAAAAGAGGACATGTCCGGGAAAAAGAGGACGTCTGGTCACCCTAGCTTAGCTAGCCATGCTAGAGGTAAACAACTTCTATTTATTCCACTAGCCCAGTGGTTCTCAACCTTTTTTAAGCAAACGCCCCCCTGACCTTACCCTGATCCTCTGGCGCCCCCCCCCCCCCCCCCCCCCCCCCCCCCAATAAAAAAATAAAAATAAACTAACAACCCCACTCACACTCGTGTTATATTGCTTAAAGTTGTCAGTGCATCGCTTTTTCATTGATTTTGCGTTGGTCACTAATAGCAATGAATGTCGGTTTTGGTGCAAAAAATATAAAAATATTAGTGAATATTCATGACATGCAATTAAACTTCCAGAGATGAGTTGGTTGAGGAAGGAATGGTTGGATTGAACCTTCATTCACCGTGACTGCGGTGCGGGCACTCCCACGTCTCCCGTCCTGCCGCGGCACCCTGCGGCCAGGCCACCGTGACCTTGGGCACCGCGACCACTCCCGCATCTCCCGCGACTCCCGCCATGCCCCGTGAACGAATGAATGAATGGCCCGGGAACCACGGGCACCGCGGCCCGGGCAACGCGGACTCGAAAACAGATCGCACGCAGAGGCCTAATAAGGCCTATATATTTTGTATTTGAAATGCAACAGCCTTTTCATGGAGACTACGCTCAGAGCAGCTGGAACTGAACAAGAGGAAGGAGGAAAACGGGCTATGAAACAAAATTCGATTTTTTTTTTTGCTCACGGCCATGTTTGATTATGTTGTGTTGGTTATTGAACTTTTAACCCGCATAACTTGGGTTATGTTTATCAGCGTTACCAGGGACGTGCACAGGAATTTTGAGGGGCAGTTGCTCTGACCTGAAAAAAGGGCACCCCCCCCAAAAAAAAACTTGCAGGCTATATGAAGGACTGAGAATAACAGGGTCTTTATTAATATATAATTACAAATAAGTAAAACACTGAAATAACTACTACTAACGATAATGCAGAAAAACATGACTTGAAGAAGAAGAACATACATGAACACAAACATTTTTTTCCTCGGAAGGGCAACCTGAGTCGAGAACGGCATATGGGCAGTTGCCCAAGCAACCTGAGCAACCCCCCTGTGCACGTCCCTGAGCGTTACTGTAGAGTTCATGACGATAGCTGATGTAACGGGAGTCCGGGCGTGTGCAGGACCGAACCGCGCTGTATTATCAGGCTATTTATTTCAGGTAGCCTATTCTTTCACCCAAAAAATAAAATAGGCCTATATAAAAAATAAAATAAAATAATAATGTTTAAAATCCCCCCCCAAAATGGAATCACGTTCCCAGCGCCCCCCTAGGTTGTGCGAACACCGCCCCCGTTGAGAAACCATGCACTAGCCTATATGTATTTCCCTTGAGATTGACACTGGTTGCAGACCCTCACAACCTCCCCCCACCCCTTTCAAGTGTACTGTATATAGTTCTCTGCAAACCTATGGTGGGACCAGACCTTCATTATGCATATTGTATATAGTCCTCTGCAAACCTATTCAATGTACTTACTGTATATAGTTCTCTGCAAACATGGTGGCATCAGGCCTTCAGTGTGCATATTGGAGATAGTCCTCTGTAAACCTATTCAGTGTACATACTGTATATAGTTCTCTGCAAACCTATGGTTGCTTCAGGCCTTCAGTGTTCATATTGTATATAGTCCTTTGCAAACCTATTCAGTGTACATACTAGAATAGAATATAAAGCCTTTTATTGTACTGTATATAGTCCTCTGCAAACCTATGGTGGCATCAGGCCTTCAGTTTGCATATTGTATTGTATGTAGTCCCCTGCAAACCTATGTTGGTATTATGCCTTAAGTGTGTCTTCAACAACCACACACAAAAGTTTGCACATTTACATGAATTTTGTGGAATTCATATTTCATTGTATTTGTCTAAATGCATACTAATGCAGACTGTAGATATATTTATGAGTGACGTTTACCAACACAATGGCTTGGCCGTAACACACTCACGCATTATCTCTATCTCTCTCTCTCTCACTCACAGAGAGAGAGAGAGAGAGAGAGAGAGAGAGAATGTTACCTTGTGTGTAATTCAAAGTTATTGTTGATGTATCTGCACTCTTAATGTTGCTGATTTCTACAAGGCAAATAATTAACTTAAAACTTAGTTCCCTGGCCCCATTCGTCTTTGTAAGTAAATGTTCTTTTTTTTGCCTTTGCTATTTTGTCAGAATGCACCAGAATGCTTCGTTTGTTTGTGAAAATCACAAAAAAAATCTTGTGGGGGAGCATGCCCCCAGACCCCCCTACAGGGGTTTGGAATGCAAACTTTCAGCCCCCCCTCAAATAAATTCCACCAGCCGCCACTGGACCATAGAATGCTTTACTTTCAAGCATCTTCATACGAGCCTGAACGATGGACCTATTAAAGAAGCCCGGAAGTATGCACTGCTCATGGGGTCCCAAAATATGTCCATGGTCCAAAGCCCCTAGGAGCAGTGCAAACTTCCAGGCTTGGCCCTTCTTTAATAGGTCCCTGAACGCCACTCGTTTTTTTTCTGCGCATGACTGACGTCCGATAATATGTCCCACAAGATTTTGTTTATATTCCAGGCCATACCGCTCAAGTCTATATTTACTATTCTCTGAGTCATCGCAGCAGCATCAAGTTATTTTAATGCCTCAAAGTGCAAAAAGCTCTTTGAGGCAAAGAAAAAGCTCTCCACGATAATAGTACCGTGGCAGAATGACATCTGTTCCGTCTTACTAACGTCTTTCATTTCATCTTCCATAACGGCAAAGAATTGGGACTCTTTCTCTCTGATGATGGTGGATCGCACCATCTCTGCCAACGTATCCAAAACCTTGTTTAAGATTTGATGGCTGGTGTATCTATCATTGCCCATTCATCTTATTTTCAACTACGGGGTCATGATTGGCATGGAACTCCAATATTGCAAGCAAGTTCCCCCTCTTCTAACATTTTCACTTTCCCTAAATCGTTGTAAATTGCGTGTGGGACACTAACCATGCGTGCGACTTACTAAAGCGCGCATGGGATCCCATGTCACCTCCCGGGCTCCGTAGAAACTTGCTCAGCGTGAGAAAGAGTCGAATAATCAGTTGTATTTTTTTTTTGGACATTTTCGGACTACCCCCTGCAGTACTCCAAGGTACCCATAGGGGTACAAGTGCCTCCATTTGGGAACCACTGCTGTAAAGTGTGCCCAATGTGGACAAGTTTCCTAATGACCCCCCACTAGAGGAAATGTGATGTGGTGCCATTTAGGTGCCCTTATAAAACTTGACGTTCGCTACAGGTAAAAAGAGAAAACATGAAGTTCCCTTAAAGGAGAACAATCTCAGTTACATTGGAGGTGTTTTTAAACCATTGCTCAAGTATAAAGATTAATTTAATGATAAATGACGCATCATGTATGTATGCGTGCTGGTGGGACCCCATATAGTGCAGCACGTACCCTTTTATTTATTTCAAACAGCCCGAGTCTGCCACTTAACCCTCATTGGGTGTTCGTTTTTTTGTTACACAGGAGGTGCTGCTGGGTCTGGTGGACCCATTGCCTTTTAATTCAACATAATCAAGCTTTTTTTTTAAATACTCACCAGATGGTTACTTCATCCCAATTGCAAGTAATATAAACAACACATATGTTACATTTGTTCACTTTACCTTTGTTAAATCACATTTATGAATAGAGGTGCTGTCACACTAAATTTGTACCGGGGGCGAAATTTGTACCGGGCGCGTCATCCATACGTAATCCACTCCAAATCTGCCTGGCAACAGATGATCGCTTCGTCCGTTGCCTGGCAACGGACGATCGTGTCGAATGACATGAACATTCGCGAACCTTCTATCTAGCGATCCGTTATCTGTATTGTGCTATTTCGTCCTTGACCTGCTTTAAACACTCGGTTTACTTGCTAAATTTGATTAAACAATTAAATACAATACAAATATAAAGTAAAAACAAGTGTTATCTGTAATGATATCAACATCAGTTATTAGACCGTCACACGGAGCATGCGCAGTTGGATTGGCGCGCTGCATGTTGATGTCTGTTCCAAGATACATCGTGTGTTTATTAAGGAACCCAACAAAACATTACATTATCTAGCGATCCGTTAACTGTATTATGTTATTTCGTCTTTGGCAACATGAGCGCGAATGTTTCTTGAAACCTTCCCGGCAACGGACGACGCGATCATCTGTTGCAGGGCAGGTTTGTAATGGATTACGTAATGATGACGCACCCGGTACAAATTTCGCCCCCGGTACAAATTTAGTGTGACAGTTAAACGTTAAAATTGTACCGGGGGCGAAAATTGTACCGGCCTACGTCATCGTTTGTTTACATCCTGACAACCTGACAACCTGCCCGGCAACAGACGACGCGATGCAGAAAACATGTTTCCAAACGACGAAATAACATAATACAGATAGCGGATCGCTATCTGTATTATGATAGATAGCGATAACACTTGTTTTTACTTTATATTTGTATTGTATTTAATTGTTTAATCAAAACAATAAAAAAATGTGCCCGCAAAACGGGCGATCGCGTCAAATGACGCGTCAAATCACGTAGGAAGGTTCTTGAACATTCTAGACTATGAAACCTGCTTAAAACACTCAGTTTACTAGCTAAATTTGATTAAACAATTCAATACAATATATAAAGTAAAAACAAGTGTTATCTAGCGATCCGTTATCTGTATTATGTTTCAAGAACCCTCCTACGTCATTTGGACGCGATCGCCCGTTTCGCGGGCAAAACATTTGTCATTTGACGCGATCGCCCGTTTTGCGGGCAAATTTTTTTTTTGTTTCGATTAAACAATTAAATACAATACAAATATGAAGTAAAAACAAGTGTTATCGCTATCTATCATAATACAGATAGCGATCCGCTATCTGTATTATGTTATTTCGTCGTTTGGAAACATGTTTTCTGCATCGCGTCGTCTGTTGCCGGGCAGGTTGTCAGGTTGTCAGGATGTAAACAAACGATGACGTAGGCCGGTACAATTTTCGCCCCCGGTACAATTTTAACGTGACACCGCCACAGCGGCCACCAATCAGCGAACAGAGGGCGTGTCTGAGAACAATGACGATAAAGTCGTACGCCAGTTTGAGTTGTTGTTGTAGGTCGGTAGTTGATTAACAATGTGCAATTTTTCCCTGATAAATTAAATTCGACGAACAAAACCTGCAGCTGTCGTTGACGGACATTTTCGTGCAGACGCGCAAGGTGTTTGGTTTGTGTACAACCTGCGCGTGATTCCCGGCGCATGACATACGTCACAACCAAACGTTAGCGATTGGTTATGGCAGATCCAGAGTGGCACTGGGCAGATCCAATCATTTTAAACTTCAACAGACACCCGCCTTCAAGTGAGTTAACATTTGTCAATTGATTAGGTCCAGACTCTCTGTACAAATGAAATGAAATGAAGTGAAGTACGAGAGTCTGGTAGAACCAGGCTAATCAAAACCCTCTGTCTCTTCAAATATCAACTGTAAGGCAGTCTGAACAGAGAATCGCTTTGCCATCTTGATCAGTTGTGGTATGGAACCACTGTCAGAGCTTTTTGATAGTGTCAGGTCCCCAAGCTTGGTTCCCGCAAGACAGAGGGTGAAATGTGTGGGAATATGGGTGTAGATAGTGTTGGGTGCTCCAATTTTGCAACCTTGTGTGGGAACAGTGGGTGCACATTGTGGGTGCTCACACCAAGGGCCCTGCTTTACTGCTTTACTCTCTGCTCACACACACACACACACACACACACACACACACACACACACACACACACACACACACACACACACACACACACACACACACACACACACACACACACACACACACACACACACACACACACACTGTGAGGAAGAAGGGAAAATGAGGGTGCACAGAACCTATGATTTCCACACTTAAACTAGCTCCGGGTCCACTGGACCCGAACACGCTGTGTGTAATATAAATGTGAAGGGGGGGTATACAGGGGGTCATTGAAAATGTTTTCGGATTTATGTTCCTCACAGAAAATGAGCCAAAGCCAATGAATCTTAGTTCAAAAAAATAATTATTTGTATCACTTTTATAAAAAAACTGAAAAACGGGTCCCACAGACCCGAACACCTTATAAGGGTTGACAAGCATCACCTAACACAACTTGACTAGCCTATCATAGTTTCTTGCCCCTATTTTTTTCAGATGTATTGTTATTTATCTAAATAAGTAATATACACAACAAATAAAACCATGAATAGCAAATACATTAATTTTTATACAAAGAGGTCTAACTATATTACCTTTCTCTAAAAATACATAGACAAATTACATGCATACTGCCTAAACCTTTAGTTTCACATTGCTCAATGGTCCATTATATCAGCGTATCAATTCGACTAAGATTGTCAAAGAAATAAAAGCACTTTACAATCAACTACGTTAAACCAGGCTCCATAACAAATCTCTCACCTTCTATTGAGGTTAAATCTAAAAGGATTTAACCTCTCAGACATATCACAGTAAATAATCATGACCAGTTAATAACACTGAGCCAAGATGTAACACAGGACTACTTTCAGTCCCTGAGTTTGCAGTCTGCGGTGGGGACTCCACTTCCCATTCTGCACCACTGCCTGAGCCAATAGACTCCAAGCCCCTTCCTGGATGCTCTGTGCTGTTTGGCTGATCGTGATCGCAAGGGGAGTCAAAGTTTTTGCCATCTTCCTCCTCCTGGTGCTCATCCACCTGCTTGGGGATGAAGTCAGACTGGAAGAGAGCCTGGATCTGGGTGAGGAAGGGGTCTCCCTCGTCGTCGGGCAGGGGCTCCAGGTATCTGGCCAGGGACGACAGCATCTAGGCACATTAAGGGAGTTAGTTTGGGTTAAATAATTCGATGCATCAACAACAAAACGTTTGTCAAGCTACAACCCTGCAGGATGAGTTACGCAAGACTGACCTTTTCTAGACAGGTGAGGTGGGAATCCCTCCGGAAGAACCTGTCCATATGCACAATTCTGACCAGAGGAAAAACAGATTATCTCCTTCATAACAAACTCACCAGAATTGCTCACCGAGCACCAAACTATCATGGGTCACTCACCCATGAGCTTGGGAATATTTTCTTATGATCCACTGAGATCTTTTCATTAGCTGCTCCCAGTCTGGAATGTCCTGGGATGGCAGGAAGTCAAATCTGTAGGGCAGCTCTGGACACACACACACACACACACACACACACACACACACACACACACACACACACACACACACACACACACACACACACACACACACACACACACACACACACACACACACACACACAACTAGATGAGGTTGTTGGGAGATTTTCTGCAGACAATTGTATCTTCTTTTGATGTGGGGCTGTGTATGTGTGTGTGCGTGTTTGTGAGAGAGACATACTCTGACAGCCGGATGATTCCTGGTGCTCTTTCACTAGAAGGCAGGTGGTCTGTGAATGTGGCGAAGCGTTGGAAGGGTTGTAGGGGCTCACGATCATACCTATGAATGGAGCACCACCTCGGGAAAAGTAGCTCTGCAACACACAAATCATCCAACAGCCCTAATTTATTAATTTCAGAAATCTCTTGCTAACATTTGTATACAGAAGATCTTAAATCCTGTTTACCTGGAACTGGTCCTGTGTGTGGATGTCCCGTAGCGAGGGGTTGGGGTGAAAGGTTGGGTGCGAGTGGTACCAGCCCACCACACTGTACCCTAGCATTGACAGCGCCTCACACGCATGCGTCTGGGACAGCGGGTCCATCTCACACTGCATGCCTGTGCTCACGCTGTTGCATGGCTCGGCCACACTGATCTAGAATAGATTCATACGTATAATGAACAATCACTCAATGTATAATAAAAAATATATAAAACATTAACGTGAAATTTTGTTTTAATGTCAGAACACCATTGTTACCTTAAGGACTTTGTCTTTTTGATTGAAAGTTCCTCCCAGTAGTCCAATGACCTCTCCCCTGGACACATGGGCATGCTGAGGGAAGAGACGATGGAGTTTATTAGTTCATAAAACAACCTGCTTTCCCATTGCACAAGCCAGAGAAAGAAGTTAAACGCGAACATACTATTCAGTACGGACCAACATCATGATTGTACAACACAGCTCGTTACCTTAATTAAAAACACACAGCTCGTTACCTTAATTAAACCCACACAGCTCGTTATCGTAAGTAAAGCTCAGTGTGTTTAACAGTCCTAGTTCTAGGTTGGTCTCGGTTCCTCTGACCGGTGTTCATGTATAGACGTGAGTTCTGTTTTTGCACTAGTAGCCAGACTTAGCACACATCCTTCTATGTCTTTATTGTCGAAATGTTTGGTAAAAAGCAAACAGAAGAACAGGCTACCATGTCCATGATGAGGAGAGCCTCTGAGCACACCATTACCCGGAACGGCTCCTGTTGGTTAGATCACAGCGAATGTCATAGTTTCAGAACAAATGCTACGCAGTTTCACATTAAATTGTTCCTTAAATTGTAAAACATATTGACATCCTGGCGGATTTTGATTCACTGGGGAGCACCTGAGAAGTTGCAGCTCACCTTAACATCTTCCCCGAAAGACTTGCACATAATCAACTGGAACGGATCGAAGGATCTAGAAGAAAAAGGAAGGGTCCAAACAATGACCATATCAGTGATGGCCTTGGGCTCCCACTGCCTGTGGTTTGTTAGCAACAGGAACAGTTTGGCTTGTAGTCTTACTCTTTATGTCGGGCAATCTTGCAGGGTTTGGGCTGTCTCTTCATCTCCTCCCTGCGAAGGGCCAGCTCCCCAGCACTCAGATGCTAACATAGGAAATGGGAGGAGTAACCTACTTGATCTATTCGCAAACCGTCAAGGGTGGATCTTCTCAGGGGGACCAATGACAGCTTTAGTGTCGTACCAAGATAACAAGCTGTGATTCTTACTGTGGTATAATTTATTTGAATACCATGCTGACGGACATGCAGGTATACCTCATATGTCTGCCCCTCCAAGTCCCTCGAGTCACACCAGTTCCCTAATAGGTCCCGCACACGCCGCTTACGGGTCCGCTGTGAAAACCAAAACATCATCCCATCAGCACAGGACATAGGGTTAACTGTAGGGGTGGAGCCTGAATGCGGTTTGAGGTGCTACCCACCATGCTCTGTAGTCTCTGGGCCAGCTGGTAGGCCTCCGAGGCATCCTTACCCTCCTTATGCCTTGAACGATCTATCACCCGGGGCCGGTTATACACAGCCTGCTCTACTCAAGAGAGAGGAGTAGGGACATAGAAGTAGACTTCAAAAAACATAGCAATATCAGCTTCTGGTCACCAAAACAAATACAAACAACGATACACCCTTGCAGCAACAACTGACCTAACGATCAACCTAATACCTAAGCTGGATATACCTGAGAAAAATGTCTACCAAACCTCTGACTCCCTTCAAATGGGAGATGGGCTGCATTATTATCCATTGCTGCGTTTTTTCATAGTGTTTTTCATTTACCACAGTTGAAGTTAATGGCTCCGATCAGTTCCAGGTATGTATGCACACGGCCGATGCAGTTGACGTCCCCGCAGTTTTTGAGGCCTGGCCTTACAGAAGTCTTGTTTAGGTACTTTGGCTTGCTCTTCATCCTAATGATGAAGCCACATGGTCAGGCAATAAAGAAGACATTCTGAGTATGTTAGCAATAAGACAATATAGCTTCACACCAGCCTTATCCTTTCAATAATGGATAATTCCGGCTGGGCAGAGAATGAATAACGTACCACTGATCCAGGATGTAGTTTCTTATCTTCAGGTATCTATCCGGCGTCTTGGATGGACGTCCCTCAAAGAACTCGGGGATAGCTTGTTTCTCGTCATCGGTGATGCTCTCCACGTCCAGATGAATCTCCTGTTCTGGGGCATTCAGCTCCTCATCCTCCTCCTCCCTCTCCTCCTCCTCCTCCTCCTCCTGGTATTCATCTGCTCCATCAGTTGGACTCTTGCCAACCCCGTTGTCACTGCCTTCTAAAGTAAAAGAATATATAATCGATATTAGATAACTGCTCAGTAGCTGTGAAGAATGTTTTGCCTGTTAATATTCGTGGCACTGATGAGTTGACCTGCTGTCTCACTGTAGGCTCCCTCGGGTCCAGACCTTCCCTCTGAGCTCTCAGACCAGGACCTTCCTTCGCCCAACTGGGGTTTATTCAGAGAGATGGAGACATCTTCCCCATCCTCTTTCAGCCGGGCCCCCTCTGACCAGTGGGCGGGCGCTGAATCCACATGACTAGAACCATCTTCCTTTAAGGCTCTTTCACTGTGGTTCTCAGCCTTTCCCCCTTCGCTCTTCTTTAGGCTTCTCTCTTGTCGGCTAAATCTGTCGGTCTGGCTATCCATCTCTGCCTCTACATCGTGTGCTGCCACGTAGGACTCTAGCTTGTCCTCCACTTGGGGCTTTTTGGGTGAGATTCCTTCGTCACTCAGATCATCGGTAATGTCCACCTCTTCGTCCTCATCATCTGAGAGCTTCTCGATACGAACAGCGTTGACCAGAGCGGATGGTAGTATAGAGCTGGAGCTGGGCTGTGGGAGATGTATTTTCGCCTCATGGACTATAAGGGGCACCATGGCTTCCAAATCGGTTTTACCCTGCAGAAATTTAAGAAAATACGAATATTCTTCAAACTTTTTTTTTTTTTTTAAATCAACTCCTGGTTAATCTACTGAATTAACAATATGGTGCTTGTGAATATTTGTAAAAAAAGAAAAAGACGCCTCAGCCTCAAATTGAAATTGTCTATGGTTTAAGATTGTACTACATAGTAATAACATGCATACAAACCTTTTGCTTAAAGTATTGTCTGGCGTAGCTCTTGACCTGAAGAACGGTGCGACTGCCCACCAATTTTGCAATCTTTGTCCACCTTCGACCAAATTGAGTCTAAAAAAGTAATTAAATATTGCAATTTCACAGTCAATGCATATACTACACAGCCGCACAGCTATTTTTTTTTACATGAAAATGGCATACACGATTCGATTAAAAACATGGGCTCCGTACCAATCCTTCTTCAAAAAACCTCTTCTCTTGTTGGGACCAGCGTGACGATGCACCTGTGCCTGAGGGCTTAGATGGAGACCTGCACAGTGTAAGAAACAGGATAGGTAGCCAAAACACACAGACAGCATACTGTCTGGAATTAAATCAATAAACACTTACTGCTTAGCTTTAGGTTTTGAGCTGGAGACAGTCGGCCATGCATTCTGCGGAATCCCTTGGCCAGTAAGATAATATCTAATAGTATGGTTTAGGACTTAAGTGATTAATAAGTGATTAAACTTTCTCTAAAATGTCGGAAATCTAACGGTAACATGATTTTATAAATTGTGAATTCAGCAGGAGGATACTGTTCCTCCAACAGCATGTTCTCGATCAGTTCTCGATTCTCCACACTGATGGAACTGTCAAGCTTCCACGGCTTAAGGAGAGAAAATTAAAGATGTAAAGAGAGCCAGGCAAAATGGTACACAATTCCACACCACAGTATTTGATTCTATCACAAAAGTATGTGATAATTAACCATAACATACCGATATCCCAGTTTTGGTCTTCCATGCAGACTGCACAAACTGGTCCTGGAGAAGCCGGTTTTCACCCAGGTCACTGAGATTTAGAGACAAGCAAACATAGATGTATTTTGCGACACCAATCTTGTGGTAAAGCAGGGAAGCGGAGGCCAGAGACTAAACATGTTCACATTCTAAGCTATCCAGCATCTGGGGATGGCAGCTAGACTGAAAAACAAGATAATATTAAATAACGCTAGACACGACCGCCGTGGGAAGTGGCATGAAAGGACGAAGGACGAAGCTACTACGTCCATATGGATTTCACAAATAAATTCAACTCAAACTTACCAAACACTGGCATCAAACTCATCTCCTTCGATGTCAACGTCCACCTCGTCCGCCATGTTTGATCGATCAGAACGTAAACAGGACGTTGAGAGATGTAGAACACAGTGATCCAAGCACTGCCACCCAGTGGACATGAATAATATTCAGTAATGAATAAACATACAATTCCGCCAGAAGATGGCGCCATTTACTTATTTTTAGTCTACACAAGATACTCGGCACCAACATGAGCCGCACTTGAACACATCTGTCCAAACATTGACTTTCCGATTATCGTTTATATTTTTCTACATAGTGCTTATTATAGGCTACATTATGCCTGGGAGAAGTTTAATTTTATAATATTTCAATACACTAGTCTATTGATGTTAATTGGTGAGCTACATGTTAAGCACATAAAGCTAAAGCTATATGTTATAGCTAAACAGCGTCATAGTTTAGCTATAATACATTCATGCATCTTTCTGTCTCCAATCTAAGAAGTTCCGGGTGACAGCCAAGCTTAGAGCGCTTTTCAGCAGGGGCATTCACTGGTGATGCTGCTTCTGCTTTCAGGTTTCCATCATCCGTCTCCACTGGCTCTATCAGGTCCAGCACAATGCAAGTCTCAGCTAAACAAACAAAAACACCGAAGACATTAAACAAATTAATGGAAGGATACCCACAGCTGAGACAAAAGAGACAAACGTTACTATTTTAACGTTTTTTTTTTTTAACGTTATATGGACTATTTCATTGCTGCGATTAATGGCGTCGGACAGAGGGGTGACACATTATTGTAACCTGCTAACTTTATTAATAGTATTATAAAACGATTATAAAATGTAGGTAACTAGCTATGGTTGCTAGTTAACGTTACTTACTTTCAGTTTCTCTCGCTGTATTCCTCTCAACTGCGCCGTCATCGTCTTATTGGTTAGGGAGGGGGGAAATCTGCTGCGGGATCATATCAATGATTTTCTTTGATAGAGGGTCCGTAATCATTGGTGGTGGTCCCCCCCCTCCGCCAGTTTTAAACATCCCCCTCCTCTCTTCTGCCGTATCCTTTTTTGCCTTTGCCTTTAAGTTTTTCCAGCAGGCGTCTTGTCCCCTCGTCTGCGCTCCGCTAACATGACCTGTCTCCTCCTTGTCCAGCGTACACTGTCAGTTCTCTTATCCTCAATAATAACCCCAAAGTCCATCAATTCCGAAAGTGTTGTAGTGTCAACTGTAACAGTTAAGGTAAAATAACTTAACCTTATGAAAAAGTGAGCTTGTAAATATATTCACGAGCCCTCTCCCGTTGTTTTTTCACGATGTAGGCTAGAAAAATAGAAAGACCAATACATTTGTGGATTATATTGTGTAATTTGTTCACATTTCGCCGGAATCTATCATGGCAGACACTGAACACAAACTAATCCTATTTTAAATCCTTGTTTAAACTAGGTTAACTAATCCAGAGTTAAAACTAAGATGTGCAACGCATCTGATTAATTAGGCCTATAAACCAGTTTAAACCTAGATTTACTAACCCTAAACCAGGATTAATTTAATCCATGTTGGTGCAGCCCAGCCTTTATGCTTTAGAGTTACTCGTATAAATTTGATGACCGGACCAATAAGGTTTAAACTTTTAAACCCTTTACTCAGAATTAATTAAATATTTGGCCTAAAGCATGGTGTATCAGACCCATGGCAGGGATGTTGAAATTCCCCCATCATGTTGAAAAATGTATCAAATTGTACAGATCATATTGTGTCTCCGCCTCGGCTAAATTCAGTTATTAACAGACAGCTCAATGATAAATTATGCACGTCTTCCTGGTAACAGGTATGATGTTAACTGGGTTAACTTTGTTTCCAAATATGTATTTGATCCAAGGTTGTATTTGTTTACCATTGTACCTTCCCAGCAGTCTTACATGTCGAAACACTGAAAGCAGTGCAAGTCAAAGACAACAAAAACGTTTTTATTTAAGAAAATTCACAGTTTCTAATGGCACTACAGTTTGTTGTAGTTACTCTCACTCCTACTGTGCAAATCTTCACAGATAGAGAGAGAGAGAGAGAGAGAGGGTGAGGGGTAACAAGAAAAAAAAACTGCAGCTTTAAAAGATCATCACATTTGACAATATGAGGTTGAATAGAAAAATAAAATGGTGACATTAAAACAAAAAAAGGCATAAGGAGTTATACAAAGTGCACACAGAAATCCTTGGATTACCGGGATCCATCGCTCTATATTCAGCGTTTAATGGGATCAACAAAATCAACACAATGACTCTCTCTCATGACTCACAGACATGGGCAAACAGGAGAGCAACAGCGAGACACTCTCACATGCATACAGGTCAATACTATCAGTCAATCAAAAGTGATTACACAATCCCAACAAAGAGAAATTAAAATAAAAACCATAACCTGCTGGGTATGTGGATCTGAAATAGTCCCATTTAAACATTGTGTTCCGATCCATACCCAATTCTCAATTAGATCCCTTAGGTAAAAACGTTAACATGATTCGTATCCTAATTCTTCCAAAACCAAGGGCATGTTTATTAGGGGAGGGCAGACACATACACTACATGAGTGAAGAAGATGAGGGAGAGAAGACAGCTAAAAAGTAAAGCAAGCAATAATGTAGTAGATGCATACGTGTATGGAACAATTAGCCAGGATCAAATTTTCAATCCCTCTACAGGAACTTGGTTTAATCAAAAGAGCAAAAAATAAGTGTAGTGAAAGACATGTGGGATGGAGCAGAGAGGTGGATGCAGGACAACAATCTTCAGAGGTCAATTTAAAAGAGGTGGGGAAGATGAGCCCTGCAGCCTACATCTCATAGTCAAAACTCCAGGCCCAACGAGATCGGTAGCCATTCAGAAAACACAAATAGGTGCTTATTTCTCATTCATAGAAACATTGTAGGGAATGCCCATTCAGTGATTCCTCAGTCAATCTGTGGAGTTATAGATTCTTTATAATGTTGGAGCGGTTTCACGTCTCAAGGATTACCAGGGGGTCCGCCTGTGCTTCAGCATAGGTGGTAAGAAACCGAGAATGAAAGCGAGAGCAAGACACACAAAAGCATCTTAAATTTCAGTGGATTTGCCCACAGTTACTTCCAAAGCGCCCATGACACAATCAAGAGGAGCAGTCTCACCCATACCCACAAGCTTCTGTGAGGAGCCAGACAATAAATAAAGCTAGAATTATGTCCTTTATGTAAACCTGTTCAGGGCATGTGACATTGGTAGATAACTGGTTAAGGGAAACTAGGGAGTTTCCCTCAGGGAGTACTGTGGATTCAGAGCTCAAAGACCATTGAGCCATTTCCCAGAAAGATACAATATATTAATACATCTACTTAAAAAAAAGGTGCTTTGCTTATTGCCCATTAGTGAGCACTAGTACTGTTGAGTGTAATATTGCATTTTTCCCAGGAAACCTGTGTGTGTCCAGTCCCCCACCCCGCCCCCCAGTCTCCCAAGACACTGAGGCAGGGTTGACTACATTGTGTGGAAGATTCTGTGAAGATAAGGCATTTAAATAAATAAATAGTTAAATACAAGTCCATCGGCGTCCTTCACCGTGTACCAGGAGCGCTTGTCTGAAAGAAAAGTGTGTAAACCTCAGAACACGAGGTCATAGCTCATGTGGTCTCTGTATGTGTCCTCACCCCATTTGGATGCCTGCTTCCATTCAAACAAACCGATCCTTGTGTCGATATGTGGCGCGACTCGGCTGCGTGTCACATTTACAAAGAGATTCCCCCTCTATGCTTTACCCAGTTGGACCTGCCTCACCAGCTATACGTACCACGTCAACCATTACAGTAAATATCTCATTAGGCCGTTGCCATTTATGTAAGCATGTATGAAAATTGGGAAAGTATTGAATTGGGGCCCAGCCCCAAAAGGCATGAAAGAAGTTTTTTATGGTAGAGTGGTTAGGTTTCTGAGACTGCTTCAGTTGATTTTATAGCCTGAGCTAAACGCAAGTTAAACATTAACCTGGACAAAATAACGCAACCGCATCACTGATCATCCACACACTGAGCACATTTCGTCATTCAGCTACGAAAAGTTGGGCTTGGAGTTGACAAGAAAGATAATAAATAAGAAAGACAGAAAAGTAAATATAGAAAGGGATAGGGCCTGATGATTGTGAATGGTCAAAACTGGTCCCATATGAAAAAAGACTGGAAAGATATATTATATAAAAGAAAAAATGGAAGTGAAAGACGGAGGGACTGGGAACAGTTCTGCTGGGTTCCACTGATGAATCACATTTCATCAGACGGAGCATCTGTTCTCATTTCCCCAACGATGCAATTCGTTTGATCCAGCGTTGGGCTGTCAAAGGCAGGAGGAAAGAACAATAAAAAAACAATGTGCTATCCTTATTGGGGACAGCTCACTCACATTTCAATGGGTTGGACTATTCATGTTTCATGCCCCCACACCAAAATGTTAAGTGTCTCGGTTAATGCCTCCCCAAAAAAGAAAACTTAACAAAATATAACCTGGTACGGAAAGACAAAAGACAAACTCTCAATTTCATGTTTCCACCACTAAAAGCTCTCGAACTTATAAAAAGGCACGTGACCACCTCAGAGGTCTCTGACAGGGGTGTGTGTTTGTGTGTGTTTAAAGTAGCTTACGGAGTGTATGATGCTCAGTTAATACCAGACAGTCTAGTTCCTCAACGCACATGGCTGCTGTAGACTTTTTACAGAGACGACAAGGCGCCAGGCTTATCCTGGAAACCGGTAGTCAGCTAGCAGTGCCATGTGTGGCTCAGGGGACTCACAAAACCATGATCACTCTGATGTGCGTGTGTCTCTCCAAATGTTATTCAGACATGCCCAGTGACACTGACCCCACGCTGATATCCTTGTTTCCCTTGATCAATTTTTGCAGGCTGGGTAGAGAGCCGACCACCCCCTCTGGCACGGAGGGGAACTGCAGCTCAGACTGCCGCGACTTTCGCTGCTTCACCGAGCGCTTCACCTGGCGGGGCTTGGCTGTGGGGTCCCGGTGCAGCGGGAAGGGCAGGGCCTCGATGTACATACCCGGCGACAAGGAGGAGAAGCTGAGGGAGGGCGGGGGGAGGCGGCTGGTGTAAGACTCTTCCGAGTGGGTGGAGGAGCTAGAGCTGCTGCTGCTGCTTCCGCCGCCGCCAGTCTCCACAGACGATGGCCTGAAAGCGAGCGTCAACGTCAAATCCTCCACGGGGACACGGGCGTACTGAGGGAGGGGATTAGGGGGTGACTGAGGAGGAGGTGGGGGCAGGAGGGCAGGAAGAGGAGGAGGAGGGGCAGACAGGCAGCGATGGAAGCCGTTGCATTTGGGACCACCATTCGCCATGGGGCTCGAGGGGCATGGCATCATCAGCGCCTCAACCTTCTCCGATGGCTTCGTCTTACACCGCTTTTTCTATGGGGGAAATATATATTATGGATAAAACTAATGACTCAAGATTGTGAATCATCAAGGCCAAATCAATCCACAGTCAAGCCAAGCACTAGTAGTTATTACTGATATTATTGACAGTCCTACTTTGGGTGGTGATGCTGGGGGGAGAGCACAATGGACAATAACGACAACACTATTATGTTCAGAAAGTGGAAAGTTTCTGACGTGAACATGAACACTGTCTTTCGCAAAAACAGGTCACTATCCTTTTTCGTGACGTCATGGCACTGCTCCTGGGTTTAAGGTTACAAGAATAATAACAAGGATACTGGCCAAGGTGCAGAGAGACAGGAAGGAGGGAGACCAAGTGAAACCTACTGACTAATTTGTCTCTACTCCCGACTGACACCAAGACAAACACTCAACATGGCCGCCAAAGGCCCCACAGTAGCGGTTTAGGGTGAACACTGTACCTTTTTCTCTGGAGAAAACCTTAGAGGTTCTACAATGTACAAGTCATCTGGACCTACTGAACAGGGGAGAGAGGGCCTCGGTTAATGATGGAATGGCAAACAGGAACACATACATGTAACAAGCATGAAATGACCTTGCAAGTAGTGGCTTGGTTTGAAGATACGTAGAGATGTATAACATACACAAAAGATGAACGGAACGCTTAGAAATGCATATAATTCCATAAAAATAAGGTTTTGTTGATGTTCAAACTAAAACGGCAGAAGTCGCTTCTGCGACGTGTGTCGTTCTTTTCAGCCTATCATTACTACTTGCAAATATCGACCATGAGCCAGCCCAAAGCATTGCATCTATTATTATACTTCTGCACATTGACACAAGCTGGCAATGACTCTCTCAAAGCAAGACCCACACAGTCACAGACACAAAGTGGAGGGGGCTCTGAGGAGAGGGAAAGGGATATGGAGTTTCAGGTTCTGTGAAAGGCTTTATTAAATCAGGAAATGTGCCGGCCGCTCCCTTTGGGAAAAGTGTGGCTCCCATTTCACACTCCACACTGTCTTCCGTAGGGGATCAGATAGGTGGACACGGCCATCACAAGGAAAGACAGAGAGGGTAGTCAAGAGAATGTAGATGGAGGGAGATGTTAACTAATACTAGTAACAGGGCAAGTGAAGAGGACACAAGAAACTAGAATCTCATGTGATATGCGTGGGAAGTGTGTGACTCAAATTACATCTTAGAAGTGTATGTGTGTATGTGTATGCGTGTGCATGTGGAAGAGGAGTTCCTACCATCTGTAGACGACAGCTGAAAGGACTTGGAGCGAACAAGAGGACAGGTCACTCTTCGCATAAGACTCATATCATCATATGACGAAAAACATCTAACACAAACACAGGGAGGACAGAAACAAAATTACTAATGCTTAATGTATAGTTGAATTAAATCATAGGCTTTTGGTGCATGCTTGTGAAAGTGTGTGAACGTGTGAATGCACGTACATGTACTTTAAGTAAACGTTTGAATTTGTCTGCCCAATGACTAAATGTAAATTGGAGCTGACCTCTTGGGGCTGGGGTAGTGGTTGCTCTTGGGCAGAACAGGGGAATTGATTTGGTTTGTGTGGGCAGGGGAATTACGGCAGCACTGCAGACAGAGCAGCAGGCCCAGGGAGAGACAGAGGACCAAGGACACTACCAGGTAGCACTGGCGGTCCGACACCTGCAAGAGAGAAAAAAATCAAACACAAAAGCCTCTTGACATATCCGGCAAATAGCCTCTTAACTCAGAGGTCATCAACTAGCGGATCGCTAGTTGCAACGGATGGCTATTGATGCCTCTTGGCCCTTAAATCTTTGAGCAGCATCAGAAGCAGTGGTGTATGGTGGGCCTACCTCTCTCTGGAGCTGGCTGACCGTAGACGTGAGGTTGAGCATCAGCTTGGTGACGTTCTCCAGCTGGTTCTGCAGAACCTGGATGGAGTCCGTCTGCTTCTGGTCCTAAAGAGCACAACATAGAAAAGTTTTTTAAAAAAAGAGTTTAAAACCAGATTGCAATCAGCATTCACAGTGCATTCAACAGGTTTGCATCTTATTGTTTGTGTGAGGGTTTAGAATTCGAAATACGATCTTGCTCACATTAACTTCAGTAACTACCAATTACTTCTCATTCATACATACGAATATGGAAAACATAGTGCTACCTGTGATAGTGAGCAGAGCCGCTAGTCCATTGACTACTTCTACTACATTTAGGGCATTTAACAGACGCTTTTATCCAAAGCGACTTACATCAGTTAATTAACACATTGACACACCGACGGCAGAGTCAACCATGCAAGGCGACAGCCAGCTCGTCAGGAGCAGTTAGGGTTATGTGTCTTGCTCAGGGACACATCAACAAACAGATAGGAGGAGCTGGGGATCGAACTAGCAACCTTTCGGTTACAAGACAACTGCTCTACCTCCTGAGCTAAGCCGACCCTTACTACAAAATAAAGCCACAGCTTGCAACCCGATTTTATGAGCCATAACGATTGCTGTCTTATTTTATGGGTTGGCTTATGGGTAGATTTTGCAAACACAAAGTCTAAAAAATAGACTTTTCTAATCACGTTTTCAGTGATTAGAATGAG
The DNA here is from genome assembly GCF_026213295.1 of Gadus chalcogrammus. NCBI lineage: Eukaryota > Metazoa > Chordata > Actinopteri > Gadiformes > Gadidae > Gadus > Gadus chalcogrammus. Next base: position 1,467,170 of record NC_079423.1, on the reverse strand, counting down.
AAAACATGAAGTTCCGTCACGATGTAAAGCCCATATGCTCATTTACCTAAGATTACCTAAGTATAAGATAACCTCAAATTGAAATAACATTGGCATCATTTCATAACAGACTAAAAAACAAGGAAGACAGTTTTCCAAAATGTGTTCTCAGTCCATGAACAAAACTTCCTCTGCATCTAAAATGGTTGCAAAATAAAAGATGCCTTGCTTTCAAAATCCGTCAAAGAGTTCAGAGTTTTACACAAGCTTGAATCGGCATCAGCTCCAATTATTCATAAATGCTCACTCAACCATCAGTTGACCGGCAACACTGCACGGCCACAAGGAATATTGCATCATTAAAACCATTTGGTTACGGTTCACAACAGCATTGGGCGGAACATGCTAGTATTTGTGTAGTGGGCAAATATGCATAATAAGGTGTGCCTTATACACTACGGAGCAGCTAATTTGTAGTATTGTGAAACACGCATACAACATTTAATGCTCTTGCGTTTTTTTGACAATGTGTTTCTATTTTCGAATTTTCGACTACTACAATGAATACTGTGTACGACTGTGATGCCAACTATGATGCCCACTGTGATGTAGGTTGTCGCTGACCTGCTCCTCAGCGATACGAGAGGTGTTTTCCAGCTTTATGATGGTTTTGTTAAAGGCTCTCTGCATCTCTTCCATCTGTTTCCGGTACCTGGACAGACAAGACTATTAAATATCCCACGGACCCTGATTTGACGTTAACATATTATTGTAGAAGCATATCATATAAACAGTGCCATCTCCAAAGCTTCCATTACTTGATCTCAACATTTTCGTTTTGGAATAATTGCGTATATTTTGTTTGATGTTTATCATCTTTGTTCTGTCTAAGTGCAAGTCAATAATCGAATGATCTAGTTGTCCTATGGTCTGTGTGGGGCTCCTCCTCACCTCTGGCTGAGCTCCTCAAGGTATCTGCTGGACAGGCTCATGTTCATCTCCAGGGCCTTGATCCTGTTGTTGAGCCTCATGAAGACACTCTCCTTCTGGCTGGAACCGTGCACCGTGGCCCCGTTCAGCATAGCCCCGTTCCCGTTCCCACTCCCGGCCCCGTAGTCCCCGTGCAGCTCTGCGTAGTATTCCGTGGCTGACCGCTGGATGTTCCCGTTGGAGCTGAGGAGGAGCTCGTCCACCGATTCCTCCCCCCGCTGGTGCTCTGTTGCCTGGGCCGTGGAAGGGTCCACCTTCTCCCCAGAGGCGTAGTGGGATTCGGGCTTCAGAAGCTCCCCGCCGTCCGGACCTTGCCTTGCCGGGTCCGTGTGGGCGTCTATGGGCTGGGCGGGGGGCAGCTCCGTTGGAGGTGGGATGGTGTCTATTGGATGGGAGGCGGAGAGGAGAGGCTGTACGGACTGGTCCTGGACAGGGAGAATGGAGTAGTCTTGTTGAGCAGCCGTCTCGGAGGCGGTGGGCTGCAGGGTGAGGCTTGGGGTGGGGGTGAAGGTGACACTACTGGCTACCTGGGTCTCCATCACCAACACCTGGTAGAGGCTAGGAAGGGGGGTAAACTCCAGGGCGGGAACATCGTCGCCACCCTCCTCCTGGTTGGGCCTGCTCAATGTGGCCTGGGAGAAGCTGTGGGGGGGGATGGTGGCAGTCCGGCTGGGCTCCAACACTATCTGGGGCCCTGGGGCAGGTGAGGGCACGGGTATGTGTGTTTCAGGATGTGTGTGCGCGCTGATGGCATGATTGGCAGGAGGCGATTCCTGGTCGATGGTCTGGTGCGAAGGATGGGGCTCAGGAACCACACTTTCTGTCAGGGGTAGGATTTCCTGGGTCAAGGCAGGAGAGGGGGAGGCGCCGACGGGGGTCAGCACCACGGGAGGACCTTCTGTTTTGGGGGGGGCGTGTGTCTCCTCGCGGGCCTGTTGGGCCTGCTGGGCGTTTAACTGCCTGCGGCGGGAGTTGCGCTGCAGGCTGCGGGCCAACCTGGCCGAGCACCAGCCGTGCAGAAGCTCTGGCAAGGAGGCCATGCAGGAAAAAGAGAAGGAGAAGGAATGGGAGAGGGGGCAGTACATTTGACTCTCCCTCCATCTCCGCCTTTCTTCTTCCTTCATATTCTCCTTCTCTCCTTCCCGTCTCATCCTCTCTTCCTGCTCCTGCTCCTCCTCTTCCTCCTCCTCGCCCTCTTCCTTCTCCATCAGGGTGACTGTGGACTGCTTTTCCTCCTGCTCCTCCTCCTCATCCACCTCCACCAGGGTGACGATCTGCATGAACTCCAGGGGTTCTGGAGAGGAGGGGGTAGGAGTGGGAAGCTCAGTGGGAAGGTCAGAGTTCGGCTGGGATGCAGTGGGTCCCATCTCCACCTCTGCCGTCTCCAATCTAGTGAAAAGCATAAAATGAATACCTCCTTCACAGTGATAGCTAAATTAGCTCATTGTTAGCTCATTATATTATTAACAGTATGATCACCAGAAATCCCATGGAATCGAATCTGTTCAATTCTCATTTGGGCAACTTTCATATTCGGGCCAGATTTTATTTTGGGGGAACAATCTAAAAGGAATTCAAGCATAGAAATGACAATGAGAATGAAAAGGAAAAATGATCAGTTGATGAAGAGAACATCCACCAGGGAAAGATGTCCACACAGTGTCCATGTTCACTTCCGTGCTTGTTGCTTATGACGTCTTTGTTATTGATATTCTGCAAGTGCCGGTCATTTAAGAATGTGACCAGTTCACACTGGAATCTGATATTGGCCACATGCAAATTTATTTTCTTTATATCCGAGTATTCAATCTGAGATGAATAAGACTAAGACTTGCAATGAATGAACTCATCCTTAGTTTGTCATTGATGCGGTCACAGCCATCTGCAGAAAATAGATTAAGTAGTAGTAACCAAATCTCTACTTCATACAGACAGAGACTCACGTTGCGGAACCGCTTATCGTTGGCGTTGCTGTGAGCAGGATCTCCGGGCTTTCATCCTTTACATAGCCCGCCTCTTCCGTGTCATTGTCTGAGAGACGGACACACACAATCAAAATTCTGAATCCTTCAAATATAAATACAATTATTTATGATGGAAAGGAAATGTATGTTGTAAGAGCAAAGGTGTGCAATAACGGAAAAATATACACCAAACTATGCATCACATGACGTACCAGTTACTTTCAAAACACATTTCCTGTTTAAATCCCTGTTATTATCGACAATAATGCAACTGCATTCCAAATAGGTTTGTTCCAGCTATAGGAGCGGGGACCAGATCTGGACTTGGTTTGCAGCATTCTCTTGATTTGCCATTCCAGGTAATCTTGTTGTTAAAAGTATACACAAAGCTTGAATATTATAAATTATTATATTTACTTAAGTCAGCCCTAATACAAAAACCGTGACAAAAATTATTCCTGAGTGAGGCGGGAGGACTGATAGTAAACACGTTAGCTAATCATTTTGATGAACACATTTGTTCACCAAAATCTCACACGAGTATCTCCTTTGAAGGAATGTTAGCAACTATTAGATGGGAACAGACATAGCCCATATGATACAGAATTACATCATAACTATATCATATAGAATAATGGCTTGTAATTATTTGTATTAACCAAATAAACACAGTAGTAGCATAGCAGGTTTGCTGACTTTGTCTTCCAGTTTCCCACTGGCCCTGGCCTTCTTGCAGATATAATAGTGTATAAGAGGGCGCTGGTATTCCTTGCTCAGCCACTGCATGTGTATTTTTAAGCGCTTGGGTACACCTATTAGTTGGTACCTTACTCTCGAACAAAAAAATTGCTTATATATCTTAAACACGCCCCTGAATGCAGTGATGGAAAGGGTGCGTTGTGAATGGAGTGTAGATTGCTCCCCGCGTCCCACGGTAGGACTGCGCCCCACTGAGAGGGAACAGAGAGAACCATGGTTTTGTGCAAACCGTGCTGACGCAGTCCCACAGGCAAAGTAAACACCTGGTTGACTCTGCCCACACAGTTTAACACATACTTTAATGTATACAATGCAGATTGAGACTGAAATTAGAGGGTGGACGGACGAGTCAAAGCAGTATTTGTTTGAGTTAATTCAAACAAGTGTGGTTCGAAGGAGGAATGACGTCAGTGTGAGAAATGGGCGGTGTCCACCAAGTGTCCACCAATCAGGAGGCAGAACTGAAAGAGACTGTCCAACAACATTTAACAGTAAAGAGAACAGGGCAAAGCATTACATAGGTTGTGTCCTCATCTTTATAGTATAAAAAAATAAATTCATCACCAAATAAACTTTTCATCAAAAAACAGTAGATGAACGTGTTTATATAAGGCAATCTAATAATAACTACAGATGAGATAAAAATTGTCCCCTTTTGTTCCTGCATGAGGCGCAATAAGGTGAGGATCTCAATTGTTATGATTAAAGTTCACTCAAGTCCACATGTTCTTGTACATCCACTGAACACAAGATTATATGCAAACTTTATTAATTATCTAACCTTTTACAAAACCAATGAGTCTGATTGAGATGCAGTCAACAGTAGGCCCTTATTGGCAGACCCTTAATGAGAGTTGTTTGTTGAAAATGACTAAGTCCCATCTGCAAAAAAGTGTGTTTCTCAGCTGTAGAGTGTATTATTATATGTGCTAGTGAGCCTGGAGTAGTGCATGTTCCATAACATATCAATGCAGTCCTTTGACCATTCATGTGTCCTCTTTATACACACACAACTGCAGGCTACATACCTGAGGTGGTATGAAACACTTTGCTGGTAGGCTACTCAAAAGCACTGATACATTTTTCATAGGGAAATATGAAAGCCTCCTCCAGGCTCTTACACGTAATCAGGAATGGTTAATACAAGGAAGAACAAGGAGGGTTAGCACAGCAGAAGAACAAACCACCTCCCCTGCTATAGAAAGGCATCGCCGCTTCCATCGTGCATAAGCTGGCCTAGCATGTAGCCCCACAGGCCGGTATGAATCACACAACCTAGAACTTTACAAATATCCCCAAAACTTTGTGCATTTGCGCAGGCCTTCTGGTAGACGGAGGCTTCCTCGGGGCCCTTGACCCGGGCCCCCCGCGGCCTTGAGTGAGGAGATGGAGATGGGTTCAGTTACCTTCTAGGTGTGTCCCATCGGCAAGCTCTGGTTTGGCCCCCAGCACATTGGCGGCTATGTTGTTGACCATATTAAGGATGGCATCTGAAAATGAAGATAGCAGACTTGAGTTTATTTAACAGGCTCAATGTCTCTGCCTGGCTTTAACATCCGCCAGGCAGCAACTGGAGGCTTAATCACAAGGATCTCAGCCACAAGCACTCGACCATCCGGCTCTTTGCCTACTCTGCTCCAATCTTTTGTCTATAAGGGGCTCAAACACTCTTCAATGGACACATGATGTTTCTAAAGCCCTCCGTTGGGTCTCAACATGTTTAATAACATGAGTGCATGTGTGTGCATGTTTCAACTTCTGCTTTCCCTTAGAATCCCCCTTCAAACTAAATCAGTGGACAAAAGGGCCACAGTGTGCTTGTGTGTGCACTGGTGTGTGCCCGTGCAAACACGGACATCCCCAACCAGAGTACCAAAAATAAAGAAATCATACGATACATGCAGACTCCCAAACCGTCTATCTGAAGAAATTTGAATATGAACTAAACAAATTCTTATAAATAATCCAGTGATTGTTTTGGGTTGGGGACCAATCACACAGAACAGTGTCACAACAGACACGGACGCTCTGAAAACAGCATACCATAGTGCTTTGTGAGAACTATTCAGAGTGCCCGTACAGTGTGGTTAACAAAAAACACCACGAAAACACAAAGCGAAGAAGAAGCTAAGTGCCAGAGGAAAACAATGGTTGGTTTAGTGTGCTTTACTTGCTCTGCGTGATCAACCTCTGAAAGTGTATTTCACATACTGCATTCACACACACACACACACACACACACACACACACACACACACACACACACACACACACACACACACACACACACACACACACACACACACACACACACACACACACACACACACACACACACACACACACACACACGTACGTACTGGTAGCAGAGCCGAGGAGGTTTTTTGCAGCCTTGTCCTCAGTGGGCTGGAAACCTGGAGGGTAGTCTGAGAAGAACACACACACACAAACACAGTTAATGATGACTTCGACAGAACTTTGAACACACAAACGTTGTGTTTTGTGAAGCAAGTTGGGGCTAGTTCAATCAATTCTAATTTGCACACCACTCAGTTCTGAATGCATTGGCAGCAAAACACTTTCGTGTTCTAAGAATAAATATTATGCAACCCTTCTCAATAGGCTTTGCCGAAAGAATGATCTTTATTGTAATATCAGTAACTTGGTTGTAAATGAATATGGAAAAATTGTATATGGTAAATAAATAAAAAGGAACTGACATAATGTCAATAGTTTGTGTTATACCATAGTCCTCCTCCAGGTACTCAAGTCTCTCTGAGGGATACTGAGAATCTGCTATTTCTTCATATTCTTCAACCATACTGGTGCCAAATACCCTATGAAAACAAAGACAAACAAACTTGCATAACTTAACACATTTATACATGCATTAAATGCATTAAGTACCGAAGTTCAAGTCTTTTACTGAATTAAAAGGGTTAGCGGTTGATCAACACAGAGAAAGGGTTTGAAGTCATTGATGACGATTGATGATTTTTTCACAATGTTTCCTTTACATTAAAATAATTAGGCCAGGCAACTCTGGTTGATAAGAATCTTGGATCCCACACTAAATGTCGATCTTAATTGATGTGCCTGGTGGTATTACAAACAAATAATTAAATAATTAGAGTGGAAAGTGATAGTTTTCTCAATGATAACCTCTACACAATAGTTCCATTAATGAAACAGTTCAGTTGAAAATGTCCTGAGGCCCACCAGCTTCACAGACCCCATTGCACCTGTGTTGTGGGAAACTGACCCAGAGTGTAGTAGCCCTCTGAGGACCTGAAATGATTATATTGGAAGCCTGGATAAAACCGGTTCAAGAGCTCTTCAAGACGTCTCACCTAATGAGGCTGAGGGGACAAAAATGTTCAGATCCAAAGTGGGACAGGAGTTCCACCTGTAAGGGAGGGATATTCAGGCAACACATGGTCAACAAACAAGTCATCCACATTAAAGCAAGTAACCCACAAGCATTGGTTTGGTTTATTTAACTCCAATCATCCCCATGGAAACAAACAGGCACGTATTTAATTGTATTCCCACTCAATAAAGTAACAAAATACACAGGGTTACCCAAATCAATGGCAGTGCTTGTGTGTGTCCCATCGGCTTAATGCCTTCCTCATGCATTACAGATCAGTATTGTGCTCCGCCACCAAAATACTCATTACACCGTATCAAAGTAAAAGCGCTTTGTGAGCCCTGACAGAGAGAAAGGTTCTAACCTTTATGTACTTGATGAACATCTGATGCGAGAAGAGGACAGAAAGAAAAAGAGACAAAAGTCATTAGATTTGTATGTCATGCTCCAAGAAAGTCAGCATTTAGCTCACAGCATTAAGTGTTTTTTCATTTCATAAGGCAATGCACTGCTGACAAACGCAGGAGGATTAAGCTAGTACATCTACAAGCAGCAAACTCAAATAAGCTGTTGTCGAGGTTTAAAAGGAGGGCAACAGAGGGAAGGACATTAACAAGGACAAAGGGAAGAACAAGAGTTGCACAAAGACATCAGATTTACACAGTTAGGCTGCAGTGCCTATCTTACTGTATAACGCTTACTGTATATAACTTAATGCATTACACAAGAGGTTATTCACAGTCTGATCACACGGCTATCTTAATTCAACAGGGAAAAGGTCAGTGTTGGTTTGAGGCCCATTTTAGAGATACTAAATGTCATTAAATGGATTAGGTTTAGGGCTCCCAGACATCAGGCAGACCGTCATTAACAACCGTGAAGTAACAACGTAATTGTAACAACTCAACAGCTCTGTTTATGAGACAAATGTCTAGATTCTATAACCTTTTTTATATTTTGATTGCATCTCAATTTGAAACCCATCATGAGACGGCAAGCTATCTCTTGCCAATCTAGATTGAGAATAGCATGTGCCACCTCAGTGGGTGGTTTTGAACGTTGTTGCCTTCATCTCTTCAAACCTGTTCCCACCTGTTTGCACGGATCCCATCTATTTGCATCGAAATCTGACAACACAGATTGCATTAATGTACTGATCAGACAGTTAACAAAAATGAACAAGAGCAGCACCTTCACATATTTTGCATAGAGCTGTTCGTCCAATGGGAAGCTCTGAACGGTGCGCTCGTCCCGTGCGTGGAACGTTCCCAACTTCACCCATTTGTTAGTGGGGTACCTGAACATGGAAAACGGAGTCAAAGAGTTAAGCACTCGTGTACACAAACAGAACATGTTTCTTCAACATGTGCTCAAGTGTCCCGGTTGTGAGTGTACCTGTCGCTGATTGAGACCAGGAAGTCTCTGGGTGTGGACGAGAAAAGCTCAAAGTTGGCAATGTCGAGCTGCTTCACTTGGATGGGCTCACAGAGCTCAATTACAAACCTGGAGGCCCGGGGATAGAGTTAGTGGATGGAGAACGCAATCATCCATCAAGTACTTCACAGAATATGCATTGCATCTTACATTTCTAATGGAAGTTCCAAATGTGATACATTACGGTATAAATACATGCTTCAAATAAAATAAAACGAACTGACTTGATTATGAAAAAAAAAGATGATGCATAGTTGCAGCCAAATATTTTTTCTTTTTGGCCTTTACCATATTTTGTTACTGCATGGATTTAACATGTACAGGTCCATATTCTCCATGAGGATAGCAGAGGTGCTCTGTAATAAAAAAGAGCATAGTATCATGAGCTTACCGTTGACATAACATACATAATATTTTGTAACTCAATATTCAGACGTTTTTTAATAGATTTTAAGATTTTATAGCTTGTGTTTAAAGCCTTGAATGGTTATGCTCCTGCCTGTGATCTGTGATCTGCTAACTCCACATGAGCCTGAAGGCTGCTTGAGATCCTCCAGCAGGTCCCGTCTAATGGTTCCAAAGTCTGGTCTTCTCAATAAAGGTGACCGGGCCTTTGCTGTTTGGGCGCCTAAGTTGGGGAAACTTCCTACCTGGAGATCTCAAGCGGGCAAACTCAGTATCCTCTATGAATCTGTTCTTGAGACTCCCTTTTATCTTATGGCTTTTCCCAACTGATGGCATTTCGTTTACTATTCAAATTATTTTATCTTGTTTTATTATTTTTTTTTTTTGATTATATAATATAGTGTATATAATGTAGTGCATCTTGTAATCTTGCAATAATTGTCTTGGATTATCTGTTCCTATTGTTAAGCACTTTGTAACTTTCTTTTGAAAGGTGCTATATAAATAAAGTTGTATTATCATTATATTCATTGAATAATATCACCCGGTCATAGGGGTCAAAACCCCTTGTATGAGCAATTCACTTTGAGTGCGTGTCTGTACTTCCACATGGCTTACATGTATTTATAACTGGCCTTCAAATACAAATTCTCCAATAAATATGTTATGCATATTGGAGAATTCCTTATCTGTAGTAGAATGAAATGCATGAAAGCAATGTCGGCGCACTGGTGACATTGAAGCCCCAGCTTGAGCAGTGGGTTTCTTGGAATAGATGTTTCACCTTGGCCTCAATGTTAGCAGACAGTATCTTGGCACCGCACTCCACAGAAGCGTAGTTGTTCTTGAAATTCTTCTTGACCTTTTTCACAGGGTGGGGGCTACCGTTGGTTGAGGTATGAAGAGACTGACCTAAAAGGCAGGAACAGAGCGACTAAAGCCAGTAGAACAAAGAGGGTTCCTGAATGCAAAGGGTCAAGTCATGGGGCTCATTGAGTAGAAGGACATCAAAGAGCGCACACGCGTCTCCTTGATCTATGTGAACCATATGATCATGGTCATGATAATAACGGTCAGGAATTAATAGAAAATGATGCGTATACTCCAATCTTACTCAAAATAAGTTCATACCTGAATAATGTAATTGATTATTATTAACTTGGGTTGTAAACCAACCCAAAAAGCTATTCATATAGATGAAAGGTGTTGGAAAAGTTTTACCAAAATTGTCAGGGGAACTATAACATTGCATTTGAAGCTTCTTGCTACGTCTGTTTAGATGTTTGGTTGACCAGTGTCATCAAAGGCATGAAGTGAACACCAGGGTTACCCCAATTGATGGGGGCCTATTAGAATGTGCTGTGGGCAAGATCTATCACCTGCCTATGTGATCTTAGCGCCACCATTTGAGTCAAAAGTGGAAGTCTTCCCTGTGTTGTTAGCGGTCGAAATAACCTGCTTAATTTGGGTTAATATAATGAACATGATTATACATTTGAGCGCAAGATTTTTTTACGTAAACAATGTGAATCGACTGACAATGATGAGACTATTTTAAGGTACGACCTGACATCTTTAATTTCCCCTTTCTCAAAGCATTTCCCCCTCCACTTAACCATTTTTTGTGGGTAACACTGAACAAATGCCTAGCCTATCAAGTCCATGTACGTAGAGCTTCCACTCACATAGGATACATGTGTTTTTTTTAATTCAATGCTTTAGGACAGGGCACGCTAACACAATGGAAACTGGAATCCAGTAGGACAGGGCCCATGGCCCCAGTGGAAACTGACATAGGAGCAGAGCACATTGAGTAAGAGGTTACGCAACACCAATACACTCACGCTCAAGTGAGTATGACACATGGCCTGAAGAGAGAGGTATAGACTCTTTTTCAAGCGCAAATAAGAGTCCAGACTAACTGAAAGTTTCTTTGTGATAACAAAACATACATTTTCCTCTCAACAAAAACAGTTTCTCATATATTCATCACAATCAAATACACAAACACATGAATGTGTGCATGTGTGTGTGCTAGCATACATGCATGCATGCGTGCGTCGTGTCTCTTACTCTTCTCTTTCTCCACCTCCATGACTTGTTTCTTCCACTCATCAAAGGTTGGGATATCCTCTTTGCTCGGCACCGAGGAGTCCGTCTCTTTGGAGATGTCGGCATCCCCCGCCTGAAAGCAACAACAAGCAGCATATGACCCCCTTGAAATCAGCAGTTGTTTCAGGAGGACGCAGCAGAACACAGCCTTCTAAGATCAGGATGATTCTCAGTTAGCACATGAACAAATGTTCCACTCACTATTACATGGGATGCATTTTATAGTCCTCCTGGCTTCAGTGAGCTATGAATTATAATAGACTCTCGTATTATGTGCATAACAACTCGCCTCTCTGTCATCAACAGGCACAAAACGACTTATTAAATATGTTTTGGCCAAATAGAGTAAGAGAGTAGTACATAGTGGGATCGGAACCTAAGTAGATTCTACCTAGGATGAGTGTGAAGAGCCTTTGGCATTGGTAGTGCAGGGAGATACATTGCACTGTGAATAATTCTTTGAGGGATTACATAAACCTAGGGGTGTCCCAGGAGAAGGTCTACGAAGCCACCAACCCAAATACATCTACACATATAAAAGCACAGCCACGGCCATTCAGCATGCAGAATGCCAGTGGGCTAGGCAGCCAGCCACTCACTGGCTGACTTAGTTGCCACACAGAGCGAAGGCTCACAATTAAATCCAGGAAATACTTTCCGGACTAGACCAACAAAAACAGGAAAATAAATCCATACACTCACGTGACTGTGCGGCTAAAACATTTATGATCCACGCCTTTGGTCAGGAGTGCCATTTATTCTGGCTAGCTAGAGCCACCATCTCTTGCTCTGCCTGTGCACACATTCTGCGGCATGGTCGTAGCTGGGATGACACACATCTACCTTAATAACCTTGAGTTTATATAGCACCTCTCACCTGAGACGGCAAATATTCAAGCACTGCAAAAGGTACAAGCAGGGCTCCAGACTAACTTTTTTCACTAGGAGCACTGTGGCCCCTAACTGAAATTGTTAGGGCCACAACCAGACATTTTAGGGGCACACAACATAAATCAAAATGCCAATGTGATTTTCTAATTTATTTCACTGTATTACTAATAAATATTTTGATAATAGATGCAGAAATTACAATGTGCGGTTTCAAATTCAGTATCACATTTTATTGTGATTCTCTTCTATACCAACTGTTTCCACGTGTGCGCGCATGCGTTCGACGAGCACGCTGCGCCTCCTCTTTGCCCGCTCGCGCCTGCTAATATATTAACAGGCGCGAAAAATGCCTCCAGTGTGAAAAGCCCTTTATGGCACATGAAGTCCTGACCGGGTTAGGGTACCCGCGGGTACATGACGGGTGACCCGCACAATTTGGATGAAACGGGTGAAAAATGATGGACTGTGTCGGACACGGCTGCGGGTCGGACGCGGGTTTTGTGATTGCGAGCGAGACTTCTCCGGTGCTGGATATGTTATTCAGTGGATGATGTGCTTTTTTTTGCACAGCAAAATATGACCATTTGGTCGCAGTCTGGGGCCCTGACAAGGCTAAGATAACAGAAAATATCTAACACCCCTATAAAAAGCTCTAACAAAAGTTGAACTGGTAAAAAAGGTTTCCTTCCCTTTCAAAAGCGGCCTGGCTGTTTTGAACACCCTTTTTGAACGGGGGGGGGGGGGGTCTTTTGTCATAAGGAACAGGACATTGAAGACACCAAACCATGGTCACGACAAGGTTTACCATATAGTGCCTTCTCTTGATGGTGATGGGGAGACCTTGCCATTGTATCCCGCATTACACTGGCAGACCCAAAGCACATGCTTCACATGGCTGTGAATGACTGACCTCTTCTTGGTGGGGAGCGGTAGCATTTCCCTGCAGGTCCCTGTCCCTCAGCACCTGGAGATCCTCCTCCTGCCGCTCTATTGGGCTCAGAGACACCTTTAACTGTTGGACCTCCACCTCCTGGACCTGCTGCTCGGACCACTGGCTCTCCGCTTCATTAACATCCTCACTATAGCATAGAGACAAAGGGGTGGAGGTAGGAGAGGGAGAGGTGGAAAGTGGACAGTGAGCATGGTAGGGTAGACAACAGAAGTAGGCCTCACTAAAACAATGGGCAAGGTACACAACACAACTGTGCAAGTGCATCTCTACCACCCACGTTGCTCCTCCGACACCCATTGGTGAACGTGCCAGCATTCACCAGTGGGTGTCGAGAATGACGTGGATGTGGAGATGTATTCCAACAGGGGATATGTCATCCCCTTTCAGCTACCAGTTAGCCTTTGTTGGCTTTACCCAGGAAACAGCAGTGAAAGAGAGTGGAGGAGGCGTAGGAGGAGAGCAAGGCCAGCGAACAGCGGATGCACTTAGCCGTGAGCAGTGATTGGGCGAGGGGGCGTTTCTACGATTACCTTGCTTGGTATTCTGATTGGCCTTCTGGATTCTTAACTCACCTGGGGAGAGGGCTGCCAAAAGTAGGGTTTGCACAGGTTGCCAGTTTGACTCCACATTGTGAGTCAGAGAGCTCAGCATAGTGCTCAGCAGAGACAAAGCTGTCTACTGGGGGTTCGTCTCCGTCACTGGCAACCCACACTGCACTGAGGGGAAAGAAAGGATATGCTGTTTAACACAGCTTCTTCAACTGAGGGGAGGGAAAGGGAAAGGCTGTTGTGGTTCAGCTCAAATGAAGAGTAAACAGTCTTCTCGGAAGCAGGTGTTTTTGCTCGAGGAATCGGACAGTGAGGAAGCCATGAGGCCACTCTTTTTGAAGGTTGGATCCTGAATGAATCTAAGTTAGTGACTGTGCAATGACCAACTTCCACCACATCCAATTGTGGTGGAATTCCATGAGGATAACGACTTGGAAGACACTGCGTAAAAGTTCAGCACACATCGAAAAGCATACTCCAATGATGTGCGTAATTTGGCACTTGACAGCTGCAGTGGGTTAACCCATTCCACATGATGCATTTCAAAATAAGTATGTAGTTTATTCCAATGGAACTGGTTGAGAGACTACCATGATAGACCCTACATTGCGAACTTGTCAGAAATGACCGTCTGCAGTGAGTGTCAAATCCTCCATGGAGCTAGACATGGAGGTCCTGCGTTGGCAGGAGTGGGGTCCTTCTTACCCTGTGTGCAAGGAGCCGACGCTCCCTGAGGTAGGCGCGTCTTGGATGTCGCGTGGGGACTGCTCCCCGGAGGGGTCAGCCGATGGGACAGCCTCCAAGGTGGGCTGCGGCGCGGGGGCATCGCCGGAACCCTCCGTCGGCTCGGGGAGGAGGGCTCGGGGTGGAGTAATGTCTGTGGTAGCCTGGTCCTGGGCTGGAGGTGGCGGCTGGTCTGGGGTGACCAGCATGGAGGAGGTAGAGGGAGTGGGGGACTGTAGAGCCTGGGCTGCCCGGTCGTGGTCCTGGCCTTCAGAGTGTGGATCCGAGTATGTCTGGGGCTCTGTGTCTTTTCTGGTTTCAGGAGAACCCGGTATAAAGTCGGTTTGATGGTCTGGTGGGATATCTGCCGCTGAAGACGCCTCATCTGGGGTCAGAGTCTTAAGGGAAGAGAAAGACAGTAGGATGAATTGATGAGGCTCTGCAAGCACTGGCTTACTCCTAACCACAGAGAAAGCCCACAAACTAAAACATACGCAACAAAACAAATGCATCACTTGGAATGGATCACGGACCATCACATATTGTTTGTACTGTTGATTAGTATAGTAAAATATGTTGCCTACATCTCAGAGGACTTACTGATTGGCCAGAGATGGTTTTGAAAGAAATTAGTGCCTTACATACAAACTGGTTATCAGCGCTATGACCTTGTTTGTACTAAACAGGTAGAGTGACAAGAAAAGCCCTCGGGGCAAGGGAAATTTTATGCTGTGGATATTTTTTGGACGCTAACCAGTTCACTGTTGTGTATGTTTTCTGCTGGCGGTTGCTTTAGTGATTCTGCTCTCTCCGTCTTCAGTCCCACATCATATGACGTAAGCGTGTGCAACGACTCTTCCTCAATCTGGGAAACACACACACACACACACACACACACACACACACACACACACACACACACACACACACACACACACACACACACACACACACACACACACACACACACACACACACACACACACGCTTAGCATTTTGAAAAACAAGTTTCACATAGACTTCGACTTATTGTCAAGCAGGTTAACGCTAGTGTTTCGACTGCTTTTCGCTCGAGATATTCATTTGATTTTGGTTTTCAATTTCTAAGAGTTCGATCAATAATCATATACCTTGTCTCAACTAGAAAATCCTGTTGGTATAAAATAATCAAGCCAAGCCTACATTGAGCTCAAGGGACAGAAACAAAATCGGGGGATGAGTTTCCATCTCAGGTTGTGAGATAAACTTTTTTGGACTCGGTATTGGAAGAGATAAAGAGCGTGTTAGCAGGGCACTGACAGACTGACAGGCATGTTTGGTGGGGTGGCTGGGCACAGGACATCAAACAATGGCCCTTCTTCTTCCATACAAACACACATTTACTGTACAACTCGCTCACTCACTCCCGATACACACGCCTTTCCATAACACAGGCAGACAAAAAAAGAATACACAAACACAACATAAGCCAGTAGATACCGTTCTGGAGGACAGTCAACGTCAACAGACTAAACTACAGTATAAAGTTGCCCAATTCAGTACTACCTACACATGCTTTACTATGAAAGCGTCAAACAGGCAGAAGCCTCAACAAGTAATAAGAGTCAACTCAAAATTCAGAAAGCACATCGGTCATGGCATATTTCGATGCTGTGCATGAAACATGTTCATTTACCAATACATTTAAGAGGAAATGGTTAGGGAACACGTGATGGTGCTAAAATGAGAAGATGGCAGAGACCTGGCTAACCCTAACCCTTAAAGTAATCAGAGATTCCAATGACATTTTGGTTATGTGCTAGTATGTAAGGATGTGACCGTGAAACTTTAGTAGAGGTTTGGGTGATATATTTCTTCAACACTAGACATTAAAGACTTGGTTAAGGCAGGCAACCAGGTGAAAAAGTGAGACTGTTCCACAATCTTTGGGCAGCTCTAGATGAGTGGATTAGATGTATTTAACACACATCCAGCAGTGACGCAATCATAACTTTTTACACAGATATCCCTATCTGTCTTTTCCCTTGTGATCCTTAAGATCTCTGGCAAGGGGAAACACTGATAGCCTACCCTCTACAGCTCCGATCAGCCATAATGACTGAGCACTGTTTGTGGTATTGTTAAAGGAGACATATTATGATGTTTTCACAACAAGTAAACATAGTATTTGAGTTGTTGCCGTGTGCGGACTCCTGGAGCTCTACATCTATATCATATAATATAATAAAAAGAATGGTATTTATACAATATTATATCTAATATCACGATCAAAAGCTATATGCGCCTCGGATGATATGAATCATAAAGACTGCGTCTGATGTCTCTGGCACTTCAACAACAAGTAAAGACTCGTAGTGGGGGATATCTCGGCCATGGTTGAGAGGAATTGGGGGAAAGGTACTTTTGGCCTTGACTCTCTGAAGTCCATGAACCGCGACATGGAGGAGAAAGGGATTGTACTCCGGGAGCTGAGCTGCTGGACTTGCCGCCGAGCTCCCCGCGCTGGAGCTGCCGGACTGCCGCCGAGACCTACCCCCGCCGGACCTGCCAGCTTCGGCGGCAGTTCAGCTCCGGGAGTACAACGCCGGACTGCCGGCGAAGCAATGGCGCAGTTCCACCGGAGGGTGCGGGTCGGTTCAGTTCGCAAAGATGCGGCACGGATCGCCTTTCCACTGTCAAAAGTGGGCGTGACCCGGACTGAGCCGTATTGAGCCGTACTCGTCTTGCAGTACTCCTCCGTTGGGGTCCTGAGATGCCTAAAACGTTGCTGGCGAGTTCCGAGCTACACACACCGTCCGTTAATTGGTCGACAGAATCGCACTTCGGTGGAACAGGGTACCCATCGTTGGAAAAGCGCGATAAGTCAACTCAAACTCTTCTAGGCTGAAAGTGTAATTGATTGATTGTGATCAGAAGACGATGAGAGACGCTGTGTACAAAATAAACGTCAGTGTAGAAGTGAGAGTGTTTTTTATGACGATATATATACACCGTATAATGAACAGGACAAACCTTGTGCCGAGTGGACTCCTGCTCCAGGGCCCCCTCCATGGTCCGTTTGTGGACCTCAGGGTCTGTGTCCCCACCAGACTGAGCTGGACTGGGCACGCTTTGCTCTGAACTATACACATAATTACTGGGGCACCTGGAAGACAACAAGCACAGGAAAACCATCCATTTGGTATCATTATAAATATACATCACCTTGGAAAGGCGATCTTGTACACCAAAACGATAGTCAAAAAAATATATAATATTTAGCCTGGTATCATACAAGATATCATACATCTTCAAGAAACCCCAGACGGACCTTCCAAAAACAAAATGGTTTTATGCTGTTCTGTGACTTGCTTTTATGTGTTTTTAGGCAACAATGGAAGTGTATGCTGCCAGTATAAGCAATATCTCTGTGGATCCGCAAGAGACGAGACAAGAATCCTCAGCCCTCGTATATTTTCAATGAGAGGCCAACGGGGTATCGAGTCCAGGCAGTAATTTTGGACAGGCGGAGTGAGAAATGGGCTTGTGCTAGAGAGAATTGGTCTCCCAACTGAAGAAAAACACAAATTAAATGAATGGCTAGTTGAAGGTGTGTGGTAAAAAAAGAAGAGAAGTTAATTCTGGTCTTATGAGACAATTGATTGCATCTCAATTTAATGGAGGGACACCAGCAGATGTTAACTTCAGTTTGGCTGTAAGTTACTGACTTGTTGCTATGGTTACCTGTCGCGCAACCTTTATTTGGATGCTGGAGAGTCCACTACTAGAGAGACAGTGCAGACCGGCTTCAGTCTCTGCTTTAGAAATCCCATTATGTGGGCTCCCCTGTACCTTTTTAGCACTTTAAATGAGATTTAGCTTCTGCAGTCATTGGGCCAGCCATCAAATTAAGTTACTGTTTACAAAGCAAATGTCCTTTAGACATATTAGTACTATCGAAAAAATACCAAGTTTTGAAGACTGAACTGCTATTTATTCCCGTTATTTTTTAACATTCACTGCCCTTATAAATATCGATAATTGATGATTTAATAGCAATATTTATCCATCATCTTAACTTTGAATGCATTGAACCACAAGAACAATGAAAAGATTGTTACTAGATTATTTACCCTTATTTAAGAAGACGCGGAATAGAGAAGAGTAAGTGATTGAGAACCGGAAGAGCAAAGAAGAAGAGAAGGACACACCGCAGGGTTTCCTGCAGAAAAGGTGTTAGGTGGTGTGGTTTGCCGTCAGATTGGGGGGGGGGGGGGGGTGGTGGTGCACTCTTTGACAGGTGGACCATTAATGCTAATGCTTTTTTTATACTTTTGTGTAATATTCACAATAAAATAAATAGTGTGTATCTTAGGCAGCCACCTAAGCTGTAAAGTGCAGTGAGAAGTGCTGTGGGAAACCCTGCACTTGTCATGAATCTCGTAGTGAAGGCAGAGATTGTGTCGCGAACACAAGGCTACTCGTTACGATCCGTGTGAATCCACAGAGAGGATGGAACACTTGGGAGCAAGCTACTCGGACGGCCGCTGCGTTTTATCGCATCATGAGAAGTTCAGACAGGAAATAGGCAGTTCGGAAATTGAACATACCCTACAGGCCATTAAAAAGGTAAAATTCCCACCTGTATACATCAGAAGATGAGTCATTCCTGGATATAGGAATAGCAATACAACTCTTTGATTCTCAGCAACTGGAGTTGTTCCTCTTGAGCAGCCATTCAACACTTTCAAGCACACAGCAGATGGACCCTCATGTTGGCATGCAATCAAAGGGGGAACCTTACAAGGGGCACTAAAAATCTAATATCTTTTATTTTTGCACGTTAAACGTTGAAGGGGGGCGTCAATGAAACCGGAATCTGTAGCAAGCAATGATTGTGAGAAGGATAGGGAATGGCCACTGTTAGTGGCTAATGTATGGAGGGGGAGAGTTCTAGAAGTTAGAGCATGCGTAAACTAGGGTTGCCGCGTTATACGGTATTACCGGTGTTACCGGTGTTGAGGCCAACACCGATTACTCGGTGTTGCACACCGGCAACACTAAGTTTTTTTTTCAGTAATAAAAAACAAATTTAGTAAAAATGAATAATATAATTATAATTAAGATAATTAAAATGTGTAGAATAGGCCACAGTGCTCTGTGCGGGAGAATTGGCGCGCCCAGAATTGACGCGCTTCCTTACAAGACTGGTAACCATAGCAACGCCGGTAAACAAACCCCGCAACGCCCAATCCCTACGTGAGCTCCCCGCGCTACGGCCATGCGGAGGCGCACAGAGCTTTTGGCCGTGATATTATGATATATAAAATTATTATACTATTATACATAGAACGTTATAAGACGCCGAGAATTGGCGCGCTGCCAGCCGCTGTCACCGAGTGTGAGAGGAGATTTGACGGAGAAGATGGCGGTTGACCTATAGTTTCAAAGTTGATACCGTTTATACCGGTAATACCGGTGTTGACACGAGCGTATTACTTGGTGTGAAAATGTCCACACCGCGGCAACCCTAGCGTAAACGTCTGTGAGAAGGAGAACAATTTCACAACCTGCTACGCTCGTTTTAACAAGCAAGCAAACTATTGACTCGTTCTTCCGACCTGCGGCTAGGTGCCAGTGCCAGTTAGAGTCCTTGGGTCTTAATTTGCAATCCGGCACCCGCCCGTACCCGCAAAACTTAGAACCGCATCTGACCCGTGTTCCGACAGTAGCGCGAATTACATTCCGCATTGCTATAAATTGATACTGATGCAAAATATTATCTGATCAATCTTTGTACATTCGATTATTATTCATAGATTAGAAAACAAAAGGAGATCGTTAATACTTGGGAATAACATGGGAATGAATGAATGAAACGCGCATTTGCATTTAAAAGACAGCGTTTACGGGAAGTGCGTCATTATTGCCCATCTAGGACCCCGAGTCGATGTGGCAGCCGAGTCGATCTGGTACCCACACCGGTACCCGTGGGTATTAGGGGTGAAACGATACATGTATTCGTATTGAACCGAATCGGCACGGACGTCACGGTTCGGTGCATGGATTTACACGGAGAATACACAGAATAAAATTAAATAAAACTAGAGTCCGATTTAATTAATGTAATGCCGAACTAATGTTAGATCCGCGATCTTCAGGGACAACTGAGACGCCTGAAAGGGTGCCGGCAAGTATGAGCTACACATGTAAGCCGTTGATTGGTCAACAGAATCACACTTCCATGAGACAGGGGGATAATAAACAAACACATTATCTGCAAGGTATTTCTGGACAACGTCAAAACCTTCGTTTATTGAAGAAAATGTCGCACATAAGTTTGCCATTGTTACACCGAATTCTGCGAAAAAGTGAAAAGTGTGACCTTTTCAGTGTGCGCCGTTGCACATTTTCTGCAACATGCACGTATGCATAATAACAAAAACAAACATAAAACGTAAGATCTTTCCCCATCGGTGGGTCTTTCTTTTCTTGATACTCACAATAATTCTTAACACTGTTTTACACAGTAGCCTATAATAGGAAATGCTCAAAGGTAAATCAGCGTAATTTAACACTGACTGTAGATTTTTATAGGTAAAGAAGCAACGGTGAAGGACCATACTAAACACCTACCATTGAATGGATCTGTAAAATGCCACCTTCAATTCTCTACCAAGCCGCACCGAACCAACCCTCACGTGTAAATGCGCCATAAGGGTACTGTAGGCAGTGGAAACGCGAGCCGTAACTGAGCTGCGCCGAACCGCACCTTCCCTACTTCACCAAGCCGCACCGAACCGACCCGCACCCTCCGGTGGAAATGCGCAGATTCAGATTCATAAATAAGACATGCAGAATTTTCAGTTTTATAACTGTTCTTATTTTGTTTACAAGTTACAGATGGAGTCTGGAGGTGATGTGGGGTACTTATTGTTTACATCTTAGAATACACAGTTCAGGCTGTTGCAGCTAGCTCAGGGGAGAGACTGTATGACACTAGGTGGTACAACCTGAGACAAAAAAGATTCTGCTGCATTTTTGTTTTTTCTTTTCCCTTCATTGTACCGAACTCGTACCGAACCGTGATGTCTGAACCGAACCGTGACTTCAGTGTACCGTTACACACCTAGTGGGTATCCAAACCCGTGCAGGACTCTGCTTCAGGTGCCATAAAGGGCTTTTTAAACGTTTGTCGCGTCTGCTAATGCATTCTCAATGGAGATGCAAGTGGGCAGAGAGGAGGGGCAGCGTCCTGTCAAGCGGCACTACAAGCGGGCACACTCCTGTGAAACTGTCGCTTCCGTGACACTGAATTTGAAACCAAATTTATATATTTCTACTCACCATCTAATAGAGGGGGCTCATCAGACCTTACCAATTGAATTTTGTTCAGTAGGCTACAGAACAAAATTCAATTGGTATGGTCAATATATGGTAAACAGTCATACAGCTCAAGACTCTTGATTATGAATATAAACAAGTGGGCAATTAAAGGCCCACTATGCAACTTCGGGCATTTCTTCGCTGTTTTCTTGGTTTTGGCACGCACATTTCTCTACACAGCGCCCCCTACAGCTTCGTAGTAGATATTTCACAACACTGTCGTAACAACTCGTTGACGACCCTTCCCCATGCACTTCTACGCGAGCCATGTGCATTTGTTTTCAAAGAAGCCGGCGAATGCGTGGAGCCATGTCCGAAGTAGATGTTCATAAAGTGTAGGCAAGGTTATACATTTTTAAAAGGGTGTATTTGTACTGCAATAAACATAAATCCATCCTTTTTTATAGTTGACGGGGAGAATTTATATCCTAGATTATAATTGTTTTATCTTAGGTTGAACAGAACAATCAGTGTAAGAGGTTTGGCCAACATAATCTAAATAAACAAGAACCTGGATTCGGGGATTCAGTCTGTATCTGGGGGACGAGACAGACGAACAGCAAAACACCCATGGAAACAAAGGTGTTTATATGGTTGCAACCAAGCAAGCTAGAAACATACAGGGCTCACAACAAAACGGTCGAGAAAACAATTTTTACAGGGCTCACAACAAAATGGTTGAGCAAACACATTTGTACAGAGACTATCAACATCAAGAATACCACGAAGACAAAGGCCACCCAAGGGTACTTTCAATTTAAAAAGCAACACGGCCGAGTCGGCGTCTGATTTGCAGTCTTCTTTTTCTTTCAGTTCACGCTATTCCTGAAAAGCTTGCCCAACGTTTACTCGTGTCTGGCCTCTCTGCCGGTCAGTCTCCCTTTTCCCTTCTTCTGTTCCACCGACATTAGGTTTCTCTGTCTCTTTTTAGTCGGCTGATCTATGATGAATATAACAATCCCTTAGTGACTTGTGTTTATATCGAGCCGGTTCCGTGTTTCGGGGTCTGTGCCGTAAAGCAATTCGTTACTTTGCGAGACCCGAGACTCCCGCGAGAGTGGGCGGCGGGTTGCCGGCAGAAACATATTCCTTTTCTCCGCCAAGATGCGCAAGGGTGAGTCGAAACAACGAACAATCGAACAAAAATGTATAATAGAACCATCGCATGACTCTTAGCCTGTTATATTAAAGGTTGGGTACGCGATTTGCGAAACGCCAGCAGATTTTGAAAATACACAACTCAAATGGTCCTACCCCCTCTCCTTCAACGCTGACTCTGACTCCACCCATTCCAAGTACCTGGACGCGCAATCATGCACGAGCGCGAACAGAGATGCGCGAGAGCGAGCCAGGCTAGCGTAGGTTTTCGTTTAACAACATGACACTACATTCAGCTGTAAATTGCACCCAGTACCGCGGGAAGTAGGGGTTTTGGGGGTGCTGCAACACCCCCTGTCCGAGGCCCTGTCTTATCACAGAAAACGATCATTTCTAAAAACTCCGGCCAAAGTGGAGATTTCTGAAAACGCCGGTTATGTGTTGTCGTATCAACGGGGAGAAACGGGATTTTAGGTTCTGAAGCGTCACATTATGCACCAGGAAATGCTTAACGTCATGTGAGCGTCCGCTGTACCGTATTGGTCCGAATATAAACACAAACCCCATTGTAATACGACCTATATTTGGAAAAAAGATTTGAAGACCAGATCTTGATTTCATGAATAAATAAATTGTATTAATTGAAATAATATACGAAAATAAAAAGGCATAGAATAAAACACTGCATTGCCACTAAACAGTAGTGCAAATAGGCCGTACTGATGTGTACACCAAAGACTTCCTGACACTCCTCTGCCCCGCTGTGTTCGCTCTGGCTGTGGTCGCTCCGAACTGTTTCGGCCCGTGGCAAAGCGAGTCATCCTCGCTGCTGTCCAAGGCATGTTGAGACGCAGCATTTATTTAATGCTCATATGTCCTAGTGCTGAAAAAAGGTTATATGAAAAAGTGTGAGGGTAGCGGTGGTGCGCTAAACTTGTTCTGTGAGCAGCTGGATGTGAACCATGGTGTGAAGGAAGTGAACACAACGATCGATTTTCAACTGTGCGCGCATGCACTGGTGTAATTGAGCTGCGCTGCTATATATCTTTTTTATCAATGTGACGAGTTGCGAGTCTAGTGCAGGCCGGGTTTTTTTTCTCCAGCACCCCCTGCTGAGAATACGTTCTCGCGGCTATGGTTGCACCAGATGTTATAAACATTAAACGGTCACATAAATCATTACTATTTTTAGAAAATGTATGTTTGTTCCATATAATTGTATTGGAAGTCCTGGTTTTCACTAGGGTTGCCGCGGTGTGGACATTTTCACACCGAGTAATACACTTGTCTCAACACCGGTATTACCGAGTATAAACGGTATAAACTTTGAAACTAGGTCAACCGCCACACAAGCATCGGTTTTTAGACCCTTCTCGTCCTTCAGTTGCCGCCAACGTTCAAAAGCAGCGCCTAGGATTATTCTTGATTTCAGTTTTTCTCTTTCAGCGTTTTTATTATCAATTACTCTCTGAAAAAGAGTTTTCCTTCTCTTTGCTGGTGGTGGTGGTGGTGGTGGGGATGGTGGCGTCTTGTCTGCCATGGAAATTGTCTTCTACTGCTAGGTCCAAATGTGGATTAACTAGTTCCAGTAGATACCGCAGGATAACAACAAACAGGAGCTTGCTCTGGGTCACGAGCTCTGGGTCACGAGTACTGCGCGCGCGGGGCGCGGGGGAGGGGGAGTGCAGTACGACCGTTTGATTGACGTACTTACTGTCCAATGAAACTCGGTGGCAATGGAAATGATTGGCTGGAGTTTTTCGAGCCCTGCCCGTTCCACAGATGATTGACAAGTTTAATTTTCATGTCAGTACTTCTAACTCAGTGGCTGTAAGCGGGTTATGATAAGGATTTCAAGTAATTTTGCAAAAATGGCCAAAAAAGCGAATCACCTACGCAACCTTTAAGGTAAATCAAGCCAAAAAAGTTGCATAGTTCCCCTTTCACTCGTGTCTGATCTCTTTTCTGGTCCATTCTTCTTTTGTTCCACCGACGGTCGCCTCTTGGGTCCCTTATCAGTCGATTGATCCATGATGAATGCAACAATTGCCTCGCAACTGGCTGTTTATATCTAGCCGGTGCCATGT
This sequence comes from Gadus chalcogrammus, assembly GCF_026213295.1. NCBI lineage: Eukaryota > Metazoa > Chordata > Actinopteri > Gadiformes > Gadidae > Gadus > Gadus chalcogrammus. Next base: position 1,442,493 of record NC_079423.1, on the reverse strand, counting down.
TTGGGTGTGTGTCTGTGCCGTAAAGCATTTTCGAAACTACAATCCGACTACATTTTCGAGGATACTTCCGCTGCGTCACATCCGGATTGTGTCGGTCCGAACAGAGTAAGTTGCATATGCGCTTTTTCACTGTAGAGGCTACATGGGTAAATGACACACCCACCAATCGACCCAGAAATGGATGCAGAACATCAGCATAACTCTCAACCTGCATACTTAATGTAATTTTGGCTAAAAAAGTTGCATAGTGGGCCTTTAAGATAATAACCGTTGCATTTTCGGGTCAATTGTTTGCATTTCTGTGTGGACAAGCCACAAAGTGAAAATGAAATGTGGAATGAGTTTCAAGCAGCTGGGCAGAGTGTTGTTTGACTGCACTATGGTGTGTTTGCGTGCAAGTTGCTGATATGCAAGTGACTGGTGCTCATTTATGATCAAAAGGTGCTGAAGTGCATGATACTGATGTACGCGTGCGTGGTGCTGATGTGGCCTTGCAGTGCTATTGTATGTGGGCAGAGCAGTTTTAGTGTGATCACTGATTCCAGTAGGGTTCTGGCTCATTCCACCTGAAATGTTCTCATAATAGGGCTGGGCAATGTATCGCGTACACTCTATATATTTCGACTTGTTCAAAATGGGATGTAGTAAATGACTATCAGGAACATCTAGTAACTAATTTTGACATAATTTCTTAAGCTACTGGCATGAGACTTGCTTTTTGACGTTTAGCTTCTCAGCTCTATCTGGGCTCTTTCCCCGTTCCCTGCTTCCCTCCAGATACAAAAAGACACGTGCAGTAGGCCAAACAGTACAAAAAAAACAACTGTTGGGTTATACTTAGAGTGTCCGGGAATCCTGACCCTCTCTCGCAATCATCAAATTCAATGGCTACACAGAATGAGCACCACCAGTGTTTCTGCTAGAAGAAATTGGTGCCGGTCATGTGACCGGGAAGGTATCATTTTACCGGTCAAATTGGAAAAAAAAACGGTCAGATATTGTCCGTGTTTATTGCACTTAAATTGATAGGCAGGCTATATAAAGAAGAAGAAGTGTGTGATCATATTTTGATTCGCCATGGTTGTTAAATACCGGTGTTCCGCAAAGCTTGCCGCCGGCTTTCGCAAGCTTGCCGCCGTTTAGTTCATAAACCTACGGTAGTCTATAGGGGAGCGTGTCTATGTTCCCCGAGTCCTATGTTCCCCTCTTTGTATATGTTCCCCTCTCCCGATATGCATGTGACCGGGGAACATAGGACCCTTTTTTAAAAAGGGTTCTATGTTCCCCGGTCTGTTACTTTTTCCACCATTACTGCCAAATTCCGGCCGAGATAACTACCATTGCATGTCTTTACCTTTTGTGGAAGAGGGAGAGACGTCGAAGAACCTGACGCAGTATATTCATACGCCGGTAAACAAACCCCGAGAAGCCCAATCCCTACGAGAGCTCCCCGCGCTACCGCCATCCGGAGGCGCACAGAGCTTTAGGCCGTGATATTATTATACAATTATATTATATACTATTATATAAAGAGCTCCGGGAGAGCTCTGCTTCCTTTAAGCATGGTCAATATTTAAAAATAATTGCAATTTGAGGCATTATTCCTTCTTCTTTTTAACATGGATAGGATAGTAAATAATCCCTAACCCTGGATTTACAATTCAGGATGTCTGCATTGCCTGGGGAGTTTAGAGTCTACACTCTCCCAAGGCAATGCAGACATCCTTATCTTCTTTTTTTAAGTTTGGTAGCAAAATACCGTTTCTGTGGTGTTTTATTTGGTATTTTGTAAATCCATTGATTTCGGTTGGGAGACTCATGCTCATTGCTAGGGGGGTTGGTTGTAGTCTTTTCGCTCAGTTCTAGCCCTACTGTTGATACGCGAAAAGACTACAACCAAACCTAAAGACGACCGGTTCCGGTTTACGTTTCAATGGGATTTACGGATCGCCAAATAAAACACAACATAAACTGTATTTCGCTACGATACTTGATGATGTTGTTAATACCGGAATTGTCCTCTAAACATGCGCTGATCACGTCAACGCACAACTTTTTTTTTTAATCAGCCGATCCGCGGATAACTTGCGTCCCGAACCGTGATGGTTGATCCGTACGGATCACGGGAAACCCGTGAACCGTTGCACCACTACAGCGCGCATGCTGTATGAGCGCAGGGTTGATGCGCTCCACTTTTTTCTGTGGAGAACCAGCGCCTTCAACATTAAGCATAAAACGAAACCGGATCGTTTTCGCCCTTTTCGGCTCCGTGTGGACGGGGCCTTATTTCCAATCGGTCATTCTGACCGGAGACATTTAGAATTTTCGGTCCTCCTCATTTTTTTCCGGTCAAAGACCGGTAATTACCGGACAACGGGAACTCTGAGCACCACACATCCGCATATCCACACACATGGCTCAGTGTTTCCCACACATAGACCAATGTGTGGCACAGCGCCACAGAATGAACACCGAGCTCCACAATTTTTTTTTTTTTATAAATATCGTTCCATTCATTCATCTCCGCATAGTACTCTTTCTCCCTGTCCCGCATATAACTGATACACTGCACACGCACTGACAGCGGATTCGTCCACGCCTCCTCTCAACGCGCCTGTATAGGAAAACCCGAAGCAGCGGGATATTTGCGATTAATGTTAAATGCACACATTAATCGCAAGACTCCACACATTGCTACCTGGTCTGCGGGAAACACTGTGGCTGTGTGTGATCACAAAACTGTTGGCTGTTTTAAATAAGGTAATAGGTCTTGTATGATCATCAACATAGAGTAATCTATGCCACTTTAGCAATGATAATGAAATTAGACCATTTAGAGCAGAGGTCTCAGAGTCAAGGCCCGCGGGCCACTTGTGGCCCGCGGGCCGACATTTTGTGGCCCTCGAGTGGTCGTCAGTATGTAATGTTAATGTGGCCCGCGTGTCTTTACCAAACGCGCTTTGGCCCGCATGGGCTACCATAGCAGGCAGCCAACCGGGTTGCTAGGAAACGCAGCAAGCAACGGAGTGACACAAAGTGGAAGCGTAGCGTCACATCATGTCCCTCTCAAAACCCAGTGGGAAAAGAAAGGTCGACGATGTCCACAGACAATTTCATGAAAGGTGGGAGTTAGAATATTTTTTTGTTGAGCACAGGGGAACCCCTACCTGCCTTGTATGTGCTGAAAAAGTTGCCGTTGTCAAAGAATACAACATCAGACGCCATTACTCAACGAGGCATGCCGAGGAGTATGCGAAATACCGGGGAGATGAGAGGGAGAAGCGAGTCACAGACCTAAAGAAATGTTTCACCTGGCAACAAACTCTCTTTAGGAAACCAACCGACGAGGCTGATAAAGCAGTAAAGGCCAGCTTTACACTGAGCGAAATGATCGCTAAGGCAGGAAAGCCTTTTACAGAAGGCGAGTTTATTAAGGAGTGTATGTTGCAGGCTGCGAGTATTGTCTGCCCCGAAAAAAGAGCTCAGTTTGCCAGCATCAGCTTGTCACCTAACACAGTGGCAGAGCGTGTTACCGAGCTGTCAGGTAACATTTATGAGGAATTTATGTTTATAATTACTGTTCATGCACTTTGAGATTGTTTACATTGCAATACAAATTTAATAATAATAATAAATGTCGGTTGAGGAACTGTTATGTAATAATAAATACTGTGAAGGTTGGAACAGTTGTTTTCTAAAAGGTTAAATTAAAAAGAAATATTTTTTTTTTTTCAGAGGAATTTATTTATGTTCTGTTTATGCACTTTGAGAATGTTGAACTGTTGATGAACTGTTAATAATAAATATTGAGAAAATTTGAAGTTTTTTTTTTTTATATTAAACACCTTTTTAAGAAATACTTGAGTACTTGTGGCCCAACCTCAGCCAAGCTCTTCCTCCAGTGGCCCCCAGGTAATTTGAGTTTGAGACCCCTGATTTAGAGAAACCAGAGCATCATTTTATGTTTTTGCTAGCCTGTGATCATTCCATATAACTGCATTTGTGTGACGCCAAAGTGCCTGTTATTTGACGTCACAACAAAGGAACACAAGCATTGATTCATGTGTAGACATGTAGAGCTGCGTAGGACCGCGGTGGACAGCAGCGTCCCGAGAGAGCGTTGTGCTTTCCGGACAGCTTTATTATGCTACGGTGTAGGTTGGTGTGTTGAGCACCTTCTGAGCAGAGGTATATTTTGATATCCGTGTCTAAGTGAGGGTTTAATCTCTCCAAGCAATTTCTGCTACAACGCCACGGTGTGTGGCACATTTCATGCACAATGGTTCATACACAAAAACGGTAGAGCTGCACGATTTTTGATAAAATGAGAACCACGATTTTCTTTATATGCTTTATATAAAACATAACATAACAAACATAAAACAGTCAGACACCATTACAACCTTCAAGTCACAACTCAAAACTCACCTGTTCAAACTCGCACACAACGTCTAACTGATCACTGTCTTGATTGTTTGTTTGTTTTGTCTTGTTTTTGTTTTATTTATTATTTTTTTCACAATGTCTTGTTTTTAAACGATTTATGATGACTTTATGCTCTGTCAGGTGACCTAGGGTGCCTTGAAAGGCGCCGTCACGTTAAAATTGTACCGGTGGCGAAAATTGTACCGGCCTACGTCATCAGTTGTTGACAAATTCCAAACCTGCCTGGCAACAGACGACGCGATCGTCTGTTGCCTGGCAACGGGCGACGCGATCGTCTGTTGCCTGGCAACGGGCGATCGCGTCGAATGACGTAGGAAGGTTCTTGAACATTCGCGAACTTTCATGCTCGTTCATTGCACTCCTTCATTGAGCGTGACAAGACAGGTTTTTGAAACCTACTTTAAACACTCAGTTTACTAGCTAAATTCGATTAAACAATTCAATACAATACAAATATAAAGTAAAAACAAGTGTTATCTAGCGATCCGTTATCTGTATTATGTTATTTCGCCTTTGGAAACATGAGCCGAATGTTCTTTGAAACCTGCCCGGCAACGGACAACCCAATCAAATCAGTTGTCAAGGTGTCAACAACTGATGACGTAGGCCGGTACAATTTTAACGTGACACCTCCTCTAAATTAAATGTATTATTATTATTATTATTATTATTATTATTATTATTATTATTATTATATGCACAATGCTTCCGTAGCTGCTGCGGCTATCGCCATCCGGCTTAAACCCAGCCCCTACGATTAGGGTTCCGTCGGCGGTGGAAACAAAAGCTTGATTTAGCGTAACCAACCTGTCCAACTGGAAACGAGGCATTAGAAATGGATCACAAATCTCACGATTATTTTTTATTTAATTTAAAGGAGACATAATATGGTGTTTTCCCAACAAGTAAACATAGTATTTGAGTTCTAGAAAACATGTTTACGTTTTTTGCTGGAAATAGCTTTTAGGAAAAAAAAGATCTCGCCTACCGCTATTCCCCTCTGTTTCAGTCCCTTCAGAGTGCGCCGTTTGTGGTGTCTGTAGCTTTAATGCAAATGAGCTGCTGCCCATTGACCAATGAGCTGTCAGACTGAACCACAGCCTGGAGGAGAAGGGATTGCTGCGGTTTGCGGACTCCTGGAGCGCTATTATTATATATGGGCATTTATATAATATTATATCTAATGTCACGGCTCGTTTGGTAACTGTAGGCTGGGTACTTTCAGAAATGCATATCTCACTCTAAAAATCATGTACAGACCTTTTGTATGCAAGTGGGATCACCAGAGACCCAAAACAACACCCCAAATCCCAGGAAAAGTGTTTTTTTCATATGTCCCCTTTTAAAAAATAATTCACTAATTAACCAGATACAGAAGGAATCGCCACAAACAAATATGATGTTACCTGCTATTGGGCTGGCATATCAACTTTGACCACAGAAGGGAACACTGAGCTTGAAACTGAAATTAAAACAAAATCGACTTCAGTATCTTGTCTTCTCTTTGTTACACAATCTTTTTTCTGTTTTCTGTGCGTGAGATTAGGCGTTTGTATGCCTCCTAAAATGAAAACCAAAGTCAACCAAAGCAAAAACATCAGTCTGTCAACATTTTGTGTGTTTCCTTCTGTGGTTATTTCCAATAATAATCGCACCAGTGAAAAATAAAGTTGGATTCAACTCCCAATTTATAGCATACTGAAGACTAATATTCCGGCCTATCACCAAAATATATTTTGTATTAAGAGGATTCAATTATAATGTTATACTGCAAAATAGTGTAGCGAATGGCAGTTCGAAGATGAGAGGGTCAATAGGCATTTTTACACTGCCAAGCCGGTACGGTCGCGGCTTAGCACCCCCTGTAATTACACCCCTTGCCCACTGCATCCGTCCGTTTACGGATCTTATTGACTTTGCATGGGGCGATCCCAAAATGCATTGTGGGTCCGTCCGTTCTGTCGGCTCCGTCTCTTGCGTTCAGAAGTTGAGAAAATGTTAACTTTTCAGGCGGATCCGTCAGCCAATCAGATCGTGGCTCCGTCGGCAAATACCACTACCACATCCGTCAGAAACGCCTTCCGTCGTCCGTTGACGGACGGATGCAGTGGGCAAGCTGCGTTACACTGTGTTGCCCGTGTAAAACCGAAGGGGTTTAATCAGCCTTCGTCAAAGAGCCGGGACGAAGGCTTTCTTGGTTAATTTTTTGTTATTCAAGCCACTCGCGTGCACGAATGAGTAAACTAACATCGCAGTGTAGGCCCCTATTTACATGTGCAAAAATGACAGCATTTTCATTATTTTGCTGACCACATAATTTTTATCCTGACGAAAGCATAGTAAGGAAAGTTCCTCTACGTCTTTCTCATAGATAACAATTTTTCAACATCTTTGTTAAATGCGACTGCATCACCTTCTCTCCCATGATGGTCAGCATCTCGCGGATTTCACCGTCTCTCAAGTTAGAACTACTCATGTTGATATCGCTGCGTTGTTTCTGTTGTAGAGACAACAAAACAACACCCCTACTCAAGTCGCGCCTCTGGAACCGCAAAGCCGTCTAATTGCATTTACATAAAAATTAAACCCCCATTATGTGTAGGGTCTGAGAGGGTAAATTGGGGTGCGAAATGAAACCAGTATATTACCTCGGTTAGTGTAAACGCGGACCATGCTGTAAAAAGGTGGGCATAAGATGGGCATCTGTAGCAGCATAAAAAAGATTTATGATAATTGGGTGTGCATTCTTTAATACATTTATGTTTTGGAGATGTTACTTTTAGAGGTAACTTTCCATGTTCGATAACTAAAACCAGGCCCTCACTCTTTCGGAAAAAGTTGATATCCAAAACGAAACTATTGCGATACAACTGCACACTCATGTTATTAAAAGCGACCTGGATTCAGGCACCGCGGTGCAAGTAAACAAGGGCTTGTAGCCCCGATTGCTATCAAGGTGGATGATCAGTAATCCCTACTGATCCCAGGCATGATTAATCGACGATCGACTAATTGATCGTTAAGAATTTCGATTGCGTACATTTTTAATCGATTAAACTAATGCAGTGTGCAATTAAACATTTTACCACACAGGGCCAATATTTACATTTGCGGCTCCTCCCCCGCAATAAACATCCCGCTTTGAACGGTGAACTCTTTACGCCTAGCAGCTATAAAACTACAAAGTGACTATGAATGCAGGCGGTGGAAAATGCGCAGACTTTGGCTCAGCCTGGCTCCGCCCTCTTCCGCTACGTAGCTAAGATGGCTGCCGTTGAGTACGAAAAGTGTACATCGCCATTCGCCACCCACTTTGTGATTTTACCGTTTTCAGTACACTTATTTTCGCCCGATCTGAATCGGAACGCCCTGCGTACTCAAACTTAAGACTAGTAAGTACGGATAGTATGGATATTGGAACACGGCGATGTAATCATGAAGCGGACGAGGCAACGGAGAAGTCTGGTGTGGGACCATTATGATTTAAAAAATGACTTCTTGGGAAACACTATAGGCCTACCACTCAAGGCGAGGTTAGCATCGAAGCAGAAATAAAGAACTTTCTGAGTCCCTGGATTGTGGATAGGGGGATGAACGGTTTCAAAAATATGTAAACTGTTACACAACCACTTTTTTTTCGTGCACACAGTTAACCGTTTTTTTTTTTCTTTACCTTTTGTGGAAGAGGGAGAGACGTCGGAGGACACGACGCAGTATATTCATAATATTGTAATGACCACGGAAGAGGCAGTGAATGAAGTATTGAATAGACAGAGATTTATTAGATAGGCCTACCTAAGCGTTTTGAGTGTGAGAAAGGCGCTACATAAATTGAAATCTATTATTATTATTACCTAATAAACCGTTGGAACACACAAGAACGGAAACACAGCAACGCCGGTAAACAAACCCCGAGAAGCCCAATCCCTACGAGAGCTCCCCGCGCTACGGCCATCCGGAGGCGCACAGAGCTTTTGGCCGTGATATTATATATACAAATATTATATTATATACTATTATATTATATATAGAGCTCTGGGAGTCGCAAACAGCAACATTCACTTTCTCCTCCATGCTGCAGTTCACCCCGGACTGCACTGCACTGAGTTTGACGGTTGAACGCTGATTGGCTGTTACGTTACACATGTGACTCAGTGGCCACGCTGTTGAACGGCTGTCATCACGCGTCACACGAAATTCGCGTCAAAGTTCAAATATTTGAACTCAAGCAAATTTTTCGCGCAACAAATTCTCGTGAACGCGCTCGCCTGTGCACGGCAAAAGTGTGGCGCGACAAATCAGAACTTGTCGCCGGTTTTCTCTCGCGAAAAATTCCCCGATACGTGTCTCTACGTTCACTTTGTATGGGATCTTGCCGCCCCGTTGCATTTGGTGTGAACGCACGGTAAGGCCAGCACTGGAACCATGAACTTACACGTAACATGATGTAGCCTAATGCCCGGTGTTCAGTTACCCAACATTTATCGCGTGCATTTATTAGCTCCTTAATGTTGTCCAAGTGGAACATTTGTAGCTTTATTAATCGCTAAATAAATAGCATGTGTTATTTTTGATTTAATTATTATTATATTTTTTCGGTTTTCGTTAACTGATTTTTCCTTACGGTTATGATTTACTAACCGGTTACACGTGTACAGTAGAGATGCGCGGATGGGCTATTATTTCATCCACAACCGCATCACAAAACGCTTGATCCGCCCGCCATCCTTCCGCAACAATTTTTTTGACCAATTTTCAAAACCGCACCCGCCCGCCATCCGCCTGTTGTTTTTAGGTATATGCGCTGCTGACGCGAGCCTAGAAAGTTCTTGCCTGTTCTTGAAAGGAGACTGATCCAATGCCGCAAAGATATTTAAAGGATAAAGTCCCTAGTATGAAAGCCTATTGGCTATGTTGTAGCCTATCCCCAGAATATTATCAGTGAAGTGACGTCTGTCTCCGATCGATGCACAGGGAGAAACTTTAAAATAGCCAAGCACATCGTCAAACCTGACCTTACCATAGGCTAGTAGGCCTACACTTTTTTATCATTGTAATAAAACGCAATTTGGTACACCATTTTAATATGGTAATATAGCCTACTGTGTTTTTTTTTTGCAAAATGAAAGATAGTCTTTTAAGGCCAGACATGGCAGGTGAATAGGGTAAAAATTTTCAATACAAGGGATCACCATGAAACTTTACCAGTTGATTACATACATTATAAGAAAAAAATGTATTACAAGTCTTTGAATTTTGCATATTTAATTATGCTAATTAGGCTGAATCTCATTAAATATGCACGTTTTTGCATATATTTCCGGTGCATGAATTTTAAACTGGGATAAAGCCAGGACCAAAATTCTTTTTTTATTTTGTTTATATATCAAATGACAAAAAATCCTCACATGGATTTTAGGATATCTGCTTTTATGACCTGGGAAATCAAAATATACTATCCATGGCCTTAAAAACCCTATTTTCGCCATGATTTCCAGGTAAAATGACCCATAAATCTGGCCAGGAACAATTTATAAATAAATCCATGTGTAGATGTCTTCATAACAATGCTATGTGTGAAACTGGGAAGTGTGGTGTACCTAGGTTCTACAAAGGCTGAGAAATGTGCACCTAAAAATGGAAAAACACTCATTTTGAGAAAACGGCATTTAAAGATTTATATAGGGGATTTTCATACATTTATACAGCAAAAATCGACTAGAACGCAAAATAAAGGCTCAAGCTCTTAGTCATAACAGTTTTGAATATATAAAGAACATTTAAATAAATAATTTAATAACATGGCAGCCATAGAAAGCCAACAACTGCTGTAACAGGCTGGTTAATTATACGGTATTGTGCAGGTGAATAAGGTAAGATTTGAACTTATACATACTGTATCATCATGAACCAGTTCATAACTTAAATCAAAATGATTACACAAAACATGCAATTCATTTTTTTAATCTAGTTTAAGTGGGCTATGGTAATTAATTGATTTGCATATACAGAACATTGGGCCTACATTTCCATCCCTGCACCATATGTCGCCCCCTCTTCCTGTTCTCACTTCACTTTTCTTTCATTGCTCTCATGTTTTCTCTTTCCCTTTGTTTGAGGAGACAGGATGGCATTTGCCTTGGTGACCCTCAGCATGTCAGCTTCCCTGATGGTGTTTAGGGTGATTGTTGTGCTCTCCAGCCACAGGTTGGCCATCACATTAAGGATGGCTGACGCACCCTCATTAAAAGATGATATGGCCATGCTTACAGCCGCCTCCACTCTGTTTCTCCCCACAAACACTGTTTTTGGGCAGCGAGCCCATATAACTGAATTGAGGCACTCATTGTTATTTTGTGTGCCCCCATGCTGCATTTTTTGCAGGAGACTGTCCCTTGACGTTCGATGATAAATGGGCACAAGTGTCTGACCCACTTCCCGAGACAAATGGTTTTTTGAGTGAAGCGAGTGGCTGTCAGGGGTCTCTCCGTTGTCTTCCGCCCTCCTAAAGAAGCACCACTGGGGGTTGCATCTGTTGTGCAATGGCACTTCGTCAGTAGACATGCAATGGAGCAGGCCCGCCCATATCTCCGACTTCATGCCCTCAATGTTTCCCTGATTATTTAGAATGGCCCCCCTGTAAAAATTTTGTAGAGATTTGCACTTCTTTGCCGTGAGTTTGCCTGATCCCTTGCCACCCAATTTTTTGCCTACACTTATCTTTCTGAGTGCAGTGCCCATTCTTTTGTGAGCGTGGTTAATGCACTCGAGTTTGGTGACCTCCTGACCCGGGTAGGGCTTCAGCTCTACTACCTGCCGGAATGCTGAGCTATCTCCATCCGACAGCATCTCCGTGTACCTGAGCTGATGACGGCTCACTGACCTACCCCACATCCTTTTGGCAGCCTCCTGCTCCATGGCCTTGCTGGAGCCAGCAAAGTTTTTAGCGCAGTCAGCCTTGTGGCCTTCTTTCCAGCTGTCAAACTCCTCCTCACTGATTTCTCCTGCTTTCAACACACTGTTCTTACAGGCGCATGCATGGCAGTAAGATGACAGGATCTCGTAATCTATAACGAGACCTGTCAGGATGTCAATGCAGACACCCACACCGTAGTGTGAGGTGAAGCCTCGCTTCTGCCAGGTCCCATCGAATGAGACCCCAATGTCTATGACAGCATCCGTATCCTGCCTCAGTGACTCAGCCACCTCCGGATCCATATCTGCATACGCCTGCCTGATGCTCTCCCTGGCCTTGTGCAAGGACCCTAGTCCCCTCTCAATTTCTGCCACTAAAATTAAAATACACACTGTGTCAACATCTGCTCATTTTATTATGTCCTTTTTTTTATAACATAATCAAAAGAATAACATAATGTATTATTAGCCTAATATAATATTATCTGTTGTATGGTGTATTATGTTTACTACTAGTGGTGTAACATAATTATGTTGGATGTGTATAGAGTTAATACCTATCAGTGTTTCCCCCAGTAAATGTCTCAGTCAAGGTGGTAAGCAGTCGGTGGTGTTGTTGGTGCGGCGCAAAGCGCCGCGCCGAAAAATTTTGGGGGTATTTTGCTCAAAGATGCCAGTACGCATGAATGAAATAAACGACTGTTTATTTCCATATAAATAAACAACAGTAGGTACAAATGTTGTGCAAACATGCAGACACTACAAAATAAAATTAAAGAAAAGTGCAAATTAAATACAAATAATGGACAATACACTTAACTTTCGTATGCAAATTCAACTATTTACAGTTCCTTTTTTGGATCTTATTTGCGGCACAGCTGACAAGAGGCATCAGTGCATGCAATTCTGCGTGGCTGTGCAAAGAACAGTTCTAGCGCCCTGCTGTAATTGAACTTAGACAGTGGTGGGCCATTGATGCTGATCTTCATGCAGGCTGTAAGACTCTTGCCCTGCAGCCTGTTTCGCAGGTCTGTCTTTATCTACACATAGAGTGAATGAAGTCAATGTTGTATATTTAATATTTTAAATTTTGAACTAAGATAGTGAGAAGATGATGGGCTTACCCTATTCATGGCAGAAAAATCTCGCTTTTCTTTTTTTTTTTTTTTTTTTTCAACTTTTTTTTTTTTTAATACATTGGTAGTCAAGGCGGGGCCCTAGTCTTGTTAAGGCGGCCGCCTTAACAAGACAGTGCTGGGGGAAACCCTGCCTATCTACCATAATAATGTGTACATTTACCTAATACAGTAGCCTACATATATTTATTATTACTAGACCTACATTATTATCATCCAAGTCTGTAATCATTCCTCATCTTTCCATAGCCTACCTGTAACTCTTTTGTCATGTCGCTGGTACGTTTTCAAATGAAGGGAAGGGATCCCCAAAACCTTGCTGATCTTTTTCAGCGCAGCATAACCCAAGCCCAACTCGTGTGCCAACAGCACCATTCGCACATTTACGTCAAAGGCGACGTCTCGGCGTGCAACAACAGTTGCACTCCAGAATCAGGCTACTGCAAAAGCCCTGGTTTTTTTGATCAATGTTTATTGACAGATCCGATTCGGCACAGTTAGGACACAGAAGATCATTTATACGAGAGACATGGACAATCAACCACTGCTGTGTCGCGCAGTCAGTGGCGCTCACCTCACGGTTAGTAAACAACTTACGACCGGACGCGCTGTTCACTGGAGGGTTATGAGGCAATTCGGCCGGCTGATATATTCTCGTGGATCTTGCTAGACCCATTTGTGTCTTTCTTTTAGCGGACAATTTAGTAAGACGAGGCATTTCTAAAATTCCCGCGGCAAGCTAACACGGAAATGTCAAAAAGACAACACGTGAGGCACTGAGCGAATCACGTTAGCAGAAAAGCGCCGTCAGCCAATGAATCGACTTTAGTTCTTTAGGACGAAATGGATGCCGCGGCTGAACTAAATGCAGTGAAACAGACATATAAATGTGTAATTTTGACGTTTTCTTTACGGTAGTATGAAAGATAACAAGTTAAAGAGGCAAATTAGCTCAAAATCTCAAATTTGACCAGGGCATGAAAAAAAATCGATATTTCACCTGCTGTGTCTCGCCTTAAGGAAACACCGACTCGAGCCTATTAATTCCGAAATTTCACCGCATTGAAGGCTATATAGGCTACTGTAACAAGCCCAACACTTGCCTGCTTGCCTTGCAAATCAAAGTTTTCCGACTATTTTTCTTACCTTCTTTCTTAGGTGTTGATGTTACTGAGCTAGAAGTTTAACTTGTTCTGCACATCTCACGCTGCCAATGCCTGATGTCACTTCTGAGTCAAATCACTCCATCATCTCTTTGAAATTCCATATTCCACGAGTGGTAGGCTACAATGACTGGCTGTTTTAAAATATAACATACGAAACAAAATAACCCAGGCAGTTTCATCTACGAGACGTTAAAGCTTCTTCCAATACTGACAGCTGTCTCATAACTTGCAGGTTTGTGGAGATGCGACATGGGACGGATCGTCACTTAATTTATACTTAATTTTAACTTTTGCTTCCGTTAGTGTGTGTGTGTGTGTGATAGAGACAGAGAGGCCAATTTACTGCCTGATGAGAATTGGATTATTTCAAAATGTGCTTGGAAGTAGGTAACGACATTTAACAATGTGTATATATTTTTGAATTTCGTTGGTTAAACCGCCAACCGCCCGAATTTAATTAAAATATTATTTTTTGTCACGTCACCCGTCCGATCCGCGGTTTAACCGCGGAGTCCGCGGTTGCAACCGCCAACCGCGCATCTCTAGTGTACAGGTGTACCCGGTCACACCCCTAATTGTGGAAAGTTGTTCCCCCGCCTTGCCAAGTTAGCACGGAGGTATTTGTGCATCACGGCAACGTCGGTCCCCTCACGCCTCATGCCCACTGCACCGTCAGTCAAAGGACGTGGGAAGGCGTGGCTGACGGATGGGGGAGTAGTCTTTGCAGAGGCATCCGTCAGTCAATCAAATCGCTTCCCGCTAACAACAACAAAGCCGGGTTCTTCCCGCTTCTTCCTGCTTGTTGCGTTGTCATTGCAAGATGACCCGCTTTCCCGCTTTCCAGTATCGTCAGAGCCCGAGTCACGTCACAGTGCTTAAATTTGCATACGCGATCTGATTGGATGACGGATCCGTCGCTGCCGAAAAAGTTTAAAATTTTTCAACTTTTTGACGGAGCCGAAGGCTCCAACGGAACGAACGGATCCACAATGCATTGGGCGTCTGTCCCCATTCAAAGTCAATGGGGATCAGTCAACGGACGGAGGTAGTGGGCACGAGGCGTCAGAGCGGGTGTTTTCGGCGGCTGGACTGACTGTCACCAGGCTGCGGTCGCGTCTGACCCCAGAGCATGTCAACATGCTCATCTTTCTGAACAAAAATCCGTAGACTGGTTGGTTAAGTTATAACATGATTGTTTTTTTGATATTATTATTGTTATTATTTTGGGAAGAAACTAGGGTTGTGTTTATTTTTAGTTATGTTTATGAGCACCGGCATCGAGCTGCATGCTCCGTTGTTTAGAGCAGAGTAGCGCATAAGTATTCAAAGGATCTGGTTTAACTGAGTTGTTGATCTAATAATAAAGATCCCAATGAGGAAAACACGCTGCATTTGTATTTTCATTTAATTTTGAATATAATTTTTAAAATAATAACGATTAATCGACTAATTGATTAATTCTCCCGACGATCGACCAAGAAAACTAAATCGAATGCCCATCCCTGATGATCAGTACATTGATTGGTCAAACGAACTGCGATTTCTCAAAACTGAAATCGTCTCCCGACTTTGATACGATTAATCTTGCGGTCCAAAACTACTGTACTAAAAAGGCATCACAAGATTGCTGTGGGTCGTGAAACGCTAACCCTTCGTACAAACCTCAGCCCAAAACTCAAGTATTCGAATTACAGCTAAAACAGTGTGCCTTTTATGGTACACACTCTTTGCCATTTAATTTTACAGTTTTTAAATTGACCTTGTGCACAAACATCATTCGCAAAAAGTGCACTTTTTGCAAGTGACTACAGTATGTAGGCAGCAGGCCTAGCTTCATTTAACAATTTCGTTGAATTTAACTTGGTTGTAAGTTTTCTGCATTTTAAAACGGTTCCACAATATAAACAAGAATGTTGCATTGCCACCATATGTTGGGAGGAACTATTATAATCATCATACTGGTTTGATTGTACACTCAAAAAGTCAAATCAAGCATTTACAGGAGATTTCAAAATATTGAGATATAAATAGTATACTCGATAAAGCCTAAACATATTACAATATTTATTTTTTGTGGAAAAACTGGTTTAACGTGTCACATTTTTCTATTGCATTTTCCAATGAACTGGGTTTACACTGGTCACATCCACACTGGTCGTTAAAACACGTTTTGGTTTGGTTGGCATGTTACTCACCCACATGTCCACATGAGGGTTAGTCAAAATGACAAGACACCTACAGAAACCAGAGAAGCATACAGATTATATGGGTCTGTGGGTGGGGGGGGGGGCTGGTGATATGATCCTGAGCTATACTTGGAGCCAGGACCTATGTTGATTAACGTAGCTTATCTGCAAAGAATGGCAGTTGAAGCTTCTGGTTGTTCAAGACCAAGCTAGGAAAGTTCATTGAGGATGACCTTTCAGAACCACCAAGTCTGATACGTTTTTTTTTTAAAGACTTAAACAAACTCACCTGCACCTTTCACATATTGCAATGCGCACATGTAAATGCTGAACTGAATCTTGAAGCCGTTGCTTTTTTTAAATAAATCAATTGAATGTCACAAGATGCAGACCACACGACACCAAGGAAGTGAGTAATCACGAAAATACATTACACATTTAGTAATGTAGAATGGATGCATTTTCACCGCAAGAAGAGGAATGTATTCATCTGACGCATCTGCAGTCAACTGGAAGCCAAGGTGACTTTAACAGCAGATGACATCCTCTGCATTTTACATTCTTCCGGAAGAGACTTGTCCTTGGCCAAACAGTGGTTGTGTGACATCATCAAAACTAGCCTACGTCGGATTTTAAGAAACTTGAAACCGTCTGCGATAGTTTCAGTATCAGTTAAAAGCAGTAAAGGTCAACTAATTTGTAAAAAGAAAAATGGCATATTACGGACCTACCAACACCTCTTGTTGATTTGATTTGTCATTTAACAACAGATGCTTATGTACTAGGGATGTGAAAAACTCAAATTCTTCATGGTCGAATAATCAGTGGGTGGTATGAACAAATAATTGATTATTCGATGTGTGCCGACATTCACAAAGGTATCTATGGATCATTGGAAAGAAATCACTTAATATCTTAAACGCAAAAAAGTCAAATTGTCTGTTGTGAAAAATGCATTATAATCTAATCAGAAATGGCGGTTACATTGTAAACGCTATAGCAAGGGTACCAAATTAGAATTCAAAGAGGTCCAGTGACTCAAATTTCCGCCCAGCGAAGGTCCGAACCATTCAAATTTCTAACTTGCGCTATGATTCAGGGGTAGATGTAGTTATTCTACGTGCGTAATAAACAGTCCCTCCAGAAAAACCCTTGATTATGCGGCACGTTTTCTTAAAAAATGAGATGAAATATACTGCATATTTATGCAATTTTATGTGATGAAAATGCAGGAACTTGCGAAAAATGCAGCTTTTCGATGACGAAAATGCAGCTTTTCACGTCACGTAATTACGTCGCTTCATAACGTTCCCATGGCAACAGGGGGAAATGGCTGCTCTTGTGTGAAGTAAACACAACATTTTTCAACTTTCTGCTAAGATATATGTGATTATGAAATCATGCAGCCCCACATATTTTTCACGGAAATCAGCAATTTAGGCGGTGAAAGTGAGGCATACTTGAAAGAATGCGGCCCCGCATGAATATGCAGACTTTGGCTGATTATTCGTTGAATTATGTGATCACATAATGGTACTGGTTAGTGTCAACCCCTGCAATATCGATTTTGCTCTCATCTTGCAGAAAAAGTAAAAACTGTGGTTCCTTCTGTTAAAGTATTTCGGCATGGTAAATATGAAGCAGAAGGAGTGAATTGTATTTAACACGCGCATGGAGCGACATACCGCTGACCTATTAGCAACGGGGCTGCCAACGGGGCTGCCATGTTTCTGCCCTCTTCTGGCTCCCGCTCTGCGTTTGTATCAAGTAGGCGTGACCTATGTGACGCATTGGCTCAGGCTTCCTCATCTGTCTAAAGGTGCTGCCATCTGTGACTGGAGTAGTTATTACCCCTTGTATGTTTGGTCCTGCTCCCCTTGTGGCAATGTATAGTAATTGCAGCTTATGTGTTCGATCCTGCTTCCTTGTGGCTATGTGGGGGTAATGCAGCTTATGTGTTTGATCCTGCTCCCATGTGGCTATGTGGGGGTAAGGCAGCTTATGTGTTTGATCGTGCTCCCATGTGGCTATATGGGGGAAATGCAGCTGATGCGCTTAATTTACGAAACACTTGACTCTTGAGCTGTACTAATTAGTGGCCATTTCTTTACGAATGGACAAAAGCGTTCCAACACCCTGCCTTTGCTGAGCCATCTTACGTTGTTGTGCAGTAGTAAGTCGTCGGCATTTGCATCAACTTCTTTCAGGAATTCTCTCAGAAGGCGATGTTGATGGGATGAGGATGCTCTGAGGCAGTTGTTGAGTTTCATCATTGTATTCATCACTTCATATACTCTTCTGACAGATAAGCGCACAGAACAGATTGATGGATGATGCAGTGGTAAGCTATGAGATCAGGGTTGTCCTCTTTCATCCGTGCCACAGCTCCTCTCTCTCTTCCTACCATGGCAGGTGCTCCATCTGTGGTGATTGAGACCACTTGTTTCAAATCTATCCCCCTTTCTCAACATCTCCTTTATGGCCTTGTATATGTCCTCTCCTCTTGTATGTGTCTCAAGTCAACTGATGTTACACTTGAAGAACCGGTCCTCACAGAATTCTTTCTTTTTGTGGAAAAATCGAACATACATCAGAAGCTGGGCTTTATCAGTGATATCTGTGTAGATTCATCAACAGCTAAGGATATGGTGCACTCTGAATAGCTGCATCAAGCTGCGGCAGTACATCCTCTGTTAATATTGTCTGTCTCATTTTATGTTTGAGCAGACATTGGGACTTGTTTGATTTTTTCACACAACTCATATTTTTGTTTACCCTCATGTTATGTTTCAGCAACAGCATTCATGTACTCCTTAACAACGACCCCGTCAGTTAATGGCTTGTGTGGACCCAAAATCCATGTTACTTTTAGTGAACATTCGTTTGCACGTTGCTGGGCCGTTAATGAATGTGAGAGTATTCTGGTGGACCGATCATACTGGGATCTGAGTTTGTTTATTTTCCGTGCCCTCACCTCTGACTTCAGTGGGTATGTTTGCTCAATGTACTTGTGCTTGGTTTCGTAGTGGCGCTTCACATTGCCACTTTTTATGATCGCCACGGTCTCGGAACATATGTGGCAGACTGGTTTACTACTCGCAGCAGGAAGAATGAAGACGTATTGCTCTGTCCACTCATCCTTGAAAGCTCGATTTTCGGAGTCTACTTTTCTTATCTTTGAGCACGACATGCTGTTATCTCTTCTCTTGCTAGCTCTTGCTTTCGATCCTCTCTCTGATCCTCTCTCTTTCTCTCCATGGACCATTAAAGATTCTCTCTAGCTAGCCATTTCCACAATTACCCACCTCTCTTTCCACACACTCTAAACAATCGCTTTGATTGGCCGAGTAGCGTGAAGCTGGACAAGCTGCGACAAAGCCGCGCCGGTTGAAAAAAACGCTCCTTCAATATTATTATTAATTTCTATTTTTTTTTTTTTAAATGTGTCGCGGCCCAGAAAGATCCTTCACTCGGTCCGGATCGGAGTCCGCCATTCAGTGACCTCTGCCCTATAGTATCTGTGGTTTAACGGCTGGGTAGAATTTCAAATTATAAATATGTACACTTTATGTTGAAAGTATAGACTGTCGCGAATCCCATTGAAACGAATGTCACGGTGATTCGGTCTTCAAAACGAGAGCTGGTAAATTGTGAAAAATGAATTCAACTGTAAACAGACAACGCGGTTATATGCTATAGACCTAGAGCATCTGTTGTATAAAGGCTTTGGACGAATTTAGAATTATAAATATGTACAATGCATAATGTTAGGGACTAGAATACCTCCCGTTGCCAAGTTGTAACTAAGGTCCGTACTATTTACTTGAGGAGTGAACAACGTTTCCGTTGCATAAGAACCTTACGGGAAGGTAATGATTGTACCAGGTATAAGACAAACCCTCAGGCGTTACCAGGTAAACAAAGTAATGGCTTGTGAAAAACTTTATATTTGAATGGGAAAATATGTTCATGGTCCAAAAGTTCGATTTTGACCCTCAGGAACGAATAATCAAATATTCTGACCCATCCCTATTATGTACCCTCTACCAAGGGCAAGTAGCGTGTGGCATAGATATGAATAAATAAATCATGATTAATTTACAGAAAATCACATAGTTCTGCCCATAAATGTTTCGTCCCTATGTATTCCTTTAAATAAAATAGAGGTAGGATGCTGAATAAAATGTAGGAAGGTACTCATTTCTGCAGGGTGGTATATCAAGATTATGTAGCTCCCCACTTGATTCTATAACAGTCCATGGAGGTAGAACAGAAAGCTTACTGTAATGACGTCTTTAATTTGCTATAAGCAGCGACAAAATGCCTTTTCTTTTGGCCATCAATCGAAAACAGCCTGCATAGAATTAAGACAATGTTAAGCCATTGCAAATAAAATGTATTTAATTAAAGCCAATGGATGTAAAGTATTTTTACGAAAACAAGTGGCAAAATTAATTACTTGACCATCATGTACCTGCACAAACTCGTTAAACATGCGCTTATTTTACTCATTCGAGCCATACAATAAAGACAATTCTCACTAATCACACATTATTTACAATTTCATCAATATTGGTTTGAGATATAGCAATTATCAGGAGTTATACCTTAATTGCACATACAGGCAGTTATACTGCAGCCTTTTGCGAATCGTGCATTGGATGATAAATAAACAATTTAATCAATGAATGTCCAAACAAAACATTCCTTTTCAACTTCTTCAGTGGAATAGACAAAGCAAGTTCAGTGTTCCCTTCCCCCCCACCATCATCGTCTCAATGGTGAAAGAGAAAAAGTTTTGAAAAGACGAGGAAGGGGAAAGAAACGGCCATGGTGCGAGTGTGCATGTGCTACGTCCGCTTTGAGAGGCGGGGTTTGACCTACTTCTGGTTCTTATGCAACACTGAGGGTTGGGGGCGGAACCACCCTTGAGTAGAAATACATTGGAGGCTGCTTAAGAGGCCAAACTCAGGAGGCTTAGGCAAAGTGTGGTCAGAAATATGAGCGAGAGAAAGTGTTGTCCGAAACGGTAGCTCCAAGAATTGATGCTCTCCGAGCTCAGGAAGAACCTCAGGCAAGACTCATGACTCTGCAGAGCTACAGATATCTGCTCTACTCCTTCCCTCGTCAGTCATCCATCCTGTTCTACTTTAGCAGTAGCTCCCTTTCTCTTCCCTCTCCCTTCCCTTTTCAGGCAATATTATTTTGCCATCCTAAAATATTACATAGGGTATTTGCATTACTGAGCGTGCTGGTAATAATGCATTCCAAGATCTATTTAATCTTATCAACTAAGGTCTCAAAAGGTGGACTGCATATTTCCCAATCCAACCCTTTGATTGATTAAAATACAGACAGAAGGCTGTATTGCACTCGTTGAGTTTAGGAGCAAACTGCGATGGCGACTGGGTATAACTAACAGCTAGGTTGGCTGATTAAAATGCAGTGAAACACTTAAGTGTTTCAATGATGAGTTGGTTCACTCTCATATTATTTACAGAAGTAGGAGGAGCAAGAAGGATGTTTGCTCATGCAATACATCTGGCTTCATGCGTCCTTGTACCGGCCTAGATGAGAAATAATTTAGAAAAAGACCAAACAACATTATACAAATATATTTGTGACAAAACCAAAGGGTAAGGGTAATTCATCTTCTAAAATCCATCCCAGTATGACGGAGCGGCAAACTTAGAATAATTTATTCTTCAATAAAGCAACTGCAAGAACAATTCCAAATTATTCTCCCTTTGGGCAGTAAAAAAAGAAAGCATAATTATCAGCAGTCCAGATAATTATATAACCATCAAATTATAAAGCCCTTTGCCGTTGTCTCATACCAAACTAAAAACAGTTTAGTCCCCGTTTGCTGGATGCAGTCAAATCGCATCGAATATCCTGCAGGCTTGGGAGCCTGCCGTACTGCAGCAAAATGAGTGTACTGCATCCACGGGACCCCACGATACAAACTGATGGCCCAACTTAATCGACCGGACGAGGAAGCTTAATCCACCTGCAGGTTTTTTATACACGTTATCCTACCACCCAGCTGTCTGGTCACTGGCAGGATGTTTGCCCAGTAACACAAAGCTTCCGCCAGTCCCAGTTACAATGGAGATTTGCCTCACACACAGACAAACACACACACACACAGGGTGTGAGACTGTCTGTCTGAAAAGTTTCTGGCAAACTATGTGACTGCCCTACATCCCTCGCGCTTGCCATTTACTTCAAGGGACTAACCTACCTTAGAAGCAGTAAATAACCCTGCATCTTTGTATCTCACACATGCCCAGGTCACGGTGTATGCTGATAAATGCGATGTCACCATTGCAACGGTCAAGTATCTTTCGCCAAGGTTCAGAGATAAGATGACGTACTGGCAGTGGCTAAAATTGTCAACTGCACAGCAAGCAAGCCTTGACCACGTTCAAACCAGTTTACCATCGTA
This sequence comes from Gadus chalcogrammus, assembly GCF_026213295.1. Lineage (NCBI taxonomy): Eukaryota > Metazoa > Chordata > Actinopteri > Gadiformes > Gadidae > Gadus > Gadus chalcogrammus. The sequence continues at coordinate 1,420,196 of NC_079423.1, read as the reverse complement.
TCTCTGAATGCATCAGCTCACCGCTAAGCCCATTAGCCACTGCTAGAAATGATAAAAGGGTGACAAACACACTCAGAAAGGGATGCATGAGAGCAGACAGACTAACAAAGAATATGACTGTTTCATTGTTTAGGTGTCAGCAATGGCTGACACCTGAAGATACCACTGTGTTTTACACTGTGGTTCCAATCCCTCAGTGGAAAGGAATAGTGTAGCTGATTCTGTGAAGCACTCTGTAAAACACTAGGACTGTTTGTATATGGGTTCTTCAGGGCGGGGACGTGGAGAACGTAAAAAGCTATGAGAAATTATAAGAAAATATACTTGTACATCAAATCGGGCAATAAACCATTCAGAAGGCCATAGCATTGCAGCAGTTGCTAAAAACACTTCACCAACTATAAATCATAGCTCATGAAGCAGAAGCGAGAAGAAATGTGGACTGAAGTGCTTCCTCCTCCTCCAGAACAGCTGACTGAGAACAGAGAGCCAGAGTGAAATACTGAAACAGAGAGGCCGAGAGAGAATGCAATCGCAAGAAGTTCCAGCTGCCACGTGGGCGGAGGTGGGGACGTAGGGGGGCGGGGTAAAGGGCGGGGAGAGATGGTAGGACCTGCTTGTAAAAAGTAGGGGATGGGCTTCAGCCAGACTGACAAAAAAGATTTAACTGCTTGGAGGAAGCGGCAGCGGCACCGAAGAGCCGGGGAGGATCCAATCATAGAGCCTGCTCCAATCTCTAGCATAGTGCCACAACAAGGAAATAGAATGAGGTTTGAGCAGAAGCAGTTTGTCCCAAAGCCTGCTTAGCCTCTGTAATCCTCCCCTATGCTGACACATCTACTCAGCTGCTGGAGCACACATTGGCTCAGCTGAAGAGCTCCCTCGGACTCACGCACATAAAAACACACTCCGAAAGGAAGAAACTATACCATAAACAGATCTACCGCATACAACCACAACATTGCTTTCAACATTTGGAGATTTGTGTCATACAAAAAGCAGATTAGCCCTTGTTAAGATGAGAAGACCATACTGAAGAATGAATAAATGCCAATAGAGACAACCACTACTGATTATCTGAGAAGCTCTACTGACCCAAATCAATCCAGCTCCAGGTGCTTATCAGAATAGCCGTCGCCTGCCTGATGACATCAGGTGATGCAATGGCTCCACATCGACAAGGAAAACAGAAAAACAAATATGTGGAAGACTCTTATCTCAAACACACCTAAATCAAGCTAACAAAGAGGCCCAGGTATGAGCAACAGGAAGCGATAATGCACATATCACTTTGTGGCTTTCCTATATGGGGTGAGGCACATGAAACATAATTTACACTTCCAATTCCATGATGAACCATGGGTGAAATTGGTGGTCCTCTCGTCAGGATTCGAGTCTCACAATAGCGGTGTGACACACGACTCCATCTCACTGCATTCGGTTTACATTAGAGCCGGTTTGTCTGTAGCACTGCATGAATAAACAGGCCTGCCTCTGCCTTGGAGCTAGACCCAGAATCAAAACACACCACGTCACCCGAGGGGCTGACTCATTAAACCCCAGCAGGATACGCTCCAGTTGACGTTAAGACATCCTTGTTAAAGAGCAAATCATCCACTTATTCATGGAGATGTATTTGTCCCCCAAGGAATCGACAGAAGCTGGTGAAACCTGATCGGGGAAGGGGAAAAAAATTAATTGAAGTCAATTGGCGAAGTAATGGAAGCGATCGGTTATCGCTTTCTGGTCCGACGCAGTGATCTTTCTTTCAAAAAGGGAAGCTACATTTTAATTTGCATCATCATTTAGACACAAAGGGAAGATAATATGACATAATATACAATTGTATGAGGTTTGATGAAGGGTTGTTCGATCACGACGGCAATCAATTAATGCAGGCATTATAGGAAAAAATAGTAAATACAAAAAAATACAATGTCTGGATAAATACAGTCCTCATGAGGTCTACTGTCCTTGGTTAACGCATTCATGTCAAAGCCAGTCAGCACACACCTAGAAAAAGCTGGACAGATAGCCCCAGCCCCCCGCCGGGTCTGGGGCTGAGTGAAGCTGAACAGTGGGAAGAATAGCAGCAGTCAGAGTCAGTAGGGTATCAAAGAGCCTTGGGGAGTGCCGGGAATGAGGATCGGAACACCATCCCAGAGAGAGAGCGAGAGAGCGAGTGAGTAGGACAACTAAGGACGCAGTCATGCGGTATAACAACGTGTGATGGGTAAAGCCACTTGCTCGGCGCATTAAAGCGTGTCTGCGTGCGTGTGGATTCACCACAGACATGAATTCAGTGGACATGCATCAGGCCGAGCAGCAGAACAGGAACTCATGGAACACAGATACTCAATGTCTGGAGTGCTACGAGACAAAGACTGGTTTTGTACAACAACACAGCGTCATTAAAGATCCTGAAGCCCCATAATTGGGGCTGCTGTTGTGGCCAACATCTTCTAAAAATGGAGCATAAATATTTTACCCTCACTATACACGCTTGTTTGTAAAGGACAGAGCTACCCAGGGAGAAACATTGCAACACATTTTGGTTGACTAAACAAACCCTACAGAGGGCTTAACGTCCGTGTTGACATTCTATATGTCCAATGTATGTGGGCGGGCTTTCAGCAGGCTTTGTAGATTGGCTACAACACTGCCTGAAAGCTCCCTCAAAGCCACTCCTCCTCACTGGCTATAGTACATAATGTTCCCGAGTCAGCCTTGACGGTAGCCCCCCCCCCCCCCCCCCAAAGAATAAAAATAAAAGCATAGGCAGAAAGCGACCTAAATTAAGATTAAGACAATGAGAGGACAATAAGCAGCGGGAGAGGGATGAGGGTTGAAAATAGGGTGGTAGGGAAGGAGAGTCGTCCATAGAGGAAAAAGAACATTGTGTTCCTCTCAGAGAAGAGATAAGAATTCAAGATATACATCAATGTATATTAGGGCCCGACCGATATTGATTTTTGAGTGCCGATGCCGATTATTTTCAGAGAAAAATTACGATTTAAATCGGCCGATTAAAAAAAAAAAAAGCATATAAAACGTAGTTTTTGATACCTTAAATATACTTTAAACACTTTTGACGAATATGTGAATTGAGTGCAGAACCTTTGAGTGTTTTAGAATACATTTACAGTCAAAAATGAGTGTAATGTAAAATGTAAAATAAATAACTAAATCCCAATGTGCTGCGCTCGTGAGCAGTGACTAACACGTGCGTGCTGAGCAGTATGGTCTCACCGTTAGAGTCTACAGTATAACAAATTAACATGGCCTGGGACCTAAACAAAAACAGGCACAACATGCTCAAACAACGCGTCTTGTGTACATTGGTGAGGTGAGCGCGCAGCTGCCTGGGCGAGCGTGCTTTCATGTTGTACGGTAAAATTCAATCTCCTCTTTTTTACTCCAGCTAAAGTTGTTAGTTAGCAAGGCGAGTAGGAGCGCAATCTGCAGTATAATAAGCGCAATAACATTTATAAAAATAAAAAAAAATCGGTTGTAATCGGCGTCTTTTTGGCCGATGCCGATTATTTTCAAAAAGGCTATAATCGGCCGATTAAATCGGCAGGCCGATAAATCGGTCGGGCCCTAATATATATATTTTGTAATGTATATCATTCGCTAGTTATGCCTGTGCCAAAAGAATACACATTTATGTTTTAAATATAATAACAGTATGGGCAAAATAACCTATACCTTTGGTGTAGGCAAAAAAAGCCTGCTTTTTCAAGACAACAATCACTATCCTTTTAATACCATATAGCTTCACAGTAAACAATGCTTTTTGGCCTCCGATTCAAGACACGAGGCTACTGGCTAGAATCCAATTCTCACCTTTGGCCAAAAGACTATTGATCCACCTGCACTGAGAGTTCGGATCCTGCAAATGATTTACTTTCTCAGGAAACTAGACCGATACACTTAGAAGTAAAGGTTGACAATTCTCTCCCTTTTTTTTAATGGAATATGATGGACGAATAATGGCCATTTGAATCTAATACAGAGAGAATGTCTGTTTTTTACAGTGTAATGGCTCGGGTGTTCAACTCTCGCCTGAAAGATTGCTGGTTTGATCTCCTATGTCCTCTGCCATCAGGCAGTTTGAATTGACACAAGATTAATTGTTGACATCGATGTCTAGATGTAGACAGACACAGCTGCATTTTTCTGGCACTATTGGAGGCTTCTACATACATCCATACAACTGGTTTGAATCCGTAATTGATCACTGAGATACGTTCCATTCAGTTAAAGTTCCTCCTCAAACACTTACCCTCGCAACTTATTGAAATATGACTCTGCGGTCAAAACTCAAGAATTATTACACTGCCTAAAACACAGCCAAATCGCTCATAGTTCTAACTGCATGCCCCAGTCTTTAAGTCAGTGAGCATACACAGTGGCCGGTAAACACAGTATCCCCCAGTCTAAGTCAGTGAGCAATGAGCATACACAGTGGCTTGTGAACACAGTATCAAAACCTGTGGATTTGTGGAGAATTGGAGAAAATCTGGAAATCATGGCTGGTTTCCAGCTCAACATAAGACAATGCGAAAGATTAACCTGGGCTGCGGTCTTGGCAAACCGGCCATATCATTGAAGCAACCCAGACCCAACTGGTCGTTAAAGACACCTGCATCGGAATTCAAAGTCAGTCAGTAAGTTTCAATATAAATCAGGAAATCCTTTGTATACATGCCAATATGGTTGCATTAAAAATGTAAGCAATGGTTACAATGAAGAAACGCAATGGAAAGTGAATAGTTTTGAGTCATGGTGTGATATGTATGCGAGTTTCCAAGTAGGTCGGCAAGGCCATAGAACAAGGGCCTTTCATGCTGCTCAAAAGTGTGCCAGACCAGTGGGCTGGAACAACGGCAAAAGCCACAATGCCAGTCCAGTCTGTGTTACCATGGATTAAGGTACAAGACGACCAATGTGTTGCAATAAGCCATGATACAACAACAACAATAAGAACATTAATAAACATTTGCAAGGAGGGCTGCCAATTCCATTCTTAGTCTGCTACCTTAAAAAGAGCTAGAGGTAAAACGAATGGATGTGTGTTAATCAGTACCAAGTGTTTGTTCAAGCCAAGGCCGCGCTGAATGGTAATTAAAACAAGTCAATGTGATTTGCATATCCCCCTTTACATCTTGACTCCTTTGAACATTCCCTGAAAGCATAATTGGAGTAAGACATTGACATTAAAATGTCAATATCATGTCCTTTAACAACATTGATAACTATTTACACTTATGTCATCATAAGTAAATACCGGTAGTTGATAAATCTTCATATAGCTGATAACGATTTGACACAAAGTTGCAGCTCCTTTTATAGTTGCGTCTATCCTGTCATGCTTGCCTTGATCAGAAGACAACAAAGAGTCCCGTTCATATTTACATCATAGCCGAACATTACAGCTTCATGCATATGTAGGCAACAGAACAGGAGTAGTAAATCAGTGCAGATGCTGACTGACTATATAATAGATTAACTATAAAATAAAATCATAAAAAAAGAATCCCAACACAAGATTAACGTCATGCAAGCATATAACATGTAACGTTATGCAAACTACATACAAATTTAGTGGCGAGTGAGTGTTGGTGAGTTATCGACACAGCATGGGTATTTACTGCGCGAATCTCCAACATCGACAGCTCATTAATTACAAGTGCCAGAAAAATTCCATGTGCCTTTATACCCTATTGCACATCCCACGGACAATCACTTCAATGGAATGGCTGTGTTGCAATGAGGCATTGATCAGGAGGACCCCACTTAGCCCAGACCTCCTCTACTGGGAGCAGATTCAGAATGTGGCAGGGAGCTGACAATGTAGCAGAAGCAGAATAAACCCAGAGGAGAAATACCACATTGCATTGTTATACTTATCCACAAGCTCATTCTTATCCACACCCTGGACATTTAAAGTATTGAACGCCATGAAGGTGTTCAGTAAAAAAAAAAGGAGAGTGCAAGCAACAATATCAGCGTTGTGTGTATAGTGATAGAAAATAAAAAACACATCTAGGAGGCATACATGCAACCAATTGCAGGACAATAAATCCTAGAGAGAGGAGAGTGCAGCAAGAAGAGGGTGAGGAGTGTGAGACCAAAAGGCTGCAGATAATAAAGTGCACTAATGAGGTTTACTGACCTTCCATCTCTCATGCATCAAGTACAATCAAAATACATACTACTTAACCACGCCCCCTTTTTTTTTTGCTTCCCTTTTTTCTGCACACAAAAAAATAATGCCAGGCAAAGACTGACCAACAAGTGGTCAGTGCCGACTACTGCTGTCCAACTCAATGAGAACAGGAAAGATTCCTGACTGTAGCAATGCTGAGGCACACCGGGTACTTTTACAATTAGGCCAGGGTCCATACAGCCTTTTCTTTCTTTTTTTACAAGGAGTGGGGGCGGAGGGTCATTACCTACAGAGGGCCTGGTAATTCTGAACATTATGTCCTCCCATCGTTAATGAGGAAGAAGCCCTCGAACACTGAAGAAGACTCAAGAGTAAAGGATTAAGGAATAGTTGTGTTTTCTCAAGCCTGTATAAAAAAAAATTTGCAAAATATAATGCATCATTTAAGTCTTTTCAACTTGTTTTTATGATTTAGATGTTAATTAATTTATTCATTTGTGTATACTTGGGTATGGTGAGTGGGAAATTTGATAAACACCGTTGCTGAATACAAGGGTACGCAAACATGCTTCAGGGACATCGTTTGACTGGAAAGTTTTAAAGGCCATGTTCTCCTCAACAGAAAAAAAACTGGTTGAGCAGAAGCTTTCCTGGTGTTATATTACTGGACCTGCGGCTGTGCTGCTTACATCCCCACATCTAAAGACTTACCATGGGCTATGATCGACCAGCAACAACACACTTCCAAACATTTCAATGCATCAAATCAATTATTGCGGTAAACAGAAGTAATAGTTACACCATTCCATTTACATACATTTGGATGACATAATGGCTAGACATAACTTACACACATAGAAAAGATATCACAAAGGGTTTTTAAAGGCCCTCCTCTGGCCTAGGCTGCAAGATGGTTATGAAGTGTAGCATTACCCACAACCAGCTTCATCAAATAAAAATCTTCTCTTGTACGTCCTGTGAGCCATGTATCCCAATTAATAGTGCCCGGAGTGAGAAGAACACAATAAATCATATAAATATGAAGAATTTGAAAAAGCAGTATCCGAAAACGTGTAACAGGGACAGATAACCATCTAGTGGAAGTCTCTGCCCCTCTCATGCTTCTCGCCACTAAACCCATATGACTGAAACGAGTCCCAGCCTCTTTTGACAATAACGCATATTTGGAGAACCCAGTAGCAGGCGTTCCGTCATGAGAAGGTAATGAGGTTATCTCTTGCCCAAGTGCATGAATATAGCTATTTTAAATTCAACACTAGAGTAAGAGAAGTTGCAGCAGGTCACTAACAGGAGCGGGGCACAGAGAATGGCAGAAGGGGCCTTCTGTAACGAGACTTTAGGAAGTCACCATGGGGGCACCGGATAAGATGCATTGGTTGAACTGATCAGTGGCAGGTGAGTCCTAAGAGATACAACAGGATTTCCCGTATTCAAGCAGGCAGACTTCTCTACGGAGACACACACATCAGCAGCATGCGGAGGGTGTACTTAGCGCAGGGCATGTTGTTGATTTTGCGACAAGAGGAATGCACCTATCCCGCTAAACTGTGCTCCTTTCGACCAGTCAACATCCATGCACACTGCTGCATGCAGATCAGCCGTTGGAGCATGCAAAAGCAGGAAAACTAAAGAAAAAACGCCAGCAAGCCCGGCAAGAACTGAAGCAAAGTCAGTGAAGCAGAGAATGCAGCTTGAGATTTCAAATTGGCATCTTCTGATACTTAAATTGCCAAATTGCCAAATGCAATTATTAGAATAAAACCGGAAGGCTGAACATGCCAGCTGAATAATGTAACTTAGGAAATGCAGAAACACATCCATTCTAGCCAGGCGAGTTGTAACCATTGAGGAAGACACAGTCCCTTTCCAACAGTCGTTTATGATAGAGACCCCTGTTTTATGCTTTAAAAACACCATGGACATGAACACAAGTCACCTCCCCTCTCCCCTTTCAGCGCTGTGCTTCCTGGGAAGTGTGAGGTACACTTGCCACCAGGAATAGGACAGCAACACACAAGTAGGGGCTCCAAAATAAGTCTAGTAGGTGCATTGCTATGACTGAGAAAGTGAAAATGTTCTGCAGAATAGAAAACAACCAAAGTGGATGTGATTTTGCATCACTATAATACTCTTTCCCCAAGTGAAGATAGAATAGATGAAGTTGTCCTTCCAACAACACATAACATACAGGAATCAAGCAATATTATCGGAAAACCAACTTTTTCTTGGACTGATTAATCAATTTCATTTTTACGTTAGCGACTAGCCCTGTCACTTCTGCACATTTCCCCCTCACTTGGTCACGCAGAGAGCTGATAACAGAGGGCCTGTCTTGTTTCTGCTCTGGAAACCCTTAAACCTTTAACTGCTATCTTACCGTCAAAAAAAAATGTATATGGTTTAAATATCACCAAAGAAAATAAAAGATTTATAAACACAAATTGACAAAAGGATGGCAATGTACCTGGCAACCAAAAGTGTAAACTAAAAGAAAAAAAAGCATATTACTTTAAGGGCAAACAAAGTTTATTTATGTAAACTCGATAAGCAATCGAGTTTATAATAAGAAAGCATTTATCTACTTGATAAGCAAATAATAGGTCTGATTGAAATATATTGACATTGGTATCATCACTAAGTATAATAGAAAGTGATTTATTTCAATAAACTAGATAGCATTTACACTCTGCATAAAACTAGCTAGTATGTAGAAGTAACAGCAGCTTCCATAGCAGTTCATCACTTATTTAGACACACATAAAGCTAAACTTGAAAAATATGAATCATACGTAATACTTGGTAGAACAAACACACACGCATATATATATATATATATATATATATATATATATATATATATATATATATATATATATATATATATATATATATACATATATATATATATATAGATATATATAGATATAGATAGCTTTGCAGTATTCATAAGACTGACTTCCACTTGTTATGGTATGCGTCGATGCTTCCTGCAAAGCATGCTCCTTTTATCATCCTTTCAGATCAAGACTTGGTGTACAACATAGCTTAGACATTATGAAAAGGTTGGATTGTTGCTACACAACCATGCAAATACGTTCACATATGAACGTATTTGCGCCAATCGATCATGCGCATTGTGTTAGTAAGGCTAGCAAGTTGGTTTCCTTCCTATTGTATTAGTGCCGAACGTCTAAGTTATGCGAATAGTTTAAGGTTTAATCAACTTCTTGATTCCTATTAACATATACTCAGGTCTACGGGTCAAAATAGCATTTGTCTTGTGAATAATACATTGATATAAACAGCCTAACTAAGGCCAACCAGACATCCCTCAACACACCCCGACCAGCTTTTAAGGTTAGCATGATGATAAGAAATATGTGGCAAAACATGATCCATCGCCATGGCAGACATTATGAAGGTTATCCTCATACACTTCTGCATGACCATAAAAAATGTAACGTCAACCACATTTTGTACATTGGTGCAAAGGTTTGCTTAGCTTACCAGCACAGAAGAGCAACAATGAGGCACACCAACAAATCGCGCAACCTCTTCATTATCTTCCCGCGGGGACCAACATCCTCGCTCTTTTGGTGATATTTCTAATGTGTCGTGGATACTCGGCTATGGACGATAATAATGTATCGACTGAGAGCCAAAGCACATTTTAGATTAGATTTATGAAGATGTTTTTTTTTTGGTCAAATCTACAGCTTACTAGGTCTAAATTTGATTGTATCAAACGTTCGCTGCCTCTTGCTTGCTTGGTGGCTTCTGCAGTTGCTCGATAGCAAGCTATTGGTAAGCGCAGCCTCTTCACGCGTCAGACCAATTGGATCAGACTTGTAGTTTAACGGACGAATCACAGGGTAGAAATTGCAAACAGAATCCGTTGCAGCCCCGCCTCCTTAGATGACTTGGACATGCTGGAAGTGGACGCGTCACCGATTTCTTGACAGGCAAACTCCTCAAACCAGTGAAAAGGTATTGCCTAATGGTTTGCTGACTCGTTTTGATAAAAGATTAAGAAACACTTGGCTATAGCAATATTATTGGTAATAAGCTTAGCAATATCACAATTTCACATTTTGGTGTCAATTAATATTGTTATTATAAGTAGGTAGAAGTCGTAATAATAATAAGATTATTATTGAGGATAAATATTATTGTTGTTATTTTATCAATAATAACTCTTTGATAATCTAATAATAATAGAAGGAGGTTTGTGCGGTCTTCACTTATAAAATATAACGCAGCAAAGCTTCTCCATGTTTTGTTGATGTTTTTTTGTTTTATTGTTTTGGTTATTTATTTGTTGCCTTGTTTTGTTAACGAAAGAATAAATAAATTATCGATTCAAAGTATGCATGCATCCAAAGAAAATGTTTGTGTAGGCCTATAGTAACCTAACAAACTGTCATATATAGATCAATGAAACGTAACCACCCTCTATACTGGGCTACTAGACGTTGAAAACCACATCAACTGTTGCGAAGTATCCAATTGACTATCACAACTAAACATTAAAAAAGCTCCTCTGGACTCTGTCGTGCACCCTTTTGACTGCAGTTCTTTGGTTGATCATCTATGGGTTAATTATTGTTGGTATTCTCAGATGTAGGTCGCTTTATCAATCTTGGAAAGACAAATGTTTCCTCAATTGTGTAATTTTATTTTATTTTTCAACATAGCCACAGAAAAAATCACTGTAATACAGCAGCAATAAATTATAGTAGCAGCAATAAATAAATCAATGAATCAAATCTCTACTTAGAAATTGTAATTGTCCCTGGTCCAGGGAACATGGAACTTCATTTCCCAGAGATCACTGCAAACCCAATACCAGTGCGATAATTTCATGAAATGTTATACCGCTACACGAGATATTGAATAATTGTGGCCACAACAAATAAATACAAGAAAAGAAAAGACAATGTGTAATTCTTTCAAAAATATTCGACTACGATTTTTTTTACAGGCGGGGTCCTCAAAGAATATCAGTCCTGAAGTTTTAGAGTGCAAGAACAAGGACTTTAGGCTGTCAAATTGTTTATTGTCGATTTACTATGGGAGTTATTAGGATGTTACTGGAATTATCGCTAGTGTTTTTTGCTTTCTCTACAAGGTTTATTGCGTTGGCCGCATTCTCGCAGACCATGAAGAAAGATGCATCGTTGGAAATTGAATACCAGGTAGATTCCAAGTTAAAATACCGACATTAATATTTTCTGATGGTATTTAACAACACAAACGCAGCAAAATTTTGTTAACATGGAACTATCAGTAAAGTAAATTCGTAATAACTTTCGAAAATATTCGACTACGATTTTTTTTACAGGCGGGGTCCTCAAAGAATATCAGTCCTGTCCTCGCGAACGTATGAGCTGTCCAACAAGTTTTAGAGTGCAAGAACAAGGACTTTAGGCTGTCAAATTGTTTATTGTCGATTTACTATGGGAGTTATTAGGATGTTACTGGAATTATCGCTAGTGTTTTTTGCTTTCTCTACAAGGTTTATTGCGTTGGCCGCATTCTCGCAGTCTTTTGACAGCGACTTCACGTTTACCTTACCCGCCGGTCGGAAGGAATGCTTCTACCAGACCATGAAGAAAGATGCATCGTTGGAAATCGAATACCAGGTAGATTCCAAGTTAAAATACCGGACATTAATATTTTCTGATGGTATTTAACAACACAAACGCAGCACAATTTTGTTAACATGGAACTATCAGAAAAGTAAATTCGTAATAACTTTTCTTAACATATCAGCCCAATGTTCTTCGGACAAATACGTTTGTTTTAAATAAGATTAAAATAAAAAATTGATGTTACCGTGGTCAGGTGCCATGTCAGAAAATAGTTGGTTATACAAACTTCACCAATACTTTCTGTGTGCATGAAAGCTTGTTTGATTATTCATGTCATTGGAATTTCTGGTCTGAAATGTACCCTCAAATGTGTTGCTTTTCGACAAATAGTTTCGTTCAGGCATTTTTAACACCCCCCCCCCCCCTTCAACATTGTTATGTATGTCATTGGGATTTTGGGTTATGGTCCACTCGAGTATTGTATTTAACATCTTGTATATCGTGTAGTGCTATTCAATAGTGTGTCTGTGTGTTTTGCCTCTATCTGTAGGTGTTAGATGGCGCAGGCCTGGATGTTGACTTCCACATCTCTTCTCCCACTGGTCATGTGGTTTTCAGTGACTATCGCAAATCAGACGGCGTGCACACGTGAGATTTTTTATGCACAATAATCAGAAGTCTTCAACACCATCACCGCCAGCATCGTCATCGCGTATGCCAACGACCTGTTTGTTTTTCCTCTAGAGTTGAAACAGAGGATGGAGATTACGCATTATGCTTTGACAACACATTCAGTTCCATATCGGAGAAGGTTATCTTCTTTGAGCTGATCCTGGACAACATGGATCAAGATTTAGATGACGACGATGACTGGAAGGAGTATGTTCATGGAACAGATATGCTGGACATGAAATTGGAAGACATTATGGTAAGAAGTTGTCCTGACTTCAATAACCTCTGTGTCGTACAGAAATATTGAACAAATAATTATAATCTTTGTTTGTAAGTGTGAGTATTTAATGTTATCTTTTGAGAAGGAGAACTGACTAGTGTCTCATTTCATGAGGTGCAGTAATTTTTTTAAATGTGTCTTAGTTGCTAGTCATGTTTGTTATTCAGCCTGGGTTGTGTTGGCAGTCTGCTGAATAGATGACCTAGTTGAGAGTCGGGGTCAGTGTGAACGTTCCAAATCTAGAATAGATTTTATTATTTGAATAACTTGATTATTGTACCAGTTAATGAACAACTACCGATTCACTAATGGTCTGAGCAATCGCATTAAAACCGTAGCAGTGTTTGATTACAATTAAAAGTTTTACCAATAATCTTCGGTGTTGACATGTGAGCAACAAAGGCTGTTGATCCCTCTGCATAAGACTAAATCTAATCTCTCTCATAAACGTAGCCTAGATCCTAGTTGGATTCCATTTACAGTCAGGAAGTGGAGGGCAATGGAGCTGGGGTCCACCTTTTACCCAGAACCCCTGTGTGTTGGAGGAAGCGCCTCTGACCATTTCCTCATTTCCTTCCCCCTGCAGGACACAATCAACAGTGTGAAGGCCCGACTGGGGAAGAGTGCACAGATCCAAACGGTGCTGCGGGCCTTTGAGGCGCGTGACCGCAACATCCAGGAGAGCAACTTTGAGCGGGTGAACGTCTGGTCTGTCATTAACATGTTCGTTATGGTGCTGGTGTCTGGCGTTCAGGTGTACTTGCTCCGCTCCCTGTTTGATGACAAAAGGAGAATGCGGACGTAACACTTGCCCCAGCGGCAGAATAAGAGGTGGAACAAAACACACCTAGTACAAAAATAGATCAACTGACGTGGCTGCATTGTACATGACTATACAAGGGCACTGTATAAACACAGAATCATACAAAGAGATATAAATATTTTAACTTAAAACGTATACATATTTACTCGAATGCCAAAGGTCATTTTGTTGTGTTGACTAACTGATGTCAGGTGAGCAGTGCGAGGATCTTACTATGATGCCAACTTTATCCCAGGAATACTCTTTCTAAACTACATAAACTTAATGGGGTAAAACTGAGCATAGAAATGCTCTATAATTGTATATTGTGGTGTATGTCTTCCAAACAGGCCTGGAGCTATAGAATGTTGGGGAATATCCTTCTTTCATGTGATATAAGTTACTGAGATGCCTTCACCTTTGCCTTTTTCTCATAGTTCATGTTTTTAAAAACATGTTACCATCAGACTTACTGTGATATAATATCACTTTCGACTATCATTCATCAGCAATTTCCCCAATCTGTGCCTCCTTTACCAGTCTCTTGCCGCCTTGAATAGCTATTTCAACCTTTACAAATGACCCCTCTCCACAGGGCTCTGTGTTGAAGTAATAGGGACACATTGCTAACCGTAGTTCATAGCACCAAGGGGGAGAGTGGAGTAGGGAGAAAGGGCCATCTCCATGGCATGGCTCCCAGGCTGCATTGACTGGACAGCAGTTGGCTTCACTCGCCCTCTTCTCTTCAGCTGTGTGGCCACTATGAGTTTCTGGTTACAGCCACCTTGCCTGTGAAGATATTGAGTCACATAAGTCTATTTCTGCTTTACTGACCAGCAGTTGGGTCATCGCCACTACTAGAGAGGCTAGAAACAAAACTCCCAACAAAATTGAGAACAGACCCCCGCAGTTATTTGTTGGCTTTATTTACTGGTCTGTATAGTCAAGGTCATTGGAAACACATAGACAAATGGTCAGCAATGTGATAAATGGATGCACTGTCAGAGCTCTAGATCTGTGTGGGTTTATGAAACCTTTCAAATCTTTAGCATCTGTTCATGGGTTTTGATTCGATTTTGTTTATAACGTCAAACAAAATGTATTTTATGACGTTGGTTACTTTATTTTATCTTTTGACTGCATTGATGTTTTCCTTTTTACTTTGTCAACTAAATGGTCTCTGTCTCCATCTTCTGGTGGGACTTGAAATTGCTAAAGAAGGTTTTAATGTACAGTATTCTTGTACAAAAATGTCGCTGCATTCAATTGCATTGTGAACAATCTTTTTGTTAGGACTTAAATCCTGACAGTTGCTGTGGACATTGCATTGCACATTGCAGTGACCTGATCCCCTGACGGGCTGTCTAGGGATCAGGAAATATGTCTGTTTATCTTTGCCTTAACTTCAGTTCAATGAAATGCATTGTTACATTTTTAAGGGTTTCTAATGGAAATCCTCCGTATGTTAACCATTGTTAAGGGTATGTTCAAATGCCTACATTTCCAATTAGAGATTTAGCGTTACATAAAGTGTTTTTCAATTACCTTTAGTGTAAACATACATTTTGCAACTGTATTTAAACAGTTGTTTAAATACTGATGCAAACGCATCAGTTATTTTCCAGATAAATAAACAAGTATTACCTGGGCTATTTGATTGAAATACATGTACATTAAAAGACTACCTTTTCTGAATTGCCTACTGGATGTTTTGCGAGAATGCCGATCAGAGGAAATACGTCACAGGTATGGCATACGGAGCTGTCACGAGGGCGCTGTCTTTGGATTCGTCGCGGTGTTCTCTATTTGCGTCTCTTCCGGGATGTGACAGGACGAGACGCCGGGCAAGAAACCGGAACATATACCGGGTAGATATACATTTCACGACGTTCATCTACATTCTCCGAAGAAATGAAATAGTATCTCTGTATTTGACATCCGCTAACTAATGTCAGTTTATAGATACTTGACTGGAAATATACTTATGTATTTAACCTGTGTGTTACGTAAGGTTACAATTCATAAGGCATGCTGCTTGGCATTAGTGTGGTAATATATGTGCAGGTAAGATGGCATGTTATAGGAAAGGGAAAAGCCCAATGTGAGGGATTTACGAAATGCGTAGTCTTAAAAGTAAATGCAGCCCTGTGGTTGGTTTAACTGGTTTACTCTAATTTGTGTCGTCCTAAGACACTTATTCTGTTCGCACGTCCACTTGAGCCTTCGAATAATATGTCTGCATCTCTTCCCCGATAATGCCAAGTATCTGATTGACTGGAAGCCTGGTCAATGTGATGGGGCCAGACATTGCTCCGGGTCCTAATGTTCCCTGGCGGAAGGTTCTGTGGGAACGCCAGCCGTTCCCTGATAACTATGTGGATGAACGCTTCCTGGAGGAGCTCCGAAGGAATGAGGGAATCCGGCAGTACCGCTACTGGGCTGTGGTGAAGGAAGCCGTTCTGGTCGGCCAGCAGTTGTCCTGTGTGGCCATTTTCATCACTTTCTGGCTCTACATGGAACAGGTATGGAATGGACCTTCCCACTTTTGGTGCGATATAGATTTGGTTCTGGGACCTGAGGGGTATTCCATCAAGCAAGCTAAAGGCAAAGCCGGGCTTATTTTTTTGCCTAGCCTCGCTACTTTCAGCTAGAGTTGCGTTCCATTAAGTTGACTTAAAGGTCCCATGGCATGCTACTTTATGGATGCTTTAATATAGATATTAGTGGGCCCCTAACACAGTATCTGAAAACGCTCCCAAAATTCAGCTGTGGTGCAGAATTACAGCCACTACGATCCAGTCGCACATTGAGCTTTCCCCAAACGCGCTGTTTTGGTGTCTGTAGCTTTAATGCAAACGAGGAGGAGAGAGGTGGGTCAAGGAGGAGGGTCGGGTTGTTATGGAAAGCCAAGAAGGCCACAATCCGGACCTAGAATGGCGCGGTAAAAGTGCAAAACCGCACGGAATCCGTACGGATTCCGTACGGTTTCCGTACGGATTCCGTACGGTTTTGAATGACTAATAGCCGCGGCTATTAGTCATTCACTCCGGCTATTAGTCATTCACTCCGGCTATTAGTTATTCACTCCGGCTATTAGGTATGCAGAACGAGCCCCTCCCTCTTCTTTGCTTGACCACTAAGTTTGAAGGCTGTCTAACCAATCAGAGCTGCAGTGCCTCGATGTTTCGCTGTAACATAAAGCTGTGTTGTCTTTACTAGTTTCACTACAATGTAATGACCACCATTAGCTAGTGGAAAATAAATTTGTGTCTAGTACAGTGATATATTTGTATATGTTAGGCTATATATTGAGATGGCAGTGTGCGAAATACCCGACAATATTCGGGGATGTCCTCATCCCCAGATGGTTCTCGATATGCAGTAGCCAGCTAGGCCATAACATTACATAACATGAACATGAACTGAATAAATGCCAGGTATATAGCATATCGGAGACGGGCACACAATCAGTGCATTTGCAAATGAGAGCCTGCAGTATGACCGATCTTGTGACATGTGGTCGGAGAGAGTCGTGTGTGTTGAAGGAAGTGTTTCTACTTGACGTTACAATATCTCATGGATGCAAGCAAGACAATCAATCTATATCTATAGCCTACATGACACACACACACACACACACACACACACACACACACACACACACACACACACACACACACACACACACACACACACACACACACACACACACACACACACACACACACACACACACACACACACACACACACACACACACTTTAAACACACACACACTTTAAACACACTGGTAAAGCAATAGGAGCCTGCATTGGCTAAAGTTGTTGCGATGCGCGTTATTTTATAACAGGGAGGGGCAAAGTTGTGCATTACATTGATCCTGAAAGCCTATGTCCTAGAATAATTCATTTGTATTCCGTTTTAGGCCATCTCACTAAAGGTCACTTAAATGTAGCATATTTAAGCTCACCAAGTCCAGTATTCAGAATGAAAAGCATTTATTCACAAATACGTTCTATTTTTTTGACAAGCGGAGCCGACAGTCATGTGCAAGTATGCAAATTAGCCATGTGCGGCAAACAGAAGATAGACGCAATGAACTGATTTTTGTGCATTGTTGTGGATATGTAGGCTGTTTAGTTGTGGTTGTTTGTGGTCTTAGTGAAACAGTCTTGCCTTGGAGTTGGAGAAGTTGGAGTGATTGTGTGAATGTGCGAGAGAGAGCGCACCTGCCGTGGTGATGTTGGGCTTGTAATGGGCTTATATGTGATCAATGATGTATCTGTCTGATCGTATTAGCTGTAGAGGGATGGTTAAATAATGTCACAAGATCGGTCATACTGCAGACTCTCATTTGCAAATGCACTGATTGTGTGCCCGTCTCCGATGTGCTATATACCTGGCATTTATTCAGTTCATGTTCTTCTGAGTGCGCAAGAACGGTGCCAATTATTGTCGTGTTTGCATTGTAATGCACAACTTTGCCCCTCCCTGTTATAAAATAACGCGCATCGCAACAACTTTAGCCAATGCAGGCTCCTATTGCTTTACGTGTGTGTGTGTGTGTGTGTGTGTGTGTGTGTGTGTGTGTGTGTGTGTGTGTGTGTGTGTGTGTGTGTGTGTGTGTGTGTGTGTGTGTGTGTGTGTGTGTGTGTGTGTGTGTGTGTGTGTGTGTGTGTGTGTGTTATGTAGCTATAGATATAGATTGATTGTCTTGGCTTGCTTGCATCCATGAAATATTGTAACGTCAAATAGAAACACTTCCTTCAACAACTTGCTCTACACTCACACACACACACACACACGACTCTTTCCGACCACATGTCACAAGATCGGTCATACTGCAGGCTCTCATTTGCAAATGCACTGATTGTGTGCCCGTCTCCGATGCTATATAGCCTACCTGGCATTTATTCAGTTCATGTTCATGTTATGTAATGTTATGGCCTAGCTGCTACTGCATATCGAGAACATCTGGGGATGAGGACATCCCCGAATATTGTCGGGTATTTCGCACACTGCCATCTCAATATATAGCCTAACATATACAAATATATCACTGTACAGACACAAATGTATTTTCCACTAGCTAATGGTGGTCATTACATTGTAGTGAAACTAGTAAAGACAACACAGCTTTATGTTACAGCGAAACATCGAGGCACTGCAGCTCTGATTATTTAGACAGCCTTCAAACTTAGTGTTCAAGCAAAGAAGAGGGAGGGGCTCGTTCTGCATACCTAATAGCCGGAGTGAATAACTAATAGCCGGAGTGAATGACTAATAGCCGGAGTGAATGACTAATAGCCGCGGCTATTAGTCATTCAAAACCGTACGGAATCCGTACGGAAACCGTACGGAAACCGTACGGATTCCGTACGGCATACTTGCCAAACCGTACGGAATCCGTACGGAATCCGTACGGAATCCGTACGGTTTCCGTACGGATTCCGTGCGGTTTTGCACTTTTACCGCGCCATTCTAGGTCCGGATTGTGGCCTTCTTGGCTTTCCATAGGTTGTGGCCTTGAGCAGCTTGCGGCCACGGTACCATGCGCTCTGTTTACAGTGGATGTATCACTATAGAGTGGCGAAGTCACGCCTCTTCCGGTAGAGCCCAAGGGACCTATAGAGTGGCGAAGTCACGCCCCTTCCGGTGGAGCTCATGGGACCTATGAGATCGAAAAATATGAATGGGTGTCAATGGAGAGAAAATAATAATTTTCTGGTCCCAGTCTTTATATGCCCTGGATTACACATATGTTTGTGGATTTAAATGATAATTTTTCATGCAAAGAAAACTAAAAATTTTCGTGTAGAAGTTTGATAATTTTAGGTTTTATGTGAGGCCGCTTTGTGAACTACAGCTCTTCGCTGCTCTCGACGCATATGATGTACATCACCACACCCGCACTTGGAACTCGGCACAGAGATGGCGATCTCTCTGCTACACTTCGCCACTTTTTTTCAAGGTGAGGATAAAAGCATAGAAAGAGGTGAAAACCACTATAAGTCGGGGCATGTGGAGAGTTTTAGTTATGTGCCATCTCTGTGCCGAGTTCCAAGTGCGGGTGTGGTGACGTATATCATATGCGTCGAGAGCAGCGAAGAGCTGTAGTTCACAAAGCGGCCTCACATAAAACCTAAAATTATCAAACTTCTTCACGAAAATTTTTAGTTTTCTTTGCATGAAAAATTATCATTTAAATCCACAAACAACATATGTGTAATCCAGGGCATATAAAGACTGGGACCAGAAAATAATTATTTTCTCTCCATTGACACCCATTCATATTTTTCGATCTCATAGGTCCCATGAGCTCTACCGGAAGTATTACCGGCAGTATTCTAGAACACTCCGGGTGCTCCGGCGGGAGTCCTGGAGCGCTGTATCTAATTAATATCATATTATACATAGATATGTGGTCGCCTCCAGACGATATTATGAATCTCAGACGTCTGCGTCGGGTTCTCTGATTTCTCGGGTTCTAACACGTCAACATCAATCTGAAGCAGACTTAACCACGACATGGAGGAGAAAGGGAGAAGCCCCGCTTCTCGCTGCAGAGGGACCAACGCCTCCTGCAGCAGGCAGTGCCGAGGCGGTGGTCCGGGGCTCAAGTGGAAGACATCGCGGGCAACAATCCCTTTCTCCTCCATGTCCTTTCCCCCAATTCCTTCTCAACCATGGATGAGATAACCCCCACTACGAGTCTCGTTGTGGAAATACCAGAGACGAGAGTCCGACGTGTTATGCGCCATAACACCAACAGCAGAACAGTTATCCAAATAACAAAGAAGTGTAGGCCTACAACACTTGCTTTACAGTCCTGGAGCTCTATATTTAAATAACATCATATACCTGCCTGATAGCTTTCAGGCGCCCCGTCGGATTTCCGGCGTAACGATGTGTCTGCGAGAAAAATAAATAAAATAATCAAGTTTGTGTGGGGGACAATAGGCCGCTAAGTTACCATGGCAATTTATCCGACCAAACTAACCTGGTTGGTACCAGGCTAACTGACGGGCTTATTTGATGTTGTGTTTGAGAGAATTCCATCTGTTGGAAACAAGTGTACCATCAGAAGGTTCCACCGAGCCTAGTCCTCACGATTTTGTAAAAAATGTACATATATGAAGTACAAACAGCGTATATTTTTTACTAAGGGTCTTAGATTGAATGATGCAAATAAAATAATTAAATGAATTACTATCAGCTATATTGGATATTTTCTCAACACATTTTTTATTAAATTCTGGGTAAATGGTCTAGCATTTGCCCTGTGGGACAGGCGACCCGAGTTCGCTTCCCGAGTGCGTAATAGAATTCTTGATGTTGGCTTAATTTTGTAATTCCCTTTGTCAGAGTAAGAAGGCCTAACGATGGGCTTTTATATAATAAATATGTTTTACAATTTCCCATGAAACCAAATATAACTTAATGTTACTTACTTAATGTTAATAACGTTAGTGAAGCCTTTGCCACAATGACAAAGACACTACTGCATGGGAAATTGTCAGCCACATAAATTCTATTCAGGTGAGTTTCTCGGCAGGCCCCCGAGAATACCTCTGAGATAAATACTATGGTTATTCAATTTAGAATATTCCAAGAAATGAAAAATAAATGGCATGAAAAGTTATTTTATTTCTCCAGTAATCCTTCCTAAATTACTAATAGCGTGGGGATTGAACCCAAGTCCGACAAGTTACCTCGAGACTATCACCCTGATATCAAAACTATTGTCAATATTCAATTCAAATATGTTACGCTTAATACTACTGCATTCAAAAGATCTGCGATTTTATTGCCGTTTTTATTAATGGTTGCGGTGTTCCCTTTTTGAGTTATTATATGCTTGTATTCCTCCTAGACCTCCACCAGCAGCTTCTGTTCGCTGCTGGTAAAGATGCTGCCTGATCCTGTATGGACATTTGATCCATGATTCGACATTCACGGTTCTGGGCGGGTTGCATTTCTCGTGACTGCGCGTAATCCAAGATAACGTTAGCCTGATTTGAACTAACCTGACCAAGGCGAGGCTGAACTGGGTTGATGGAATGGCTTTAGCCTCAAGTGGAAGTTGGCGTTAGCTTAATCAACTAACCTTCGTTAGCGACTTTGATGGAATACCCCTGTTTACTACTCTTATTTTCTTCTGCCACTTGTGATTGACCTGACCAGTTTTGTTCTAGGGTCTGCTCTCCCCAGAAGTTCTTCTGTGGACCAGTCTGATAGTTGGCGTACTGGGCTATGGATTACACAACGCACTGAGGCCGCAGCTGGGCACAGACCGCGAGCCCCGCACGCACCTGGCAGACCTGCAGAGTGCCGCCATTTTCCTTTCTTTCACCTTTGGCTTTTCGCCAGTTCTGAAGACGCTGACGGAGTCTGTGAGCACTGACACGGTGTACGCCATGTCTGCATTGATGCTTCTGGCCCACCTGGTGTCGTTCCCGTACGCCCACCCCTCACCCACTGGCAGCCTATCCCTTAATGCGGCGCTGTTTGCCTCTGTGTGTTTGGCGTCGCGGCTCCCAGGGGCCCTGCACACCTTTGCCATGCTCAGCTGTGCCCTGTTGATGTTTGCCCTGTGGCCCTGCCTGTTGCAGAGCATCAGGGACCATGCCATCGGGCCGTCCGCATGGCTGTGCGTCGCAGTGTGTCTTGGAGGGGTGGGGGGCCTGGGGTCCAGGTGGCTGGGGGGGGCTGTACTCCTGGCCCTTGCCCTTGTGAGTGTCATCCTGCTCTGTCCTTTACTGCTGGTCAAGCTGCAGAGACACAAAGACAACATCCAGGGACCGTGGGATGAGGCTGAGATCCATGAGGACCTCTGTAAAGTCCCATACTGAGGTGCATAGGGTGAGCGCCCAACATGATGATAAGGCAGTCATATGCAGAGGGACCGGCAGCCTATGTTGCTCTCCTGTCAACACCAAAGATAATGGGTAAAACTTGAGGGAATGTTGCTACAGTTTTAAATTGTTTGTGTGCGATTGATGTGCTTCTCGGCCTAAAATTACAAAAGCTACTTCTTTATACTATGATAAATCTCATGGTTGTTTTATTTATACTTTTTTCTATTTTATCGTAGCCCCTACTATTTAATAAGTGGGAAAAAAAGGGTCTTGAATTCCACTGAAAATATGGTTAATGTTTAACTGTTTTTCCAAGTATTTCCAAATAAAAATGTATTGCGCATAGATGAACATGACATTTGTGACTGCTGTCTGTGATCCAGTTGCACAGTGTAGTAGCGGAAAAAGCCACTAGATGTCCTAACTTAACCACTAGATGTCCTAACTTAACAGGTTAAGACTTTTCGTTTTCCTGTGGTATGAATAATTTTGTTATTCTAAATTAATTACATATTGCTTCTCCAAGCAATGTGAGCTGGAACAATATATATCAATACCTCTGTGTGACTACATTCCTAGGTGATAGACACGATGTATATGTTTTCTACAGTTTCTGGTGCACCAAGTTTCTCTGGAATTCAAAGAGTGAAGACAACGGGGACTGCCATACATGTTTACCATGTCTTTCCCAACCGATTCTGACTTAGAAATTATGCATATTAATAAAACGTATGTACTTAAGTATTTTGCTGAATGGTTGCTCTTAAAATAAAGTATACGTTTTCCCCTGGTAAATGTATCCAATTGTATATATTCACCTTTGTCATAGCAGATTGAGCAATTTTACACATTTTTGTTGACGGAGCTCAGGCAAATTAGAGATTTCCGGAGACAAAGCCAGAGTACAACCTTTCTGGACAAAGATTTTTATGTGCAACACAGGTCCAAACGCAGACATGAAGTTTTCTGGGGGAGGAATAATTTGGCACACTACTATACTGCTGGATTACACATTGTGCACCTCATTGACATCTCTCAGCCTGAATGATTGTTGGTGTATATGGGAAATGTAGTTATCGATAGAAAAGCATAATCTGAAATAACAGGAAACTGGATGCTGCATCCTGAAATAGTTGAATGTGTTGTATGTGTAATTTTTTTCACTAAATTGAAACTTGCCGTCAAGTTTAGGCCAATGAACAAATATACTTGATATTATAATGCTACATATAAAAGCATGCTTTAACAACTAAATATGTGGGTATTTTCCAACCCTATTATTTATGCAAATGTTCTAAAAGTCAGGGAGGAAGGAGAAAAAAATCAGGTGGGGGGGTATGGTTTTTTGACATTTTGGTTTTCATTGTTTACTTAAATGGGAACCAGATGGAAATGCTATATCCTACCATTCAAACATTTATTCTGGTCAAAATGAGCTATTGTGTATTGTATTTAATTGTATTAGCTGCAACAATTGAATCGAACTGTGCGCACTATGCAGGATTAGACGTACAACTGGTATAATGGTATGGTTGTTGAGATGGTTACGCCCAGGCAGTGTGTGATAGATGAGGGATAAGAGGCAGAGATAGATTGGGTAGGGGAAACATGTGAGGGAAATGGACGAGAGAAAGTAAAAAGCGGGAAAGGCCCTAAAGAAACTGTTGGAGAGCGCAGAGGAAATACAGAGAGTGGGGGACCCTGGCCAAAAGTCGGGGTGCAACCGGACAATGGAGGAAAGTGAGCAGAGAGAAAAAAGAAAGGCAGGGGAAAAGGTATGTTGCATGAGGGAAAATTGGGAACGTGCAATAAATCAAATGCATGGTACAAAGCACTGAAGGGGGTTGAGGGAGTGGGCTTAGCCTGTTGTCTCTGGCTCCTGGCTAGTGAAGTTGGAACGAACATTGGCCTCTCTGCTGTGGCTGATGGGAAAGGGAATATGAGAAACACATTTTCCAGCAGACCCCCACCCAGCTCAAATAACACACTCGTTCCCCCCTATGCCTCTGTAGCCCAAGGTTTGGTTACGGGTGTGAGTTTAGGATTTGTGTGTGTGTGTAAGTGCATGCATGTCCTGTATGTGAGTGTATTGGTGTGTGTGTGTGTGTGTGTGTGTCAATAGGTGGGGGGCTGGCTAGAATGTGGCCCGGGTGAGTCTAAACGAGTGGATTTGTGCTTGGATGCTAACCCAACATGTGGTCCCTGGGCTGAGCCACCGCCGGGTTGAACTGTGGACTCCTAGAAGCCATCAACGACGGGAGGTGTACAATGCAATGCAGGATCAGTGGAGTTAGGGGGGAAGGGGCGTGCGGAGATGAGAAATGGCCATTTGAAAAACAGCGTAAGATGAGGAGTAAGATAGGTGCCATTTACGCACATGTGGTCGCTGTTTCGATATGAAACAGATATAAAAGGTGTGTAGCGATAAACACACACACACATTATCTCGTACATGAAGTCGCCCACTTGTTTAACCTGAATGTAGCATAGTACCAAATCGAACTGATGTGTGTGTGTGTCAAACAGAGCATATCTATAGAGTATCTAAGAGCAGATCAACAATTTTGAGCAATCTATCACTTGGGAGCGAAGGTAGAATTTCCTTGTTTGTCCATAAGGTGCACGAGTGTCTTCGCTAATATGTTTTTGGAAGTAATGAGAATGATCGTCGACCTGGCAACGATCTGTCCAGCACCAGTTGGCTCAAATTAGCAGTCCTGCAGGCTCTCGGCTCCAACCCCCTTTCCCATCCAGCTGACCGGAACAAACAATCACACGCTAGCCTTGATTACAACTACAGGGGGAAAATGACTATCAGAGAGTTAGAAGTTATGGCAGTACGAGTGGCTTCTCCATGAAACCCAGTTCCAGGCGTGGTTGCAAGCAGCATGTGTACCCATTGTTAAATCGGAGCTGTTGTGCTATGCGCCAGACCTCAGTACAATCCAAGTTTTAGGGAGCGTCCGTGCTTGAAGAGCCAGAGAGCAGTTTGGGCACAACGAAGGTGAGGAGGGGGAAGGAGTGGAGGGATGTTGAGGGGGTAAGGGATGGGGGGCCAACTAAACTGCTGATTAGAAACAGACGAGCAGAGGCACACACATAGTAACCCTAACACACACTCACACTCACAGGCAAACACACACAAGAAACACTCACTCACAGGCACACATTCATAGTGACATCATAAGCTAAGAATGTGTTGCTGAGGAGCCAACGACAGAGCTGCATGGAAGGGGTGGGGGACTCTCCCTCCCTCCTGTCTCACTCTCTCTGCGAGGGTGAAAAGGAAAGGGGTTCCAGCCTTAGTTTCCGAGGTTAATGTAGCCTCAGTGTTCATTGGGGAGACTGTTAAGGTGAGGGCAGGTGCAGTTTCCCATAGCTAAGGTCAAGCTTGGTTGTAATTCGGTGGCTAGACCCTGGCCAAAAGTCGGGGTGCAACCGGACAATGGAGGAAAGTGAGCAGAGAGAAAAAAGAAAGGCAGGGGAAAAGGTATGTTGCATGAGGGAAAATTGGGAACGTGCAATAAATCAAATGCATGGTACAAAGCACTGAAGGGGGTTGAGGGAGTGGGCTTAGCCTGTTGTCTCTGGCTCCTGGCTAGTGAAGTTGGAACGAACATTGGCCTCTCTGCTGTGGCCTCAGTGTTCATTGGGGAGACTGTTAAGGTGAGGGCAGGTGCAGTTTCCCATAGCTAAGGTCAAGCTTGGTTGTAATTCGGTGGCTAGGCCGGGTGGGGTTGGGGTTGAAGGAGAGTGCTATTGCTGACCCCACCTTAGCTCACAGCAAGATAATCTTTCCAGCTGGCCTCCTGAGAGTTACGGGCCAGCTACAGGGACCTGTAGTCCTTATACACATTCCAGCAATTCATTTAAATAGGGAGAGAGGCGACCAGGCGCAGAAAGGATAAAGTCAAATGCACACACAAAGAAATGCTCACAGCTACACACAAAGTTAGACATAATTCCCCCCCCCAAAAAAATACATAATAATTTTTTTTATGTTTGTAAAACATACAAAAATTAATTATTTAAAGATTATCTTAAATTCTCCCATTCCATAGTCTCAGCAAGGCTATCTTGAAAGCGGGTGAGAATCTGGGGCTGGCCAAGGCCCATCTGTTAAACATTTATCTTTAATCACTCTGTTGTTCTGACGCGGGTCCCTTCTCACGGTTGCACCACCTCAACTACAAGGACCTTTCTGATCCTGGGGGGGGGGGAGAGAGAGAGAAATTGTGGGACGCTCGGGTCGGGGCAATAAGCGACAACACAGGGACAGGGGGAAGGACAACGCCTACTATGACTTAATAAAGATGACAGCACTATAAAGACGGATGTTCGTAACTTAGTAGCACACACATTTAACCAAACTTTAGTGTTGCACAAACCATGTTTTTCATTCGGAGGCTCCTTGCTATTATCTCCAGCACTGTGAGATTTATTTATTGAAAATTGTTCTGTCTCTTGCATCTACAGGAATTTCGGCACACAGTCGGGTCTTATGTTTGAGGAGGTTTCCTGAGGTTTTGATGGCTGTCACACAGGGACAAAACCGCTCAGACACACTCACATATGCAAACGCGCACACTCCAGCGCACACACGCATATGCGTACACACACAAACACACACCGAAACAAATATACACACATGAGAACACATAAATACACGGAAAAGTGAATACAGGAAGGGGGGTCGGGGGGGGCGCCATTGGACATACTTCATCGGACACATTTCTGGCCAATGGTTCTAATATTCTCTCTTTCTCCCTCTCTCCCCATCTCCCCTCAACCCTTCTCTCTCTCTCTCCTTCTTTTGTGGTGAGTATAGCAATTCTTTCCAAACAAGAGCAGCCTCATCTCTGATCCAAGCACTCTGGCTTTGATTAGCTGCTTAATGAGCCTGCTGTTGGTATGCTGCGGTCTACGTGCACGCACACACACACACACACACACACACACACACACACACACACACACACACACACACACACACACACACACACACACACACACACACACACACACACACACACGCATAGGCACACACACCATATAACATGCACATGAGCACCCACAAGCATACACACACACATGAGCATGAATACACACACACAAGCAGGCATACAAACAAACAGACAAGCATATGTAGATACACACACACACACACACACACACACACACACACACAAACACACACACGCATAGGCACACACACCATATAACATGCACATGAGCACCCACAAGCATACACACACACATGAGCATGAATACACACACACAAGCAGGCATACAAACAAACAGACAAGCATATGTAGATACACACAATACACATGCGTACACACAAGCACACACACAAACACAGGATCACATGTACATATGCAGTCACACAGACACACACAGACAAACACACACATACATAAACACAGACTGCTCTCAGAACATAGCATAACAGAGAACTATAAACAAAAGCCACATGCGTCGGTACAATCATACAGCCTTTGCTTCGGCTCCAGATTCTAAACACTCTTTCATTGTCTCCCTTTGTTTCAGCCACAACCCTGCAATTAACAAACAGTGAAACACACACGCAAACACACACACACACACACACACACACACACACACACACACACACACACACACACACACACACACACACACACACACACACACACACACACACACACACACACACAACCTTCGCCATGCAAGCTTCAGCCCAGAGTTTTACACTAACTTTTTTATGTTTCTACACTTTTATACTTTGCTGCTAAGTTATAGTGGAAAGGGTGAGTAGTTGGTTTTAAAACATCACTATCCTATACTGCCCGTCACTCTCACTGATTCACTGATGCATACAATATAGCTTCTCAATGTAGCATTATAATATATTCAGCTATATTTATATCTGGCCTAAGATAAAAGGATGCAGACAGATTTGGATGAGGTGGTGCTGTAGTTAACACCTACACCACCTTCACTGTTACTTTTAGCATGCCTACTGCCCTGCATATCAGAAATACTCATGTTTACAAGCCCACTCAGAGAAAGAAGCCGTGGGTCCATAGTCTGTCATCGCCACAGGGAGTTATGAATGAAGGAGAACAGAGTGAGGCGAACCAGACAGTACTGAGGTGGACTGAGGGGTGGTGGGGTGTAGGTGAAGAAGTAAAAAAAATATGAGCTATGGAGGCTGGTTGCACATGTGAAAGTCATTACTCAGATTCAGCTCTAATACAACATTTCTCCGAGAGGGAGGCCCATCCCCCTCTTGTCCTTCTCTCTCCTTCTCTCCTCTCATTGCCAGCTCACCGAGTCTCCTTTTTCACTCAAAGAAGGGGAAGATGGGAGAAAATGGATAACCAAAAATACAGAGAGATGTGACCTCCCCTGAAATCGGACCAATAGGCATTTTGTGAGCAAAGTTCCAGTCCCATGACAAAATCCCATTTGTTCAGGGAACAGGCGGGTGTGAGGCCACAGTGACAGACCTAGATGTTGGTAGAAGACGCAAGTCTCTCCCATTGCTCCCCTGAACCCTACGACTCTCTCCCCTCTTCCCTCTTTTTCTTTTTTATGCAAACTTTTTTGTCAGAGGGGCCCACTTCCTGTTGCAGAGGCCGAAAAAAAAATGACAGAAGGCGATTGGCGCTTGTGCAGAAACATCTGGAATTGCTTTAGCTCGGAGAGAGAGAGGGGTGTCAGGGTAGAGAGGAAGCTGAGCGCGTTCTGATGGGGTAGAAATAGAAAGTACAGACAAGACACAGAGGAAGAGGAGGGAGCGGAGACTTGTAGAGAGAAAGAGAGACAGCGAGAGAGAGGGAGAGAGAGTGAGAGAGAAAGACAGAGGGAAAGACAGAGACAGAGGGAGGTGAGCATGAGAAGAACAACAGAGCTCAGGCTGACCGACCTGGACAGCAGGGATGGGGAGTTTAGAAAGTTTGCAAGGGGGTAGCTTGGGGGGAGGGGAGATTCTGCATAGTACTCCAGCGTCAATTCCCCAAGAGTCCCATCAACCCATATATGGCCACCTCATTTCCAGCCTACCTCACTCTCTCTCTCCCTCTCTTTTCACTCGCCCCTATTTCCTTACGCCTACCCCGAGTGAGAGGACAGACAGATCCCCAGCAGCTGAAAGTGCAAATGTGCCACGTCAAGACTGGATACCGAGCCTGGACCGAGCGGCCTTCTGGACAACACCCCCCCGCCCCTCCCAAGCAGTGGAAGACGTTTCCAGAGGTGGCACGCCGGTAGGAGCGGAGAGGCTTAACTGTGTGTGTCTGGTGTGTGATGTGAGCGGGAGTTTGTGTGTTTGTGTAGCGTATGACCCCCCACATTCTCCTGCCACACATCCGACGCCACGGGACAAGAGAGAAGAGATTTTGTTGGGGGGGTTGTTGCATGCTAAGTGCGGGAGAAAAGACGATGGAGGAATCACGGCGAGAGGGGACGAGAAATATTGGTCCTGCTCGGTCATCCCAGTGTTCAGACTACCTGTTCAGGCTCTTACTGGTGTACAGTAGTCTGCACATTGGTTAGACAGTGCAAGGAAGAGCCTCCTGGTCGCCCCTGCTCCTCTTGTCGAGACACACCGATGAATTGTGCATGAATGTGTGTCTGTTTGCATGCAGCTGCTGTTGGTCCGGGAGAAAACAATATACTATAATGTCGGTGGTATGTAAGAAGTAGTCCATAGTCCATAGTAAAAGCCTATGGATCAAATAACCCTAACCCTTCTGATATAGTTAACAATTTTAAAAACAGTGACTAACTTATATGTCTACATACCAAGAGAGTCAGTTTAGAAGAATCTTGTTTGAACAAATACTTTCCGAATGAATAAATGTGTAAGATCCTGTACAGTTTGACTTGCTCAGCTTGTGGCCTCAGCACACAGAGACTTAAGATTCACTAATATAATGGCACTGTGTGGGTGTGTGTGTGTGTGTTTATTTTATTTTTATTTAAACTTTATTTTTCCAGATAAAACATTAAGAACAGTTTCTTATTTACAATATTTACAATATTGATACAATATTGATCTGTGTGTGTGTGTGTGTGTGTGTGTGTGTGTGTGTGTGTGTGTGTGTGTGTGTGTGTGTGTGTGTGTGTGTGTGTGTGTGTGTGTGTGTGTGTGTGTGTGTGTGTGTGTGTGTTGTGTGCATGTGTGAACATGTGAGTGCTTATATGTGCATTTGTTTGTGTCTGTCTACATATCTTCCTGTTGGTGTCCGGGTGGTCAAGGAACGTCATACATCACAGCTGTTACGTCTTCAAGACTAAAGAGATGATATCCTTTCTTCCTTCAGACTAATGGATCCTATAGCATGCCTGATATATATAGCATGCCTGATCACACACACACACACACACACACACACACACATAGAGAGCGCAGGGGACGGTAGTTGATGGAGCGTATATAAGTTTTGTGTGATATCTGCTTTTCCTCAGGCAGGACGGTGGCCCCTTGTTTGGGGTAGGGAACAGGAATGCCAGTCTGCTCAGTGTTGGAGCAGAGATTAAAACTCTGACCGGATAACTACCACGGTGTGCTGTATATTGATGGACTTTAGGGTGCAAGGCCTTCTGGAAAGGTTAAGCAACTCCTCGGGATTTCCAAATTAATGACTAGAGAGGAGGAGGGGGATGTGGGGGGGATAGGAAAGCAGGGCCAACAGGAGGGAGGTTAGACAGCAGAGTTGATGGAGGTGAGACGGGAGAGGGGATGGGATGGGGGTGCGGGGAGGAGGGGGTGGTGTAGTGGCGGGAGGGGGGGTTTGAGGTGGAGGTGTAGTAGTAAGTGTGTGGGGGGGGGGGGGGATTGCTGGGGGTCTGGTTGGTGGATGGGTGGTTGGCGGAGGACTGTGCGGGTGGGGGCTGTAGAGTAGAAACAGCCATGTGGGATTTCTCTGGGCAGATCTTGGAAGCTGGTGTTTGGACAAAGCCTCAGATTTTCCAGCCAGGAATGTGAACAGTCCCAGGGAGACTGCCAACCGCAAAGAGAGAGAGGCAGAGAGAAAGACGCAGAGAGAGATGCAGAGAGAGAAAAAGAAAGTGATACAGAGGCAGAGAGACGAGAAAGAGGTGACGGGGGAGAGTTTTAGAGAATAGTATAAATAAAATGTGGTCACAAATAAATCACGAAAGTGTGTGTGTGTGTGTGTGTGGGGGGGGGGGGAGGGGGGATTCTTTGAGAAAACACATTTGAAAATGCATGCATCTAATCTGATCTCATATAATAACATGAATAACTAAGAGAAGGATCCCAGTCATCCTGCCCTACGCCCAAGGTCCATTGCTCGGAGGTCAGTAGGGATTTGCTTGTGTTGAGTTTGTGGATCGTTTGTTCAGCAGATGCGCCGAGTCAATGGCTTAACTGTGTTTGTTGATGGCCAGATACTTGTGTAGCGCAATGGGGATGACAGTAAGCGGAGGCAGACACAAACTGAGTGTGTGTGTGTGTGTGTGAGAGTGAGTGAGTGAGTGAGTGAGTGAGTGAGTGAGTGAGTGAGTGAGTGAGTGAGTGAGTGAGTGAGTGAGTGAGTGAGTGAGTGAGTGAGTGAGTGAGTGAGTGAGTGAGTGAGTGAGTGAGAGAGAGAGAGAGTGTGTGTGTACAATATGCATGCCTGGAGCTGTGTCTAGGAATACTGCGTGCTCTGATGCAGTGTTTATCTGAGATTGAACGCCTGTCCCAGGAAGTGTATATTTTCCCTCACTATTTGCATGGCAGTTTGTTTACATCAGACACTGTTCATATTATATACTGTATATATAAGTTTGCTCACTTTGTGTGTGTGTGTGTGTGTGTGTGTGTGTGTGTGTGTGTGTGTGTGTGTGTGTGTGTGTGTGTGTGTGAGGGTGTGTGTGTGTATCTGAATGTCTGTGTGTTAATTTGGCTTGGGGCAGCTCCAGCTGTGACAGACTGAACCGCTCCAAATGCCTTAACTCCCAGAGGAGGAAGGCAAGAGGGGTAACAGAGAGGGGTGGGGGGTGTCAAGAGGAATTAATGGGGTGGACTGGAGGGGCTCAGTATAAGGTGCTGTGAGTGCAGGAGCCTGGAGAATTTTTGTGGGATGGATAAAGTACGCAAGCGAGTAAGCAAAGATGGAGATGGTGCAAAGATGAAGACACTCAGATGGAGTGTCAGGACGACCGGACAGACTGATTGGTTAACGTGGGGTAAAGGGGCAAAGGGCACCATTTGTATTGCTCAGTGTGTGGCCTTTGGGGACATTGCTGCTAAATGTTCCAATTTTCCCTGATCTGTATTTCCCCTAACAGTAAGACTAATGTCAATCTGCTTGATTTTTCAATGTATGTATGTGCGACTTCAATGCAGTGTGTGTGTGTGTGTGTGTGTGAATATAGTTCACACACGCACAAAGTCAGATCTTTGGCAGCTTCGTTCAGCGACACTCAGCGATGCTTTTGAAGACTATCAGTGTTGTGGTGTGTCTGCCTGTCTACACTTGCTGTGCAGACATTCTGCTCCTGTACAGCAGGCACAGACAGGCAGACAGATGGCAGCCCCGCAGGCAGACGGGTCTTTCAACCAATCATGGCAAGGCTCTCACCTACAGTGTTTATAGAAGTCTTCCGTCGGTTCACTCCATTCATTCAAAGGAGAAGAACACACCCCCAACACTTGGCCATCCGTCTAATGTCTTAACATTTGAATACTGCCCCGATGTTGGTATTAATAAAGCTTTTATTTACTGGTGCTCTTTATATTGATGCATTGATTCTTTTATTTTGTCAAGTCAAGCCATTAAAAATGTTCTTCGACATTTCTTTTGTTTCTCTCATACTTGAAATGTTAAGTTATTACATAAAACAACATGAGAGGAAAGATAAATAAACACATTTTGAGCTCTAGTTTTGCTATTTTCAAAGCCATGTGTGCACCTCAAGAACTAAACGGGAAACGGGAAACTAATGCAAGAGGGGGAAGCAGCGAGGCAGGGCCTTAACTGGGAGTCGTCGTACCAGAAAATAACTTCTGCTCTGAGAATAAACCAGAACCCCTTCCCTTTTTTGATGTAGTTATCCAGGGAACTTTAAGATTTGAGGTGAGTAAGGGTCAGAGGTCAGAAATGATTACAAGTGGGAGTGGGATAATAACTGTTCTGCCTAGCTACAGCTTTTCTCTCTGGTGGACGGACATTAAAATGACCAATGCAGCGGAGAGATTATGATATGCATAATACTTATTATATTGCCATGCTGGATTGAGGTCAAGTAGTCTTGACCTCAAGATATGAGGTCAAGTAGTCATATTAACTCAATTTAAATAATTCCAGCTTGTCTGTTTCCATGGCACACATTTGTGTCTCATTGAAAATGTGATGCGGTATAAAGAATCGAACCTGTCAAGAACACACTGAGTCATGCTGATTAAGGCCTTGTGCTTGGTGTTGTATTAGGCAAGCCTAATATTGGAGTGCAAACACAGTCACACAAAGACGCGTGGTTGTCCCACTTTCTAGTTTGTTTCTTAACTATGATTTCAAAGGCATTGTAAGGGGCAGACAGACTTAGAGAGAATATCAAAGGGGACATATTATGAAAACAACACTTTTCCTGGGATTTGGGGTGTTGTTTAGGCCGGTCTCTGGTGCTCCCACACGCATACAAACTTTGAAAGAAGTCTGTACATGATTTTTTGAGTGAGATATGCATTTCTGAAAGTACCCAGCCTACAGTTACCAAACGAGCGAGTCAGTCTCGAGTAAGGGGGCACAGTTGAATATTACCTCCCATTTGGTATTCTAACTCTCTTGAGAGGGACTGGAAAACCAGACTTTTTACCAGCTTTGGACCCTAAGTTGACCTCAGTGGGTAATCTATGTTTCGCTACCACAATGAGGAATAATAATCGTAACATTCACTCTTTATTCCAGAGAGATGTCACCAGTACCAATAATGTTGTTCCCGATTGGTCTAATTTTGTTGACAACTTGAATTGGGGAAATATCTGGATCTTCCTTACAAATACCTCCTTACGAATAAAGTAATAGAAGTCTCTTTCAAAATCATACATAGGTATTATCCTGCTAAGCAATATCTCCTTACACTGTAAAAAATTAAAAGTTGAGAAAACTCAAAATTGCAAGGCAACTTACTGCAATCAATGTTTGAGTTTTGAGCACAACAAAACATCATTTTTCTTCTTTAGACAAACTTGAAAGTTAGAGTTATACCAACTAAGATTTTTATATTTTACAAAACTCAAAAAAGTAAGTCAGGGTTGTTAACTTAATATTTCAAATTAAGGTTAATATTATTAAAAAAAAAAAGCATTTCAAAGAATGCAAAACAAGTTTTAAAGGCCCACTATGCAACTTTTTTAGCCAAAATTACATTAAGTATGCAGGTTGAGAGTTATGCTGATGGTTCTGCATCCATTTCTGGGTCGATTGGTGGGTGTGTCATTTTCCCATGTGGCCTCTACAGTGAAAAAGCGCATATGCAACTTGATGTGTTCGGACCGAGCGCTTCCGGATGTGACGCGGCGGAAGTATCCTCGAAAATGTAGTCAGATTGTAGTTTCGAAAATGCTTTACGGCACAGACACACACCCAAACATGGCACCGGCTAGATATAAACAGCCAGTTGCGAGGCAATTTGGCTTGATTTACCTTAATATAACAGGCTAGGAGTCATTGCGATGGTTCCATTATACATTTTTGTTCGATTGTTCGTTGTTTCAACTCACCCTTGCGCATCTTGCCGGAGAAAATGAATATATTTCTGCCGGCGACCCGCCGCCCACTCTCGCGGGAGTCTCGGGTCGCGCGAAGTAACGAATTGCTTTGCGGCACAGACCCCCAAACACGGAACCGGCTCGATATAAACACAAGTAACTAAGGGATTGTTACATTCATCATAGATCAGCCGACTAAAAAGAGACAGAGAAACCCAATGTCGGAGGAACAGAAGAAGAGAAAGGGGAGACTGACCGACAGAGAGGCCAGACACGAGTAAACGTTGGGCAAGCTTTTCAGGAATAGCGTGAACTGAAAGAAAAAGAAGACTTCAAATCAGACTCCGACTTGGCCGTGTTGCTTTTGAAATAGAAAGTACCCATGGGTGAACTTTGTCCTCGTGGTATTCTTGATGTTGATAGTCTCTGTACAAATGTGTTTGCTTAAACATTTTGTTGTGAGCCCTGTAAAAATTGTTTTCTCGACCGTTTTGTTGTGAGCCCTGTATGTTTCTAGCTTGCTTGGATGCAGCCATATAAACACCTTTGTTTCCATTGGTGTTTTTCTGTTCGTCTGTCTCGTCCCCCAGATACAGACTGAATCCCCGAATCCAGGTTCTTGTTTATTTAGATTATTATGTTGGCCAACACTCTCACACTGATTGTTCTGTTCAACCTAAGATAAAACAATTATAAACTAGGATATAAATTCTCCCCGTCAACTATAAAAAGGATGGCTTTATGTTTATCGCAATACAAATACACCCTTTTAAAAATGCATAACCTTGCCTACACTTTATGAACATTTACTTCGGACATGGCTCCACGCATTCGCCGGCTTCTTTGAAAACAAATGCACATGGCTCGCGTAGAAGTGCATGGGGAAGGGTCGTCAACGAGTTGTTACGACAGTGTTGTAAAATATCTACTACGAAGCTGTAGGGGGCGCTGTGTAGAGAAATGTGCGTGCCAAAACCAAGAAAACAGCGAAGAAATTCCCGAAGTTGCATAGTGGGCCTTTAAGTTCACTTTATTAAAATTAATAATTGAAAACTGCAATTTTACATTTCTGAATGCCAGACAGCAATAGAACAAGCAACATGTAGCTAATTCAGCAGCAGAGAATCGCTGTCTAAATGCAGCAAACCAAAGTGCAGAACAAGTTTGACATTATGGTCAAACTTGTTCTGCACGAGACGGGAGCCCAGGTTAAACGGTGACGCAACTCTCGTGCCTCATACACCGCACGATCCCGAGAGCTGCCTTTATTTAACACACACCCACAACACACAGCGCACCGCACACCCAACCAACGGACATGCAAGTCTCGGTAACGGTGGCGGCAACACTACACACAATAAACAACACACAAACAATAAAGACCCCAAACCCGTTAACCCCACTTAACCTAACAGAAACAAATTGACAAAAGGCAATAAACCCCTTTTTCCCAACCGGCATCACGAATACCCAGACTCCCCGGGGAGTCGCCACAATATTTACCATCTGAAAATTCTGTTAGGAAACCCCGTATTTTCCAAAGTGTCGAAATGCGCGTGTGCACCGTAGTTGGCCCAGCCTCTGACAGAGTCTGACTTAAACCCGTGTGTCTTGCTAACAAAGATACTACAGTGAGCCCAACTCTTGACCCAAAACTCAACATTGTTGGTTGCACTAAATTGCATTGCACAGTTGACATGAATACTTAATGTTTTATATTCATTTTACTCAGAAATCATAATGAGACCAACAATTTTAAGTTTTCGTTTTTACAGTGTAGGTTTAAGCATGACATATGTGTTAACTGTTCTTTATGTGGGATATGTACAGAAACAATGGTGCACCTGTTCTGGCAATGTCCCTACACCACCACTTTCTGGAAAGATCTATCCCGATACATTACTGATAAACTTGTCTCTGATATTTCTTGGTTGTGGAAAGATGTACTGTTTGGTTTCCATGACAACAAAAGTAAAAAACAGAAAGAAATATACCTGATTAATTTGTTGATCATTTTAGGGAAATATCATATTCACAAAGCCAAATTTAGTAATGCCCTGTTTACACCTACCCGATAGTGGGCCCCGATGTTGCCCGATGGCTAAATCAGCAGCTATCGTTATAACATCGGCAAATAGCATGGTTGCATCGGGAAACACCGTTACTCTTCCGGGGAACATCGTTAGAAAACGGGAAGAAAAGCTCAATGATCGGGTAACATCGGGCAACATCGGCAAAGAACGAACATGTTTGTTAATTTTGGGTCTATCGGGGTAGAATCGGTTACCAGGTGTTGCTATGGGCTAATCGGCTATAATCGGGAATAGAACGGGAGTATAACGTAAGACATCGCAAGTCGTTCGGGAATTTTCCTGGGGTACATCGGCTATATTCGTTAATCTTCCGCGCTTTATCGTGTTTTATCGTCTTTATATCGGCAACCTCAACACACGAAAGACCCCCGAGAGACACCCGATGTCTCTAGGGAAGACATACGGAATAGCACGTTTATTACACGAATGCACACGAATTACACCCGATAGAGTCACGCTATTAATTTTTTACCCGAATTAGACCCGATGTAAGCCAATGTTACCCGAAACATACAGATTGAATTATACCAATAGTCTCATGACAAATAACGATTGTGACCAGATTGT
The DNA here is from genome assembly GCF_026213295.1 of Gadus chalcogrammus. Taxonomy (NCBI): domain Eukaryota; kingdom Metazoa; phylum Chordata; class Actinopteri; order Gadiformes; family Gadidae; genus Gadus; species Gadus chalcogrammus. Next base: position 1,382,434 of record NC_079423.1, on the reverse strand, counting down.
GTAGGAAGACCCTCAGTCTGTCACTTGGGTATAAATAGGGGGTGTCCTACTTTTATAATTAAAGGGGTACTTCGCCCATTTAGAACCGGCGTTCTATTATTATAAAATCGCTATTGTAATATAAATAAATATATAAATAAATATCAGTCTAAACCAGTCTCCCCTTGGCCTTCTCCCGAAATGAATGACGCCAAAGGCGTCATTTGACGTGTTTGGCGTCATTCGAAATGACGTATGACGCCAAATGCACTTCGGGTGTCTTCCCTGGCATAAATCATTATGTTATCGTTATAACATCAGGTATGTGTAAATGCTACCCTGATAAATTGACCCGATCATACATTTTTAGCCTGATGTCACCCGAATCACCCCGACTTCCACATCGGTGGTCCATCGGCCATTAGCGGGATGGTGTAAACGGGGCATAACTCTAAACCTTCTTTTATTGCTTTTGGTAGGGAAACAGAGCAGTACATCAAAACCATATATGACTCAAAAAATAGGAAAGCTACTAAATCTATTCAGTTATGCACTATTTTTAATGTATTTATTTGAGCTCCCCCTGGCTCTGCTCTTGATCAATGTATTTTCTGTATTAATGACTGTTTGCTTGTTCTTGTTTGTATCGTGATGATTTAATAAAGATTTATAAAAAAAAAAAGAAGTTGAATATTACCTCCCACTTCCCCACTCCCCTCCAATCAGAGCATAGCTAAGATTTTGTGGGCCAGCGGACGAGCAGCGGACGAGCAGAATATGGAAAGCCAAGAAGGCCACAATCCGGCCCTAAAATGGCACGGTAAAAGGGAGTAGGGTCTGTCTAAGTCCTGCAAGACGGAGGCATAACTTGTAGTAGGCGTAACTTGTAGTAGGAGGAGGCGTGTCTTGTACTTTTCTAAATGCCGGTCCACGCGAGATCTTCCTCTTTACGCAGTTTTTGTAAATCTGTAAATTATTTTCTTAAATGCATATGACTCAGGGATGTCAGTTTCACGTAAGCGATTAAGGCTTTGATCAAGCTAAACAAGAGCATATTTTTAAATGAGCGGGTCGGGTGCATTATTTGTATATAAAGCCTAATATTTGAGGTCCCAGTTGCGGTCATTTTTGTACCCGCGCACCACTGCTACATACTGATCACTTCCGCGATTTAGAAAAGTACTAGACACGCCTCCTACTACCGCGATTTAGAAAAGTACAAGACACGCCTCCTACTGCAAGTTACGCCTACTACCAGTCACGCCTCCGTCTTGCAGGACGCAGACGGATACTATTGGTAAGGGCTTGTTCACACTACCTCCGTCCATTGGCGGATATCATTGACTTTGCATGGGGCGTTCGCGAAATGCATTGTGGGTCCGTCCGTCCATTCGGCTCCGTGGGCTAAGAGTTGAGAAATGTTCAACTTTTCAGGCAGCGCCGGATCCGTCGGCCAATCAGATCGCGGTTATGCAAATACACTCCACGCGTTTCCTGGATGCATTTTGCTAAAACAAGCAGAAATCTGGCCGTTATATATTTTTTAAAGAAATGTAGATTGTTTTTGAGCCACCTGTTGTTGGTGTCATCTTTTGTAGTCATATCCACACATCGCCATTGTAGCGGGAAGCGATTTGATTGGCTGCAGTATCCGTCTACAGAGACTAATCCCCTATACGACAGACACGCCCTCGGTCATCCGTCGACGGACGCATTGTCGTAGATTTCTATTAACGACTTATCTAATTCACTTCAACTAGCTATACGCAAGAGGAATCGGAGAGTCCGGGTCAAGTATAGATGGAGAGTTTATTGTAACCCGCAAACGAGAGACAACAAAACCGAGTGAGTTTGCAAAGACACTCCAGAATGACTCTCGTCCTGCTCCTTATATCCCCAATCATTACACAATACAAAGTTGGACTTTCATCAAATATTGATGTGCATAGCATGTTTTTTGGGTCATACTGTGTGGATGTCAGCATATTCTCATGTTTTCTAGGTCACAACTGTGCCTTTTGAACATATATTATCTCTATACAAACAGAGATGATGCACATGTGTGAATGTCCAACCCGGTATCTATGGCGACACATTAGTGCCATAAAGCACTCATGTGATACAACATGCATTCGGGCGTATTCAGGGCTCTACAGTGTGCCCATTTCACTCGCATTTGCGAGTGAATATTTCGCGTGCGAATGAGAAAAACAAAACAGGAGCACGCGTGCGAGTGACTTCTCCACAGCGCACTATACTGTGCGTTCACACCAAACGCGAAGGGGCGAAAGGATTCCATACAAAGCAGCGATTCCACTTGCAGCGCGACACTTTTGCCCGGCACGGGCGAGCGCGTTCACGTGGATTTCAGGTGGATTTGCAGCACGCCACTTTTGCTCAAGTTGAAATATTTAAACTTTGCCGCGACATTCGCGTGATGACAGCCAATCAGCGTTCAACAGCGTGGCCACTGAGTGACGTGCGTAACGTAACAGCCAATCAGTTTTCAACCGGCCAACCGTTCCCTGTAGTGCAGTCCGGGGTGAACCGCAGCATGGAGGAGAAAGTGATTGTTGCCGTTTGCGACTCCCCGTGCTCTATATAGAATAGTATATAATATAATTGTATTGTATTGTACATATAATATCACGGCCAAAAGCTCTGTGCGCCTCCGGATGGCCGTAGCGCGGGGAGCGCTACGGGAGGGTTTAGCGGGGTTTGTTTACCTACGTTGCTATGGTTACCAGTCTTGTGTGTTCCAGCGGTTTATTAGGTATCTAAATCGCTGTCTAATCAATGCTTCATTCACTGCCTCTTCCGTGGTCATTACAATATTATGAATAGACTGTGTGGAGAAAGTTAATGCTGTTACTGTAGTCGATAAAGTCAACAAATTCAACCCCCGACTAGTTGAAGGATTTCGGGTGGCTAGTTTATGATGCTAAGAACATGAAAATGTTTTTTACATTTTGTAAGGAAGCCCCATTGGCAATGGCAGGATCCTCTCTGTTTATAACGGGGAACCCTAATCTGAAATGCGATGCTGTGGTGAAACACATCGAGTTCACTAGGCATTCTTGCTGTCCCGATTTCTATTTAAAACGCACCAAGCCCAATAACCCTGGTACGTTGGAAGCCGAAATTGGTGGTGTTTTGTGTAGCCTAAATGTAATCTTGTCTATTTATTTGTCTTAATTTTGCTTTAGTAAATTGGTGCTGTTGGTGTGTGCAATTTCTGCACGCTAATAAATGTTCTAAACAAAAACCTATTGTGCCCCCATTTTTTTTCCTGTGCTCCTAAATTGTATAACTTAGGGGCACGAGTGCTCCTGAAAAAAAAAGTTAGTTTAGAGCCCTGGGTGTATTATATCATATCACACGCGTAGATATTAATTGCGAGCGCGCAAATTATCTCTGCGCGTGCGCACACTCAGAGCGCTGCTCCCTGAGCGAGGAAAACAGCTCCTCGAGAGCATTACCTCGTTGCAAGCGAGAGCGGGAAATAACTTTGGTCGCACAAAACAGCCTCAGCCTCTCCCGAATGATGTTCTGCTCTCGCGCGCAAATTTAGTTTTGGCACTATGGGTAGGGAACCAAGGCAGGGTGGGCTTTCCTATGATTGGCCGTTTCTGAAGCGCGATATTTGATTGACAGCCCTCCTCAGCCCTCCTCTCATTCAATTCTGAATTGTACAGTAAATGGCTGAAACGATAGTTACGTATTGTAACTCTAGATTCTATAGACTCTAGATGAGTATAGGCGCAGCCTTTTAAGTGTCGGCCTCATTGTCCTTTAAATAGCTGAAGAAAAGCTGTTTATTGGGAGCAGAACGTCCGCCGGCGCCCGACTATATCGGCGAAATCCGGACGTCGTTGAGGCACGCCGCACGCGGACGTAATTGAGGCCCAAACTGTTGGTGCCCACACTGACATTTTTCAGTTCTACGGCTCACGCCTAGGGATAACCCAATAGCGATAGCCTTAAAAGGCTGCGCCTATACTCATAGAATCTAGAGTTACAATACGTAACTATCGTTTCAGCCATTTACTGTACAATTCAGAGTTGAATGAGAGGAGGGCTGAGGAGGGCTGTCAATCAAATATCGCGCTTCAGAAACGGCCAATCATGGGAAAGCCCACCCTGCCTTGGTTCCCTCCCCATAGTGGCAAAACTAAATTTGCGCGCGAGAGCAGAACATCATTCGCGAGAGGCTGAGGCTGTTTTGTGCGACCGAAGTTATTTCCCGCTCTTGCTTGCAACGAAGTAATGCTCTCAAGGAGCTGTTTTCCTCGCTCGGGGAGCAGCCCTCAGAGATAATTTGCGCGCTCGCAATTAATATCTACGCGTGTGACATGATATAATACGCCCGAATGCATGTTTTATCACATGAGTGCTTTATGGCACTAATGTGTCGCCATAGGTATCACGCGATTTCGTGCTCATGCGCACGAACGTTAATCTATTGAATCGTGTTCCAGAGCACGATAGTCCGACTTTTTTCGTGCTACACAGAACGAAATGTAAACCAATGCATTCTGAATGGGAGTGTTCTCAGACAATTAACGTGCTACACAAAACGCTACGAGAGAGAGAGAAAGAGAGAGAGGGAGGGAAAGAGAGAGATAGCGAAAGAGAGAGGCTTCAGAAAGGGTGTGTGCAGATAGTACAGTGCACCCTAGAGATCTTTATGCAAAAATCACAAATGCTGTATATATATATATTGCCTAATTATATATATTGCCTATATATATATATATATATAGGCTATATATATATAATTAGGCTATAATTATATTATTTAGCGTGTAATGAGACAATCTATAGCCAAATTGTCGAAGATGCCCGAGAATCTCCGGAAATATCAGCATGGGAAATCGGCGCATCAGACCCATGAACCTATAAAGAAAGACGTAATCTCAAGCAGGAGAGAACGTTTGCGGTGCTGGTTTGTGTCACGTAAGTAAGCCTACAGGGCTCTCAAGTCTCATGCATTCGGCGTGAGACACACGCAATTCAACCCATGCACACGCTCGAACCTGGTCTCACGAAAATACGTGACACTGTCACGTTATTTAATCTATTGAAACGTGATCAGGGACACGTATTTTCTAAATTTTGTATTTCAAACTAAGGTTCTGTCCGGGAGCGTTCTCCCTAAGGTCCCTTAAGGAGCTCCGTACAGATCATTCATTGTTGAAAATTGTCTGTGATAACTAACAAATTACAGCTTTTGGCCACCCGTTTCTACTTTCACCTTTGATTCTGAGAAATTGTGACAATGCACGGATATATTAAATGCAGGTGCGCTGCTCTGTAAGCAAACCGCGAAGGAAAAAAGGGTAGCTGCTTCATCTGTTCTTTTTAGAATTGTATGTCTTGATGTTTATTTTATCTAGCAATCTATTCTCTTGTTTTTGGCTATGTGAATGAAAGTCCGCGTCGATGCCTCGCAAGTCCAGTGTCGCGAGCGGACGTTGCCATAACATCTAGAAATCATACCGTATTGAATGGGTTATCATTAATAATGATGTGTAGGGGTTGATTATAACTCGTGAATAATATTGTTTAGACCACGGTCTGGGGGAATACTCGTATTCTGATTGGCTGCAGGGCGTGCATTAACTCCTGATATAGGCCTACAGGCACCTGCTAAGTAGTTCCAGTCAGTGTTTAGATTCTCTGCCCGAGCCCGAGCCCGACGCGGGCTGGGTCGGGCCGATATTTCCCACCACGCGACCTCGGAACTGAGCTGGGCTATACCGCCCCCTCCCTACCGCACCTTTGCGATCCGATCCGTTCCGCACCCTGCAGTGGAAACGCGGCATAATATATCAAAGGGGGTCTCAAAGGATGCATACGCTTCCACCTGTGGCTCCAGCCCTACAGGAAATGACTCAGCAAGTGCTCCATCTCGTTGCACCTCACCCAGCGGCTCGCTTGCAAGATTTTGGCCTGAAGTTCTTCCCAGACCTACACCCTAGCCATCCAACATGCATATCTGAGAAATAGGCCTCATAATAATGACAAAAAGTTATGAGAGAAATACACATGAACTTTTTGTTATCTCATAAGCGGCGTGTGGACAGTAGGGGTGTACGCTAGACATAAATAGGAAGCAAACTCAGGAGAAGGAATGACCTATCACAAATATTTATTTAATAAATTGTTTCAAATAACCCTGCCTCGTTAAATCAATGAGCATGGTGTTTTGCTTTCAAAAATAGGTTATAGAAGAAGTCTAAACTGCAGAAAATAAAAACATCCAAGCTGCCTTTTAAGGATACCTTGGAATATCTGTCTATTTTTTAACCATCGGACCCTAGTTTACGACAAAAACAAGACAATTGACGGCAGCTCCTTTGCCGCGTGTTTTTTTTTAGAGCCATGTAAGGATAAGAGGGGGGCGGTCGATAGCAACCATGACGGTCAAGTGACTGGATGCAGCCCCGTTGAAAAAAATAGAATACCACCCTACACACTCAGGAGATTAATGATATTTAAATTATTAAGACCATGAAGTCTTTATTTGCATGGGTTTACATTTCGTTCTGTGTATCATGGAAAAACTGAGAAACACTCCCATTCAGAATGCATTGGTTTACATTTCGTTCTTTGGAGCACGGTTATTTTTATTTATTTATTTATTTTCAGTTTTTGAGGAGGTGCTTCAAAGATGCAAATGTTTCTGCAATAATCCAAAATCCAATGGAAAAACCTGTTGGCTTTTTGTCGAGGGAATCCAGGGCGACGCTCACTTCCGGGTTGGCCAACATATGTCATCCCTCCACCACTCTACTGTAAAAACACATGTTCAAGTTGAATGACAATAATAATAATAATAATAATTCTGCCATAGTATTTATTTAAGGGGGGGGGGGGGCGGGGGGGCATACAAGTCTTTTGGCCATTCGTAGTGTTGATCAGCAGAGAAAAAATTTGTCCGCAAAGACGGTGACGTCACTTAGCAACGGAAGACGCTGGGGTAGACAAGTCACCAGACTACTACCCATGCAAGTGAACGGAGCGTTCCACGGCATTGAGAAGACCCGTGTAATAAAGGCCTATAATATTTCTGTTTATGGCATAGATTGGCAGGCTCTGTGTGTATGCCAAAAAAAACAACTAAAAACCTCAAAAGATATCGGCTTCTTCCATCTACATGTCTCTTTATTGCTTTAGTATGTTCTTATCTACTCTTGTGCTTAACATTCACACAGCAAATTGATAAAAACAGCGAACAAGTCCTCTACCCAGCAAAGAAGAGTCAACACCTGCTCTACACAAAACTACTGGACAATGGACGTGCAAGGCTACCCTCAGGTAAAGATGAACAGTCAGACCAACTTAAACCTTTCCTGGGAATTGCACAGGTTCTGATGATACTGCTTCTGGCTGGTGATATTGAAATGAATCCTGGACCTTTAATGAACTCTTACTACCTGGATGCTAAACCACCACAGTTAACAGGGCCACTGCTAAGTGGGCCACAACTACAGCTAATTGGGATTCAATCATGGCTAACAGGCCTTCATTTAACTGGGCAACAACCACACCTAGCAGGGTTACAATTACAGCTAGCCAGTCTTCATTCTCAGTTAACTGGGCTACAAGCACTACCAGCCAGGCTACAACCACAGCTAGCCAGGCTACATCCTCAGCTAGCTGGGCTACATCCACTGCCAGCCAGGCTACAATCACAGCTAACCAGGCTACATCCTCACCTAACTGGGCTACATCAAAAGCCAGCCGGGCTTCAACCACAGCCAACCGGGCTTCAACCACGGCCGGCCAGGCTTCAACCACAGCCAGCCAGGCTTCAACCACATCCAGCCAGGCTTCAACCACAGCCAGCCAGGCTTCAACCACAGCCAGCCGGGCTTCAACCACAGCCAGCCGGGCTTCAACCACAGCCAGCCGGGCTACAACCACAGCCAGCCGGGCTTCAACCACAGCCAGCCGGGCTTCAACCACAGCCAGCCGGGCTACAACCACAGCCAACCGGGCTACAACCCCGGCAAACCGGGCTTCAACCACAGCCAGCCAGGCTACAACCACAGCCAGCCGGGCTACAACCACAGCCAACCGGGCTTCAACCACAGCCAGCCGGGCTTCAACCAAAGCCAGCCGGGCTACAACCACAGCCAACCAGGCTTCAACCACAGCTAGCCGGGCTTCAACCACAGCCAGCCGGGCTACAACCACAGCCAACCAGGCTTCAACCACAGCCAACCGGACTTCAACCACAGTCAACCAGGCTACAACCACAGCCAGCTGGGCTACAACCACAGCTAGCCGGGCTACAACCACAGCCAGCCGGGCTACAACCACGGCCAACCAGACTTCAACCATGGCCAGCCGGGCCACAACCACGGCCAGCCGGGCTACAACCACGGCCAGCCAGGCTACAACCACGGCCAGCCAGGCTACAACCACAGAGAGCCGGGCTTCAACCACAGCCAGCCGGGCAACAACCACAGCCAGCCGGGCTTCAACCACAGGCAGCCGGGCTACAACCACGGCCAACCGGACTTCAACCACAGCCAGCCGGGCTACAACCACGGCCAGCCGGGCAACAACCACAGCAAAAGGTCTACACAGTGGTGACTCAGTCTGCCGTGCACACTGATACGCATGTTGACCGACAGCTTCCTGGTATCGAAGGTAACAATCCAATAGCAAAGTGTAACATTAACTCAAATAAAAAGCTACGTGTGGCCAGAGGGCTAAGGGATGTAAATGGGAAACAAATCATTAATCAGGCAATCACAAAACACAGGAAGTGGAAAGTCTTTCAAACTGTCAACCACTCCAGAATAATATGGGATCCCAAAGTTAAACCTAAGGGTTTATTTGGTGGTCATCTTAACATAAGAAGTATTGTATCGAAAAGTGACCAAATCCAGCATCTACTAATGGAATCAAATTTAGATTTCCTCTGTCTATCTGAAACCTGGCTACATGAAAACTCACCAACTGCAGCACTAAACATACCAGGCTATCAAATGTATAGAAGAGATAGGGTGAAATCAAAGGGAGGCGGGGTTATGGTCTATCTGAAGGATTGTATCCAATGTAATGAATTACTGCTGTCAAACTGTGATTTGGAATGTATTGGCTTGAATATCACTCTATCACCACAAATGTCTTTTATTCTTATTGTAATGTATCGCCCACCCTCCTCAAATAATGATTTTTATGAAAAATTCCAAAACATGCTCAAGGAATGTCATTTTAAGAAAGAGGTGATAATAATGGGAGATTTTAATGTAAATTGGGAAGATAGATCAATTAGAAAGAACCTCAAACAAATAACCGATGGGCTAGATCTCTCACAGCTGATTAAAGGTCCAACAAGAATAACCCAATCCACCAGAACTCAGATTGATTTAGTGTTCAGTAACAGACCGGAGAGAACCTCAAAAACGTACAACATGATAACTGGGCTATCTGACCACAATCTAACTCTTGTGGTCAGAAAGTTAACAAAAAAGAGATTTAGCTCCTCTACTAAGGAACATGAAAGCATTAGAATCCCCAAGAACATGCAAGAGTCTTTTAAAAACACTATTCATAGTTTTAACTGGAATGATCTGTTATTTGGAAAAAACCTGAGTGAGGGCAGTCAAATATTCTCAAGTAAAATTCAGAGTATAATTGCAGAATTTTCCCGTAGCATTAGGAATAGGAATAAAAAGAACAGTCTTCCCTGGATAAATGCAGACATTTTGAAACTAATGAAAGAACGTGATCTTGCATTAAAAAAGGCCATTAGAACAAAATTTTATCATGACAAATATCACTTTGCCATGTTAAGAAATAAAGTGATAACAGGTCTGAGGAAAGCTAGGGCTGATTTCTTTATTGCTATAATTAGTGAGGCACGGGGTAATCCGAAAGTAATATGGACTCAGTTAAAAAAACAACATCATAGCGCAGGAAGGTCAATTGAACTTGACTTGAATGGAAAGCTGACCAAGGACCCATCTGAAGTAGCAGTAGCTCTTAATCGATACTTTGTTGATTCTGTAGCAACTATTGCAAAGGGCTTCTCGACTGATCATGTTAATGTGTCCTCAGTAAACACAATGGAGCCAGCCTTCAGTATAAACACTGTCTCAGAAATAAAAATCACAGGTATTATTAGATCTCTCAAACCCTCAAAAGCTAAAGATTCATTTGGTATGGACTCAACGATGCTTAAAGATATCGGTTCATCATTAGCCAATCCCATCACTAAAATTGTTAATCTTTCAATATCCCAAGGGCAGTTTCCAAGTATTTGGAAATCTGCAATTGTCACGCCAATTTTCAAATCTGGTGATCATCATTCCACCTGTAACTATAGGCCGATCAGCATCCTCCCTATAATGTCTAAAGTAGCAGAGAAGTGTGTAGCTGAGCAAATCATACACCACCTGAACAACAGCTCATTCCCCCTTCATCCAATGCAATTTGGTTTCAGATCCAACCACTCAACCGAGACGGCTAATTGTTTTTTCAAGCGTGGCGTTGTCGGTGCTGTCTTTCTTGATCTCCGCAAAGCATTTGACACTGTGAATCACAAGGTTCTATTATCCAAGTTATCCAATTTAAATTTTTCTGTTGAGGCACGTCAATGGGTTGAATCATACCTTTTTAACCGAACTCAAACTGTTCGAATAAATAACCAGCAATCTGACACCCTCTCCTTGTCCACTGGTGTCCCACAGGGATCCATACTGGGTCCACTTTTATTTTGTTTGTATATCAACGACTTGCCGTCTGTGTGTCCAGAGGCCCACATTCAAATGTATGCTGATGATACTGTGCTGTATGTGCATGGATTGACAAAAACCGAAGTTGCTGCCAAACTCACAAAGGCCATGCTGAAAATTACAGCATGGCTCAATCAGTGCTGTCTCCAACTAAATGTGTCTAAGACTGTTGGTATGTTCTTCTCCAAAACAAATGACTGTAGTGAAAACCCAGATGTTCTTGTGTCAGGAGAAAAATTTGAAATTGTTAAGGAATTTAAATACCTTGGCATTATTCTGGACTCCAACTTTAATTTCAGGGCACATGTAAAAACTGTCTGCAAAAGGATCAAATTCAATCTTGCCAATTTCAAATTTATACGAAACTCTATGTCCACCCAGGCAGCCATGATGTACATGCATTCAATGATATTCTCTCACATGAGCTACTGTCTGACGAGCTGGTCTCAGGCTAATCACACAACACTAAAACCACTACAGTCTTTGTATAAACAAACACTGAAAGTTCTGGACAAAAAACCAAGGCAATTCCATCACTGTGCAATTTTAAGAAAACACAATCTAGTGAGCTGGGAAAACATGATTAAGCACAAAAATGCATGTCTCTTTTACAAAATCATACATGGCATGGCCCCTCCTCCACTTAGAGAATTTGTAACTATTAGAACAAACCAACATCGGATCACAAGAGGAGTCATGAGAGGGGACTGCATTATTCCATTTAGGAAAAGTACCTTTAGTCAGTCAGCCTTCTCTGTTGCAGCCTCACGTGAATGGAATAACATCCCAACATGTATCAGAGACCTAAACACATATCGGTCATTTAGTTCTAATCTGAAACAGTGGCTGATTGATAATATGATCTGCCAGCACTAAACTTGACCCGCCTGCTCTTGCCTCCTTGTGTCAGCGTGTCTGTGAATTTGTCCTGCAACTTACTTTGTATGCTTGCTTGTTTGTATGCTTTTTGTAGCTCGTTCTATGTCTCTCCTGTGCTGCTTCATGTACTATTGTCATGTCGACTTTTTGTTAGTTTGTTGTGCATGTACTGTCTGCTTTGGTGGGCTACTGCCTCGATGTCTAACACATATAGATGTCCTCTATAAGTCCTAGTCTACCTTTTCAATTTGTGTTTGTTTGATGCTGACTCTTGTTTGTCCTGCATGCTTCATGTATTTTAATGCTTGAACTACTGAATACTTGTATGTGGTTATAATTAATGTTTTATCTGTTGCTTTTCTATGTTGTTTTTTTAAACTCTTTCTGTTATTTGCTTATTTGCTTTTTAGGGAGCCTATTGTTACATCTGGCCAAGGACTGCAGATGGAAACTAACCTTCTGGCTAAATCTGGCATATTTACAGAAATGTCTATTAATATGCACTGTCCCTGTCAAATAAACAAACAAATACAATTTCTCCTCAGATTAGGCCAATAAACCCATGATAAAATAAAAATAAAAACGCTCGATCAAAGGCCCGGCCCGAGTATAGTGGTGGGAAATATCGGCCCGACCCGGCCCGCGTCGGGCTCGGGCTCGGGCAGAGAATCTAAACACTGACTGAAACTACTTAGCAGGTGTCTGTAGGCCTATATCAGGAGTTAATGCACGCCCTGCAGCCAATCAGAATACGAGTATTCCCCCAGACTGTGGTCTAAACAATATTAATCACGAGTTATAATCAACCCCTACACATCAATAGTAATGATAACCCATTAAATACGGTATGATTTCTAGATGTCATGGCAACGTCCACTCGCGACACTGGACTTGCGAGGCATCGACGCGGACTTTCATTCACATAGCCAAAAACAAGAGAATAGGTGGCTAGATAAAATAAACATCCAGACATACAATTCTAAAAAGAACAGATGAAGCAGCTACCCTTTTTTCCTTCGCGGTTTGCCTACAGAGCAGCACACCTGCATTTAATATATCTGTTAAATTATTTGTTCTCATAATGTTATTTCATTTGTTAATAATATATCCCTATATTATGTGGATTACGACCTATTTTTGTATCCAACTTTATTGTACACCGATTTGATTGGTTGTTTTATTTGTTTCTGTATAGAAGTGCATTCTGGGTAATCGACCGTTAGTTAAGACTAAGCACATGCCATGGCTGCTGATGATCTACCAGAGCTGTGAAGAAATTAATAAACATAAAAGTGAAGAGATGTATGACTTGATTCTTTATCAACATGACAGAAGAACATGAAAACGCAACAGGTTATGGGCCCAGACGTGATACAAGAGGAGGAGGATGGCAAAGGTTAGTCTTCAACGGAGATGAAAATAACTTCGAACTGTGGGAAGTGAGGTTTCTCGGCCACATGCGAATGCTCGGCTTGAAGGACACAATACTCTCAACAGATGATCCAGATCCAGAAAAGAACGAAGAATGCTACGCGGAACTAATTCAATTCCTGGATGATAAATGCCTATCGTGATGAGAGAGGCGGTCGATGACGGCAGTAAAGCCTTGAAAATATTAAAGGTTGGGTACGGAATTTGCTTTTTTGGCAATTTTTGCAAAATTACTTGAAATCCTTATCATAACCCGCTTACAGCCACTGAGTTAGAAGTACTGACATGAAAATTAAACAAGTCAATCATCTGTGGAACGGGCAGGGCTCGAAAAACTCCAGCCAATCATTTGGATTGCCACCTCGTTGCATTGGACAGTAAGTACGTCAATCAATGGTCGTACTGCACTCCCCCTCCCCCGCGCCCCGCGCGCGACCCCTTCGTGCAGTACTCGTGACCCAGAGCAAGCTCCTGTTTGTTGTTATCCTGCGGTAGCTACTGGAACTAGTTAATCCACATTTGGACCTAGCAGTAGAAGACAATTTCCATGGCAGACAAGACGCCACCATCCCCACCACCACCACCTCCACCAGCAAAGAGAAGGAAAACTCTTTTTCAGAGAGTAATTGATAATAAAAACGCTGAAAGAGAAAAACTGAAATCAAGAATAATCCTAGGCGCTGCTTTCGAACGTTGGCGGCCACTGAAGGACGAGAAGGGTCTAAAAACCGATGCTTGTGTGGCGGTTGAACTAGTTTCAAAGTTTATACCGTTTATACTCGGTAATACCGGTGTTGAGACGAGTGTATTACTCGTTGTGAAAATGTCCACACGCAGCAACCCTAGTGAAAACCAGGACTTCCAATACAATTATATGAAACAAACATACATTTTCTAAAAATAGTAATGATTTATGTGACCGTTTAATGTTTATAATATCTGGTGCAACCATAGCCGCGAGAACGTATTCTCAGCAGGGGGTGCTGGAAAAAAACAACTCAGCCTGCACTAGACTCGCAACTCGTTACATTGATAAAAAAGATATATAGCAGCGCAGCTCAATTACACCAGTGCATGCGCGCACAGTTGAAAATCGATCGTTGTGTTCACTTCCTTCACACCATGGTTCACATCCAGCTGCTCACAGAACAAGTTTAGCGCACCACCGCTACCCTCACACTTTTTCATATAACCTTTTTTCAGCACTAGGTCATATGAGCATTAAATAAATGCTGCGTCTCAAAATGCCTTGGACAGCATCGAGGATGACTCGCTTTGCCACGGGCCGAAACAGTTCGGAGCGACCACAGCCAGAGCGAACACAGCGGGGCAGAGGAGTGTCAGGAATAGTCTTTGGTGTACACATCAGTACGGCCTATTTTCACTACTGTTTAGTGGCAATGCAGTGTTTTATTCTATGTCTTTTTATTTTCGTATATTATTTCAATGAATACAATTTATTTATTCATAAAAACAAGATCTGGTCTTCAAATCTTTTTTCCAAACATAGGTCGTCTTACAATGGGGTTTGTGTTTATATTCGGACCAATACGGTACAGCGGGCGCTCACATGACGTTAAGCATTTCCTGGTGCATAATGTGACGCTTCAGAACCTAAAATCCCGTTTCTCCCCGTTGACACGACAACACATAACCGGCGTTTTCAGAAATCTCCACTTTGGCCGGAGAAATGATCGTTTTCTGTGATAAGACAGGGCCTCGGACAGGGGGTGTTGCAGCAACCCCAGCACCCCTACTTCCCGCGGTACTGGGTGCAACTTACAGCTGAATGTAGTGCCATGTTGTTAAACGAAAACCTACGCTAGCCTGGCTCGCTCTCGCGCATCTCTGTTCGCGCTCGTGCATGATTGCGCGTCCAGGTACTTGGAATGGGTGGAGTCAGAGTCAGCGTTGAAGGAGAGGGGGTAGGACCATTTGAGTTGTGTATTTTCAAAATCTGCTGGCGTTTCGCAAATCGCGTACCCAACCTTTAAGGAGCCATTACGCCAGTCAGGGTAAGCCCAGAATTATTGCCCTATACACAGAACTAACTTCATTAAAAATGGAGTTGGGAGAAACTGTGACAGGCTACATCATCCGAGCTGAAAAGGCAGTCACTTCGCTCAGAAATGCAAAAGAGGTGATAAGTGACGGGCTGATAATAGCCATGATTCTGAAGGGACTTCCAGAATCATATAAACCGTTCGCCATTCATACGACGCAGAGCAGCGAGGAATTAACGTTTATCCAGTTTAAAGTAAACTACGAAGCTATGAAGAGACAGAAAAGTTCGACACTAAAACAAAATCGGACAATGTAATGAAAGCAGACATGTCGTCTATCGTTTGCTATGGATGTGGAAATCGTGGCCATATGTCAAAAGAGTGCTGCCAAAGTAGTGCGCCAAAATGGTGCAACTACCACAGAAGCTCCACACACAATGACGAGACATGCAGGAGAAAAACAAATCACAAAGATGATGTCAAACAAATCGCGGATGGACAAAAATACCAAGAGGAAGAACAAACATTCGTATTCAAGGTCAGTTAAAAATTCCTCCCGGACAATATTAAAAGTAACAGACTAATGGTAGATTGTGGAGGCGGAGCAACATCACACATCATCACTGAGGAAGATGCATTCGCAAAATTTGACGAGACTTTTAACCCAAATGCACACTACATGGAGCTAGCTGATGGAACCAGGATGAACAACGTGGCATTGAAACGAGGGGGCGCAGAGATGTGTTTGCAGGACAGAGAAGGAAGATGCAGCAAGGTCACACTGAAGAAGGCCTTATTCATACCGCCATATCCACAGAGCATATTCTCTGTGAAAGCAGCTACTACTAATGGAGCCACGGTGACATTCCAAGAGGGACGGGATGAACTGATTCACAAAGATGGGACTGTTTTCCCCATAGAGAGACTGTACTACTTGGAAATGGCAAATAACAAACGATGTGTTACAAATGCAGTTAAGGATATGATGTCCACTGACAAAGTGAGTTTATCTTGTGATGTCAAAACATGGCATGAGATTTTGGGACACTGCAATATTAATGATGTGTTAAAATTACCAAATGTGGTAGAGGGTATGAAGATCACAGGTAACACCAAGATAGACTGCAATGTGTGCACTGAGGGAAAATTCAGCAAAAGCAAAAATAAGAGAGCCGATGCAAAAGCTAGTGCGCCCCTGGAGCTGGTACATACAGACTTAGCAGGCCCGATTGAACCAACTGGAGCTGTGTCAGTTTACTTCCTTAAAACCAAAAGTGACACGACCCTAGCTACAAAGAAATTCCTTGCAGACAGTGCGCCATATGGCAGGGTCAAGTGTATAAGATCAGATAATGGCACTGAATACACAAGCGATATTTTTCAGTCACTGTTAAAGTGCGTATTGGAAGTTAATGTTTTTAAAAATATTTATACATAACATTCTCTGAAAATTGCTCTTTGAAATTAAAATGCAGGATTTTATCAGTTTAAAAAAGTATATCGGCAAAAAATCCAGTTTTAAAGTGACTATTTTGAGCAAGGCTTCAAAAACCGTTGTTTTTTTATGTGATACGTCAAAAGCGTCATATTACGTAGGAATTGGTAGACGCGGTCGCTGTTGCTGCCTCAGCTCTATGCGTAGTTGTGAGTAGTTACCGCGGTGATGGGTCTTGTATTCCCCCCCTGTGGTTTTTGGGTTTTTCTAATCGACGAGATGAGGTTTTGTATCTGTGGGGGTTGTTCCAACTCCGACCTCCTGTCCGACCATCTCCGATTTCACAGTTTCCCCGATCGGAGAAAGGATGGAGCAGGCTTTCGAGCCTGCAAACCCTCACGTTAGTTGTACTCACTCGTTCTCCAGTAGGGGCATACACACAACCTCTTTGACGCCAGGGTTGTTGGCCTTTTCACTGGAGCAGCGCTGAAGGTGGCCAGGCGCACCGCGGCCCGGCCGTCCCACGGGCCCGGTGCCACGCGGGGCCGCAGGGACACCATCTGCGTGGGTCCTCCCGGCGGGAGGTCGAGGTCGTCGCTCCGGAGGCTGAACGAGGTTGGGCTCGGATGGGACCGACCCGTGTAGGTCAGCCCGCCGTTGGTATTGGTGGACGGAGTTCTTGAGCGCTCCACAAACACCTGGAAACGGATCTTGTCCAGTAGGGAGCAGTTTATGTGATCGACCCGAACCAGGTCCTCGATGCTCTTGAACGGACCGTGTTGGGTCCGATAGGCGACAATGTTCCAGGCGATTTTCTCCGTGATGCCGCGGATGCTCATGAGCTGCGGCGGGGTGGCGGTGTTGATGTTCATGCCGCTGCAGGAGGACATATGCTCCGGGTCTCTCCGCAGGGAGGACGGGGAGTGCTGCGACGAACTGGTCCTACTCGACACGCAGATCTCCACTTTAATAATCTCCAGTTTGGTGGCGCCTATCCCACTCACCAGCGCTAGGTCCTCCACCTTCTTGAAGCCCCCGATGCAGTCCCGGTACTCCACGATGCTCCGCGCCACGGGGCGGTTGACACCGGGCAGGGTCATGAGCTCTTCCTCCGTGGCCGTGTTGATGTTCAGCCGCTCCTGGTTCACCATAATTCTCCTGACACCACAACTCTATCTCCCTCCTATTGCCATGGTGTCTCCCCCTTTTAGGTGGTTGCTGTTCTCCCTCACGGCTAGCTGGCTCAAAATTGAACGGAAGTGGTCCGAAACTGTTATCCATTGTTGTTATGTTGCCTATGTAGTCTATGATGATTAGAACGTCCGTCTACCAATTCCTACGTCACGCTCGAAAACTAGCGTTTGAGATGCGGAAGTAAAATTGTATCACAAAAACGGCTCAAGATGCCACTTGTAGTGTAGATTTATTAATAAAAACTAAATAATCGTGTATTCGAATTTTTTTCCTATATGATTCTTCACTGCAGTATCTAACTTCCAATACGCACTTTCGGGAAAAGGGTATAAGACATGAAACGTCATCCCCATACTCTCCCCACCAAAACGGTACAGCCGAGAGACAGTGGAGAACCCTGTTTGAGATGGGGAGATGTCTCTTATTAGAGAAAGGGTTACCGAAAGTATTATGGCCTTATGCTGTACAACATGCTTCTCATGTTCGAAATAGATGTTACAATGACAGAACTGAAAACACCCCATATTTCATGTTAACAGGGAGAAAACCAAATGTGGGTGTTTGGATCTGATTGTTATACTTACAAACATGTGTTGGGAACGTTACTTTAAAAAAGTAATTAGTTATAGTTACTCACTACTTGTTCCAAAAAGTAACTGAGTTAGTAACTGAATTACTCTATAATAAAAGTAAGTAGTTACCAGGGAAAGTAACTATTTGCGTTGATATAAGTTGATATATGTGAAAGATTTGGATTTTTCTGAGCAGTTTTCATTTGGCCTTAATGTGTTAAATGGTTGAACTGCCCATTCAAGG
Source organism: Gadus chalcogrammus (assembly GCF_026213295.1). Lineage (NCBI taxonomy): Eukaryota > Metazoa > Chordata > Actinopteri > Gadiformes > Gadidae > Gadus > Gadus chalcogrammus. Next base: position 1,363,943 of record NC_079423.1, on the reverse strand, counting down.
CCCTGATATGCTTCCAACCCAACTGAGGCCCCGTCCACACTAACCCGGGTAAATCTACAAATGCATCATATTCATCCGTTTAGTCCATCTGTCCAAACTAAAACGGAGAATTCCGACACTGAAAACGATGCTTTTCGAAAACGATTGCTGAGGTGGATAAATGTGAAAACGATGGGTTCGCGTTGTAGTGTGGACAGACGGAGGCTTTCAGAAACTATGACGTTCGATTGCCATGACACTGCCACAAGCTTGCGCTATAGACCGAGAAGCTCATCAAAAGAATGGCATGTGAAATGCAAATGAGGGTCTCTCTGTACATCGTACTAATTTATCTCCAGAAACAACTCGACATATTGAGTCAAACATATTCCTTGCTCCAACGCCGGAGGCGAGCGCTGTACTTAATGTTCTTAAGTGATGGTAAAAAAAAACGAAAGACGACAGTTCAAACCGTAGCCTACTTGAAGCGGCGTTTCTGAGCCAAGACCTGTTCGAAAATGATTAACCAGCTGATCAACTGTAAATATCATCTGATCATGCGCCTGTAATCTTAACAGAGAGGCGTGGCGGAGTAACGTAACCATGACAACAGCTGTTTATCAATATGATTTCAGTGTGGAACGTGGATGCAAAACATTCTGAAAACGATATGAAAACGATAGTGTGGACGGTGATCATTTCCATTGTGGATGTGCGTTTTTACATTTACCCGGGTTATTGCGGATGGGGCCTGGATTTCAATTTGCTTGGTTGCAAAGGCTGTGGAACATCTTCCAGATACTACAGAAAATTCCAACTTTTCATCGGATTGCTCCGGACTCGCCATTTCTGCTGCTTCATTGAATCGGTTTGGTGTGTGCGTTTGCGTGTGTGTGGCGCGCGTGTCCTGGCTTGTGTGAAAAAAACTGGCTCAGATTGGCTACCATGAAACATGACTGCCTTAGCCAATCATAATCGCTTATCTCGTTGTTAAGCCACCCGGTCTCCTCACTAGCAGTTTGTGTTTGGAGCCAGGGGTGCGTTCGGATTACGCAGTTTATTCAATCAATTCATAGTAACGCACTGCATTCGTACAGTAACGTAACGGCGTTGTAACAACGGAAATAGTAATTAGTTAGATTACCCCGTTACTGAAAAAATAACGGCGTTACGTAACGCCGTTATTTTAAACGGCGTTATTCCCAACACTACATGACCATAAGAAACTAGACCCGAGAGGTGAAAGAGGGATATTTGTTGGTCACAGTCATAGGCGTCGATTACGGGGGGGACGGGGGGGACATGTCCCCCCCACTATTTGAAAAACGAATTTTGTCCCCACCACTTTTAAAAAAGGGAAAAAAAAAATAAAAAATTAAAAATCCCCACATACTCAACCGAAATCGTCGAGTCTAAAATCATGTGATAGGCGCGCTCGAAGACATCATTTATTAGATAGGCCTACCTAATAAACCGTTGGAACACACAAGACCGGAACCCATGGCAACGCCGGTAAACAAACCCCGACTCCCGAGAAGCCCAATCCCTATGAGCTCCCTGCGCTACGGCCATCCGGAGGCACACAGAGCTTTTGGCCGTGATATTATAGATACAATTATATTATATTATATACTATTATATATAGAGCTCCGAGAGTCGCAAACGGCAACAATCACTTTCTCCTCCATGCTGCAGTACACCCCGGACTGCACTGCGCTGAGTTTGACGGTTGAACGCTGATTGGCTGTTACGTTACACATGTCACTCAGTGGCCACGCTGTTGAACGCTGATTGGCTGTCATCACGCGAAATTCGTGTCAAAGTTGAAATTTTTCACGCCACAAATCCTCGTGAACGCGCTTGCCTGTGCACGGCGAAAGTGTGGCGCGACAAATCAAAAATATTCGCCCGATACGCGTTTATACGTTCACTTTGTATGGGATCTTGTCGTCCCGTTGCATTTTGGGGTGAACGCACTGGAGAAGTTTCAAGACAGCCAAAATTGACATTTTTATTCAGAAAATAGCCGGTCCTTTTGCTTCCTATAAAAAGCATGTTTGTGACACTGGATATCGATATGGATACGTCATCTAGCCTGCATGTGGAGGGCCACATAAGGTAAGAAATTGGTTTACGTAAACTTTGCTGCTGGTTCTGTTTGCTCGTGAATCGTGATGACCTGGCCAAAGGTTACCAACGGTCCCAAGCGATTTTGATCTGATTCTGGTTGGTGCTCCAGTTAGTATGCGTTGTATATATAGATTGCAGCTAGTAGCAGCTACACACGATTGCTATGCCAATGTGGTTATAGTTGGTTTTGTCTGATTGAGATATGTGACGACTTGTAGCCTGGTAGGCCTATCCTGACATAAATATGTTCTCGCATAACCTGTGTGATTATCCTAAACTGAAGGGGATTTTATTTGCGGACAATTTTCTTATGATGTTGTAACGAGTGAAGTCTACATTGGTCCTTCGCAAGTGTTTACTGGTGGTCAGGATTTGGCAGATGCAATTCTACTCTGGGTGCTTGTATTTTTCTTTTTTTAATGCAGCATAACATATGCTACCAGCAGCCCTTGCGCGTCTTCAAAAGGCTGATGCTCAGTACCTCGTTTCATTTCGTACCCCCTTTACAGTCTGGCATTGTTTGTCTGGTAAACTCTGTCGATGTCAAGATAAGTGTTAAATTGCCAACACTGTTCTTTGTCCTGTGTGTATTCAGTATTAGGCCTACATATCCCGAGCCAATACCTTGGTGTTTCCAACGTTGTTTTGCAAAAACAGCCAAAACACAAACTGTGGTTTTCAACTTTTATTGTTCGAATAGGATCTTCATAGGGCTGGCCCGAATGCCATTTTTCAGGCTTCGAATACTCGTTGGTTTTTCCGAGCGAATATTCGAATACTCGTTCCAGAAAAAAACACCATCAAAAACAACATTAATAATCCTTATATACTCCCTGGAACCGATTTTGACAGTATCTGCATATTTTGTTGAAGATTTAATAGCTTTTTGAACGTTAATTAGTAGGCCTAAGTAGGTTGAAGTTCCTTAGTTTTTCCCCGTGAAAGCGAACAGCTGTTGCTCCGTTCCAAATCAGCTGTTCTCTGTCATCTCAGCCCTTACGGGAGCTTTTCAATTCATCCTGGAACGTGCATCTTTTCAGGGAATTTGTACAATAAATCCATAACAAATACCGAATATTGATTGTCTTATGTGTCCATATTATATCCATTATATTGCCCGGGTATTCCCAAGACGCTCACGCTCTGCAGCAAGCCAGTCACAGTTGATTGGCGCGGCGCTGTACAGCGAACGTAAACAAACAACTAAGCTAAGGTTTTAAGCATTACTTTTCCTCCAGAGATCCCGCTAATGTTGTGTTATAAAGTAAAGCGAAGCAAGATATCTATTCTTCCTCCACCTCTCTCGCTTCTCTGCTTGGTGTCGCTGACGCTTATAGTTTGCCTCGCTCGCTCTGATAAAGTCACCTACGTGGAAAAAAAAAATAACGAAGCTCCGAATACTGATTTAAGCTTCAAATAGTAATTTTACGAACCAGTATTCGAATATTCGAATAATTTCAACACCTGACAATACACTGTAGAGCAGGGATGGGCAACTTTCATGATAAAGAGGGCCACATTTTTTATCATAACCATCGGAGGGCCACATGACTGCACACTTCAACTAAACGTGAGCTGAGAGAAGCTACATCATTTTGAATTTGGTAGATGATTTCCTGTATTCTGGTGCATTTTGGCGATGGCCACTACCTAAAAAATCGTCCAGAATCATAACCTATGTACGGTATGTTAATTGAACCAACATACATTAATTTCATGTTTTCCATGCTCAAACAGCCACATGAATGGTCAGTATTTTTATCAGTGCAAAGGGCTCACATACATCATCATTCAAAGAAGTCAAAAAACTGAAAAACAGTGGCCCAACATTAAGTGCAACAACTCAATGAACTCAAACCCAACAAACAGTTGTAGTAGTTGTAGTGGCGACTTAAGTGGATCTTTAATGACTGATATCGCTTCTAAGCAAACTAGACGCATGGGTTTGCCTTTGAATTCTATGAATTCTTCTCATCTTTCTTGAACGAGTTTTCTGTAACTCGATCAATTATTATTATTATTATAATATATATATTTTTTTTTTACATTATGTGCGGGCTGAGTGGGCATGCGGCCCGCGGGCCGCCAGTTGCCCATCCCTGCTGTAGAGCATATTGTAATGCAGCGTTGAATGGATGAATAGCTTACATAAGGGTACCCAGCACTTTTCAGACCACACTCAAGCTTATGGTTATTGTCCCCACCACTTCTAAAAACAAACTGACGCCCTTGGTCACAGTAAAAACAGCCCGGCATACCTGATCTACAACCCACACACAGAGAAAGTGTCAAAACACAGACTGGTGAAGTTCATTAAAAGAAACAGTATTGAACAACAAACACAGACTGAATACGATTCAGAAGTCCAGAGTTACGAAGCCAAAAACCCCAGTACTGAGAATAATACTGATATGACACATGACGAGAATCTGAGCACAGAAGATTATACAGATGAGTCACAATGTGATGAAACAACAGAGAACGTAGTTCTAGATGAAAACAGTGCAGACCCCGAACCTTGTCATAGTCAAAATCTTCACCAAAAGAGGGAAAGAAAACCACCAAAATATTTAGAGGACTACATTACAGATGTTGATAATACAGATGTATCCCATGTAAGTATTGATTATTGTTACAAGGCAGTACATGGAATCCCCCAGAGCTACAGTGATGCCCTGAGGTCACCCGAGGGGCCAGGATGGGAACGGGCTATGAAGGAAGAGCTCGACTCACTTGAAGAAAATGACACATTTGAACTGACGTCTCTACCAAAGGGTAAAAATACAGTTGGGGGGAAATGGGTGTATGCCGTTAAAGAAAATGTTGAAAAGGGAAAAATATTTAAAGCAAGATACGTTGCAAAGGGGTACAGCCAAACAGAGGGCATAGACTACCATGAGGCATTTGCTCCAACAGCTAATCTTATTTCATTGAGAGCCTTAATGCAGGTAGCAGTTCAAAACGACTTAATAGTCCATCAGATGGATGTGAAAACGGCATACTTGCATGCTCCAATAGATGAAGAGATTCTCTTAGAACAACCACAGGGTTTTGAAAAGACATCTGAGACGGGAGAAAAATTAGTTTACAAACTAAAGATATCCATTTACGGACTAAACTGTCCGGAAGAAACTGGTATAAACTTCTAAATGATCTTTTAGAAGAAAACAACTTTGTGAGAAATGTATCTGACCACTGTGTGTACAGAAAGCAAACAGATAGTGAAACTATCATTGTGTTAACCTGGGTGGATGATTTTATCATCGCAGCTAGCAATAATGATCTGCTCAACAGGTTCAAAGACACTATGCAATCCCAATTCAAAATTAAGGATTTGGGGAAAATATCATGCTTCTTGGGCATTGATTTTGAACCAGATGGAAAGGAAATAAAAATGAGTCAGAAAAGGTACATCCTAAAAATGTTGGAAAAGTTTGGAATGTCAGACTGTAAACCTAGATCTACCCCATGTGAGCTAAAGGTGGAGAGTGACAGCAATGAGGAGGACAGCAACAATGAGGTGTTAAATCCGAAAGAATACAGGGAAATTGTAGGCAGTCTGATTTATGCCATGACCTGTACGAGACCAGATATAAGCTGGATAGTAAGTAAACTTTCACAAACACTGGCAAAGCCAAAATCAGAGAATTTAGTGGCTGCCAAACATGTTTTGAGATACCTAAAAGGTACTTATGACTACGAATTATGTTTCGCTAAAACAGATGAGGACTTAAAACGAATAGCCTTCAGTGATTCAGACTGGGCATCTTCTGTGGAAGATAGACGTAGCACTACAGGATACTGTTTTAGCTTAACCAAGCAAGGCCCTGCCATCTCGTGGAAATCAAAGAAACAACCCACAGTAGCATTATCAACGTGTGAAGCTGAATACATCGGCATGGCAAACACTACTCAGGAAAGCATGTATCTAACCCAACTGTTAAATGGTATGGATAATAAAGTCTACAGTTGCACTAAGGTCGATAGTGTTTAAATGTGGTCGATAGTGTTTAAATGTGGTCGATAGTGTTTGAATATGGTCGATAGGGTTTAAATGTGGTCGATAGGGTTTATATATGGTCGATAGGGTTTACATGTGGTCGATAGGGTTTACATGTGGTCCATAGTGTTTAAATGTGGTCCATAGTGTTTAAATGTGGGCGATAGTGTTTAACTGTGGGGGATAGTGTTTAAATGTGGTCGATAGGGTTTACGTGTGGTCCATAGTGTTTAAATGTGGGTGATAATGTTTAAATGTGGGCAATGGTGTTTACATGTGGTCGATATTGTTTAAATGTGATCGATAGTGTTTAAATATGGTCGATAGTGTTTAAATGTTCTTTTCCCTCACTCTCCACCTCATCCCTAACTCTCCACCTCAAGCTGGTGTGTAGTGAGCGTTCTGGCACCGATTGGCTGCCGTGCATCACCCAAGTGGGTGCTACATATTGGTGGTGGTTAGTGAGGTCCCCCCTTCACTTTAGGCGTCTTTGAGTGTTATTAATTATTATTATTCTTCATGTTTAACCTCTGTTTTCCTTTTATTCCTAGTCTGTTTTACATAGTTTTGAATGATGACTATATGCTCTGTAAGGTGACCTTGGGTGTCTTGAAAGGCGCCTCTAAATTAAATGTATTATTATTATTATTAAGATCCATGGAGACAATCAGGGTGCCATCGCACTGAGTAAGAATCCAGTGCACAGACAGAGGTCTAAACACATAGATGTCAAATATCACTTCATTCGTGATGCACAAAGGGAGGGCAAAATAGTCATTGTTTACTGCCCATCAGAAGACATGGTTGCAGACATGTTGACTAAACCTGTAACAAAGAATGCAATGGTTAAATTCAAAAGGTTCTTTTTTGGATGTTAAACATGCACCTAATGTATGTCTTTGAAAAATGAGAACAAGTGGGGGTGTTAAATTATGTGTTCTCATTATGTTATTTCATTTGTTAATAATATATCCCTACATTATGTGGATTACGACCTATTTTTGTATCCAACTTTATTGTACACCGATGTGATTGGTTGTTTTACTTGTTTCTGTATAGAAGTGCATTCTGGGTAATCTACTGTTAGTTAAGACTAAGCACAAGAAATTAATAAACAGAAAAGTGAAGAGATGCAAGACTTGATTCTTTATCAACATGACAGAAGAACATGAAAACGCAACAATATCCGTGTATTGTCACAATTTCTCAGAATCAAAGGTGGAAGTAGAAACGGGTGGCCAAAAGCTGTCATATTGTTAGTTATCACAGACAATTTTAAGTAGAAACGGGTGGCCAAAAGCTGTCATTTGTTAGTTATCACAGACAATTTTCAACAATGAATGATCTGTACGGAGCTCCTTAAGGGACCTTAGGGAGAACGCTCCCGGACAGAACCTTAGTTTGGAAGTCGTGCTTAGTGACATGACAAATACTTCCAATTGAAATACAAAATTTAGAAAATATCCTACGTGTCCCTGATCATGTTTCAATAGATTAAATAACGTGACAGTGTCACGTATTTTCGTGAGACCAGGTTCGAGCGTGTGCATGGGTTGAAGTGCGTGTGTCTCACGCCGAATGCATGAGACTTGAGAGCCCTGTACTTACGTGACACAAACCAGCACCGCATAGTTCTCTCCCGCTTGAGATGACGTCTTTCTTTATAGGTTCATGGGTCTGATGCGCCGATTTCCCAGGCTGATATTTCCGGAGATTTTCGGGCATCTTCGACAATTTGGCTATAGATTGTCTCATTACACGCTAAATAATATAATTATAGCCTAATTATATATATAGCCTATATATATATATATATAGGCAATATATATAATTCGGCAATATATTTAAGCAATAGATCACGCCAGGCTGTGGTATGTGCTCATTATACCACTGTGAAGGGGCGTTGTCCGGCCCCGACGCGCAGCGGAGGGCCGGCGACCCCCTTCACAGTGGTATAATGAGCACATGCCACTGACTGAAGGGATCTATTGCTTTTATACAACGGTTACTGTTATGGCGAAACGAAAGTCATAGACACAATACATTTAAAAAGAAACCAAGAAAGTCAAAGTAGCCGTTTTATTAAAGACTACCAAAAAGTAGTCCCTCCTGGCTGCCTTCAAAATGCACGACGGTCGCTATGCAACACACTTTAGCGTCCCTCCGAGAGAACGGTTGTAACAGTTTCCACTTCAAGGCGCGGAGTGATACTTTCACAAAATGATCGGGTGTCATAGTCAACACAGTCTCACTCCGAGAACGTCAAATACCGACTGTTGGCCAAGGCCCTTTAGCGTCGGTGACTGACAGGAAAGGTACCCTTTTTAGTCGGTCGGTGACGGTAAAGGTACCCTTCGGCGTCTTCTGCATACGGAATGGGGGGTGCCTCACTACGTCTCTAATAGACGCTGTGAGCATCTTTCCTATTGGATAGTTTTTAGGATATTCTTCTGTGAAAATGGCGGACATACTTTTCAATCCTGGGTGGAAAATATGATATTTTAGCATAGTTAAACCATTAAAAGTGTTTATGTAAACATTTTTAGCGAGAAATGTGCATTTTACTTTCATAATCGTCGTTCGGCGAATGTGAAGGATGTTTGGTTTGATAGATATGACGAAGAATATTTCATCGGGCGATAATGGCCGGCGTACAGGCATCCCGGGCTCACGAAAATAGGTGACACTGTCACGTTATTTAATCTATTGAAACGTGATCAGGTACACGTATTTTCTAAATGTTCGTGTCAAAAAGCACAATTTTCAAACTCATGCATATCGATTGGAAGTATTTGTCGTGATTTGTCACTAAGCACGACTTCCATCTAAGGTTCTGTCCGGGAGCTTTCTCCCTATTGTCCCTTAAGGAGCTCCGTACAGAACATTTATTGTTAAAAATTGTCTGTGATAACTAAGAATATGACAGCTTTTCCAGTCTCACCAATATGCGCACAGATCGCACGGTTTGACACTTTCAAAATGCGTGCAGTACATACGCCAAATGACCATTTTGTGTGCATACGATACGCAAAACCCAGCATTAACTACTGTGGAGGGCGGATACGTCCATTTCGCGTGCATATGATACGCAAAACCCAGCATTAACTGAATGGGAGATGCAATATCTTAGGACAGATTCACCATTTAACGTGTTTCTAATGACATTTCTAGCGAGAAATGTAGGCCTACTTTTCCCTTGAATAATCCTCAGTCAGTGAATGTGTATGATCTTTATTAATCTTTATTATCTGAATGGGAAATGCAGCTCACGTGTTTCCTGCTTTTGTGTTATTAAACCGTTACTTTATGTAACTTTCAATGATATCATCTTGTTAGAAACACACTGAGAGCCAACCCAGTCGCCAAAAGCATACGTTGACAGTGTACGTTTTCGTGAACACTGGATTACGTCGCATTTCAACATAAAATAGCGTGTTATACACACACACACACACACACACACACACACACATACACACACACACACACACACACACACACACACACACACACACACACACACACACACACACACTGCATTTCGCTGCCAAATATATAAATACTAAGGCAGAATAAAGAATAAATTAATTCATTATCATTCAACTTCAACATGCGTTATTACAGTATAGTGGTGGAGGGATGACGTATGTTGGCCTACCCGGAAGTGAGCGTCGCCCTGGGTTCCCTTGACAAAAAGGATTTTGGATTATTGCAGAAAAATTAGCATCTTTGAAGCACCTCCTCAAAAACTGAAAATAAATAAAAATAACTGTGCTCCAAAGAAAGAAATGTAAACCAATGCATTCCGAATGGGAGTGTTTTCCGATTTTTCCATGCTACACAGAACGAAATGTAAACCCATGCAAATAAAGACTTCATGGTCATAATCATTTAAATATCATTAATCTCCTGAGGGTGGTATTTTATTTTTTTTAACGGGGCTGAATCCAGTCACTTGACCGTCATGGTTGCTATGGTGGTTGCTATCCACCAGCCCCTCTAATCCTTACATGGCTCTAAAAACCACGCGGCAAATGAGCTGCCGTAAATTGTGTTGTTTTTGTCGTAAACTACACTCCGATGGTTAAAAAATAGACGGATATTCCAAGGTATCCTTAAAAGGCAGCTTGGATGTTTTTATTTTCTGCAGTTTAGACTTCTTCTATAACCTATTTTTGAAAGCAAAACACCAAGCTCATTGATTTAACGAGGCAGGGTTATTTGAAACAATTTATTAAATAAATATTTATGAGAGGTCATTCCTTCTCCTGAGTTTTCTTCCTATTTATGTCTAGTGTACAACCCTACTGTCCACAAGCATCACCCCCCCCTCCCCATATGGATTTGGAGAATTGTTGCCACGTCCCAGTGGTGGAGGTATCATATATATGAAAGAGGGCATTCAACTATACTACAATGATCAATTAGGAGGCCGAAGCCCTAAAGGAAGTGATGCAATAGGTGACTGGGTCGACGACATTTAAGTAAGCTTTTCTTTGAGGTCTCTTATATATCAAAGGGGGTCTCAAAGGACGCATACGCTTCAACCTGTGGCTCCAGCCCTACAGGAAATGACTCAGCAAGTGCTCCATCTCGTTGCACCTCACCCAGCGGCTCGCTTGCAAGATTTTGGCCTGAAGTTCTTCTTGTTTTGCTTTCAAAAATAGGTTACAGAAGAAGTCTAAACTGCAGAAAATAAAAACATCCAAGTAGCATGGAAAAATCGGAGAAACACTCCCATTCGGAATGCATTGGTTTACATTTCTTTCTTTGGAGCACAGTTATTTTTATTTATCTTCAGTTTTTGAGGAGGTGCTTCAAAGATGCTAATTTTTCTGCAATAATCCAAAATCAAATGGAAAAACCCGTTGGCTTTTTGTCAAGGGAACCCAGGGCGACGCTCACTTCCGGGTAGGCCAACATACGTCATCCCTCCACCACTATACTGTAATAACGCATGTTGAAGTTGAATGATAATGAATTAATTTATTCTTTATTCTGCCTTAGTATTTATATATTTGGCAGCGAAATGCAGTGTGTGTGTGTGTGTGTGTGTGTGTGTGTGTGTGTGTGTGTGTGTGTGTGTGTGTGTGTGTGTGTGTGTGTGTGTGTGTGTGTGTGTGTGTATAACACGCTATTTTATGTTGAAATGCGACGTAATCCAGTGTTCACGAAAACGTACACTGTCAACGTATGCTTTTGGCGACTGGGTTGGCTCTCAGTGTGTTTCTAACAAGATGATATCATTAAAAGTTACATAAAGTAACGGTTTAATAATACAAAAGCAGGAAACACGTGAGCTGCATTTCCCATTCAGATAATAAAGATTAATAAAGATCATACACATTCACTGACTGAGGATTATTCAAGGGAAAAGTAGGCCTACATTTCTCGCTAGAAATGTCATTAGAAACACGTTAAATGGTGAATCTGTCCTAAAATATTGCATCTCCCATTCAGTTAATGCTGGGTTTTGCGTATCATATGCACGCGAAATGGACGTATCCGCCCTCCACAGTAGTTAATGCTGGGTTTTGCGTATCGTATGCACACAAAATGGTCATTTGGCGTATGTACTGCACGCATTTTGAAAGTGTCAAACCGTGCGATCTGTGCGCATATTGGTGAGACTGGAAAAGCTGTCATATTCTTAGTTATCACAGACAATTTTTAACAATAAATGTTCTGTACGGAGCTCCTTAAGGGACAATAGGGAGAAAGCTCCCGGACAGAACCTTAGATGGAAGTCGTGCTTAGTGACAAATCACGACAAATACTTCCAATTGATATGCATGAGTTTGAAAATTGTGCTTTTTGACACAAACATTTAGAAAATACGTGTACCTGATCACGTTTCAATAGATTAAATAACGTGACAGTGTCAACTATTTTCGTGAGCCCGGGATGCCTGTACGCCGGCCATTATCGCCCGATGAAATATTCTTCGACATATCTATCAAACCAAACATCCTTCACATTCGCCGAACGACGATTATGAAAGTAAAATGCACATTTCTCGCTAAAAATGTTTAAATAAACACTTTTAATGGTTTAACTATGCTAAAATATCATATTTTCCACCCAGGATTGAAAAGTATGTCCGCCATTTTCACAGAAGAATATCCTAAAAACTATCCAATAGGAAAGATGCTCACAGCGTCTATCAGAGACGTAGTGAGGCACCCCCCATTCCGTATGCAGAAGACGCCGAAGGGTACCTTTACCGTCACCGACCGACTAAAAAGGGTACTGTTACGTATTTTAAGAATCTAAGCTACCCACACATAGACCCAATGATGCAGGACCAAACATATTAGCCGTAAATACCATACATAGCCACAAGGGGAGCAAGACCTTACTGAAGGCTGCAATAGATACTTTAGCCACAGAGGGCAGCATCACAGACCAGGCGAGGAAAACCGAGGATTACGTCACACCGGTTCCTCTCCAAGTCTTCCGGTCCTCTCTGAGTCCATAAGAAAGCCCCCTGGCCATGAAAACATTAGAACTCTCTCGGCAGCGATTAGACATACGTGGGTTGATGGCTAGGATCAGCTAGGAGAATACTCTCGCACGTGCTTAGAATACATCTTCAACCTCTCTTTGCTTCAGAGTATCAGTTTACCATACCGAAAATACTTTATACAAATAAAGTCTCTTTAAAGCTATTCCTTTAGATTCGAATACTTTCCCTGAAGAATTACGCAATAATTTGGTGACCCTTTGACGTACTTGGGAAGCTCCGGACCGAGACTCGAGCCACGCGGCCACCGAGACGCATAACAAGCTCTTCGCTGGCCATTCAAGAATTAGGTAAGCAGAGCCCATTGTCTTAAAGATTGAATCTGCAATAGAATTAGTTATAGAAACGTTTAGGTGAAGAGCTTGTTGGGCCTCCGTCTCGTCTCGAGGCTCCGTAGTCTTGGCCCGGATTGAAATTCATACAACCGGTTAGATAAACGGTATAGGATACGCTAACAGATTGAAATTAAAATAACGAACTCACGAAGCAAAGGGCTAGGAGTGTATTTTATATGGTTTCGTAGATAGACAGTATCCGATTCCGTCTAGATCTAATGTGTGTACCAACGTGGGATACGTACTACGTGTGGTTTTTATGTTATATGGTGATATGCTCCGAAGTTTAGCCGGGCCACCATAAGGTATATTTATAAAAGACCATAAACATCCGACCTCTTATGGTGGGGGAAGGAAAGGTCAAGTTTTTAACGTTAATCTATCTTAGTTGCATATTAAACCGGAGGCTTGACCGTCGTTTGCCAAGGATTTCAAATCGAATTGATTCCTCACAGCCCGGTTCATGTAACATCTAATGTGCAATTTTGATTAGTATAGAACGCAGCCGTAGAGGTAGACTTACCCAGTATTAACCCATCTGCTATCAAGTGCCTCGCTAACCCGCCGTGGAGACAAACTTGCAGGAATCTCATACTTCTTATAGAGATCCAATACAGTTTGTTTCTACAGCGTTATTCGATGTACCACGTGGTGTACGATTTAAAGGGACGGCGCGTCTTGGAAACGTGCGTTTCCTTTGTTCATGCCTTCAGTCTTTATAGTCAGAGCCCTCTTTTGAAACAAACGCCATTGCTCTAGAGCAACAGGGGGGCCCAACTTAAGTGTTACATCCTATCTCTCTCTCTCTATATCCCCCTCTCTCTCTCTCCCTCCCCCCCTCTCTCTCTCTCCCTCCCCCCCTCTCTCTCTCTCCCTCCCCCCCTCTCTCTCTCTCTCTCTCACTCACTCACTCACTCACTCACTCACTCACTCACTCACTCACTCACTCACTCACTCACTCATCTCTCTCTCTCCTGCAAGTCAGTAGGGTCTGAATGGTCAGTCTTTTGTTAAGACTGCATGACCTCTGACCTGGGCAATAGCAGATCTCTCTCGCTCTCTCTCCCCCGCTCCCTCTTCCTCTTCCTCTCTCTCTCACTCACTCACTCACTCATCTCTCTCTCTCTCCTGCAAGTCAGTAGGGTCTGAATGGTCAGTCTTTTGTTAAGACTGCATGACCTCTGACCTGGGCAATAGCAGATCTCTCTCGCTCTCTCTCCCCCGCTCCCTCTTCCTCTTCCTCTCTCTCTCTCTCACTCACTCACTCACTCACTCACTTTGATACTCACTCACTCACTCTCTCTCTCTTCTGCAAATAGGTAGGGTCTGCAATGGTCAGTCTTTTGTTAAGACTGCATGACCTCTGACCTGGGCAATAGCAGATCTCTCTCGCTCTCTCTCCCCCGCTCCCTCTTCCTCTTCCTCTCTCTCTCTCTCACTCACTCACTCACTCACTCACTTTGATACTCACTCACTCACTCTCTCTCTCTTCTGCAAATAGGTAGGGTCTGCAATGGTCAGTCTTTTGTTAAGACTGCATGACCTCTGACCTGGGCAATAGCAGATCTCTCTCGCTCTCTCTCCCCCGCTCCCTCTTCCTGTTCCTCTTTCTCTCTCTCTCACTCACTCACTCACTCACTTTGATACTCACTCACTCACTCTCTCTCTCTTCTACTACAGTTTCCGCACGTTCCTTAAGTGCCATCATCCTCATCCTCTACGAATCAATAAATCCATAGCAATAAGTTAAAAACCATCGGTAAAGCAATAGTTTCTGACACATAATATTTTGGCTATAGTTTTGTAACTAATAGAATTCAACATCTATGGGAGAACAATATTTATGTATACATGTGATAAATCTGTAAATCCACTTTGTTTGTACAGACATATTGCTTTTGGGCAACCAGGAATGTTGTTCCACAGATTCAATACGGAATATTGAAGAGTAATTAACGTTGTACAATCTTGTAACTCCCAATTCCTCGCTCTTTCTCTCTGTCTGCCTGCCTATCTAAAGGTAGGCCCTCCCTCACCCTTTAAATTCCTTCCCCATCCTTTAGTCCCTATCTCCCACCCCCCCTCATAAAGACCCCCCCTTCCCCAGAGAATAGAATGAACCCCCACCCTTCCCACATCACCTCTCTCTATCTCTCTCTCTGTCGCTATTTTTAACAATGATAACTTCTATTTGTAATTCCCCTTATCATCCAAGGATCGCATAGGGCTATCTGTGTACATATAAATGTACACAAAGCGCAGAAACAGAGTGTATTAAGAATACAAATTGCGGTTAAGTGGTAGCCTTATGCCATAAGGTACCACAGTTTTCAGCCGGACAGATAGAACTCTGAGAAGTTTCTGTAGTCAACTGATACGCATGTAGTTTGCACCGCAGCCATATTTGTAGTTCTTGGTAGTGAATCCAACCCCCCCCTGTCCCCTCCCTTCGATCCCCCTTCGTAGATCCCCTCGTCTCTTCCTCCCGCCTAAACCCCCTCTCGTAAATTCCCCCCCCCCACCCTTTTTTCCCTGTCTCCCACCCCCCCCCTCATAAAGACCCCCCCCTTCCCCACAGAATAGCTTTGTCTTTAATGCCCCACTGGCGTCGTTTTGAGTACTTGTTGTTAAAGATTGTTCATGGTTATGGGTGCGAGGTAAGGTCCTCCACTATCGGTCTCTGTGAAGATCGAGCCACAAAAGAACATTAACGAGAGTTCCAATCATTATTATCTTTCACTTCTCCCATTCTTCTGAACTTTCCTGAGGCCGGCACGGTCTGTATTCCTAAGCAGTAGCTCCATAACGGACGTTCAGAGTAAATACCACCTATCTGATGATCCGCTAATACCA
The DNA here is from genome assembly GCF_026213295.1 of Gadus chalcogrammus. Taxonomy (NCBI): domain Eukaryota; kingdom Metazoa; phylum Chordata; class Actinopteri; order Gadiformes; family Gadidae; genus Gadus; species Gadus chalcogrammus. The sequence goes on along the minus strand of NC_079423.1, from coordinate 1,348,123 downwards.
TCCAATATGCATGCTTACATTTTACATTCAAGTCTGTTGATATTTTGTTATTAAAAACGTGAATTATTAGTCTACGAGTCCCTCCTAACCCTTTACACTCCTAAAGTCCCCACCACTCCTCTCCAGGCTCCACTCCCCAGTCTAACACCCCGTCCACTCACTGGCCTTCCATCTCTCTCTCTCCAACCCCGTCTCTCCGCTTCTCCTCCACTGTCTTAATGAACCCCCCACCACCAATCTTCCTCCCGCTAAAACCCTCCTCGTAAATCCAACCCCCAGTCTCTCCCACGACACATCTCTCTATCTCTGTCGCTATTTTAACAACGATAACTTTTATTTGTAGTTCCCCTTATCATCCAAGGAACACATCGGACTATCTGTGTATATATACATATACACACAGCGCGGAGAAAGTGTACTGAGAGCGCAAAATGCGGTTAAGTGGTAGCCTTATGCCATAAGGTACCACAGTGTTCAGCCGGACAGATAGAACTCAGAGAAGTTTCTGTAGTCGGCTGATACGTATGTAGTATGCACCGCAGCCATATTTGTAGTTCTTGGTAGTGCCGCCTACTCGTTAACACGAGATTATTCCCAATTACATCTCAACATCTCCAAATGTACCACAAGTATATAACTATTATGAGTCCCAACTAGACGAACCCCAACTTTCCAAGTAGCCGATCTCTTGCATTTGTACTAAATTTGTTCTCTTTTCTCGTCAGGCCTTGGCAACCCGAGCAGTAATGGATGCCCGACATTCATCATTTTTAATCGTTAACATTACTACAAATATTCTCTTTTCTAATCAGGGAGTGGCAACACAACGATCAGTTGCCCATCATCATCATTTTACTTCTGTGCATAAAATATTAATTCTCTTTTCTCTTTAGGAGGTGGCAACACAAGCATTATAGTTGCCAAACACTCATCTTTTTACTTCTCTGCATTGATCTTAATTCTTTCTCTCTCCAGGAAATGGCAGTATAAGAACGAATACCAAACACTGACAGTAATTATTTTTTCAGGTTGCTGAGCCCTTCTGTCTATTCAACATGCGTTTTGTGTAGCAAGACAGGTAGAGAACCAGGCTGGTTCAAATAGACACGGTGTTCAACTGCTAGAATAATATGTCGAATTAATAAATGGTGCACATGGTTTTAAACGGTGCCCAAGGAGGGAGTTAGCTCAACTGCGGTAGACACAATTACAATACGTTTTTTTTTTGCGAATATTAAATCTACATGGCTTAAATTCTGCTATAATCAACTACTACATACGAATAAACACTGCGTGAAATGTTCAAAGGTCAACTATTGCCTCCATTGGAGCGATTGCAATAGATATAATATCGTACCACAATATGAATGCATTATCTTGTATTCGACAATTAGGAAAGCCGGATTCCAGAACCGAAAAGAAGTCCTACAAAAGGGCACCAACCCAGAGGTCTTGCATCAACCAGATCCCTGTACGGCAGTTACACAGTGATCTTAAAATAGAAATAATTATCTAGACTCCACATCATGAACGGTTAGCCTTTAAAGTTGTCCATAGCGTGCATACCGCTCGTCCACAGAAGTCCGGGGTTATCCAGGCCTGGGGATTCTTATTAGAAGAGTTCTGGGATAACCTCCAATAGAGGAGTCCCCCCCAATAGAGGATCCTGAGGACAAGCGGTAGAAATGCATAGTTCAACAGACCTGACGAGGTCCAAAATACCAAAATAAGAAAGAATAAAATATATTTCATTCAAACTATGAAAATAACAATATTTTAATAAAAGTCTTCACATAATCTATGGTTAATAATAGGCAATATTTACAATTAAATGACATAAGTAGAATAAAATGTAATCCATAATTCATCCTAATTTTGATGAACAATATACGTGTTACGTTTTTTCATTACACGCCAAGAAAAGATACTCGATTATTACAATATATCACAACCGGTTTAATGGTCAACCAAAACGCACAGCCGTACGTAACCCCGACTGTCCCCAACTGACAACGTTCCGGTAACAACAGAAGTATGATGCCTAATATTGAAATGCAGATTTTAATATTAAGATATTTTGATAATGTTCAAATTTAAGTTTTGTATGTTTGTATTTTCCCATGTGGTCTTGTCACCCTGTTATTCTGCAGGGTCGTTCAAAATCCTTTGAGGTTAGTGGAAATCAGTTCTCACTCTGTTCCTTTGTTGTCCTGTGTTGGTTTGGGCCCGTTATCCTTGATCCCCAGAGAAGCGCAGAGACGCAAGTGATAAGGAACGGCCAACCCCATATTTATGACATCTTAAGGAATGAAGACTTAGATGACCATATGGTTAACAAAGGCTTTTGGTTTGTTGTGAGGCAGCTGTCCTCAGCAACACTTCTGAATATGTAAGAACTCCTGGCCACTCAGCAGACCTTTCTGCGGACCCTTTAGAAAATGAAGGGCTCCGCAGGAAGAAATCCCATCTGAGGTCTCAAATTGTTGAATAATATGCTTATTTTTAGGTCTGTTGATGCATGTTATGATTATTCTTCGTTCGTGCTTTTCTTAAGAATGTGTATATAGAGATAAAAATAAAATGAAAATAAAAATAAGTAAAAAATATAGAATGAAAACAAATGGTGGATTCATATACCATGTGTGAATGTCCTCTTGTGTGTGTCAGAGCCACCAAAATAATGGAGGTTACTCGACTGTTACATACACGAGGGGATATTGAAAACATATCACATATAAAACTAGGATAATTGGAAAATGGTTCGTTATAATTAACTTGTAATAACATTTGCTTCACCCAATAACTTCTGAATTTTTCTTTTAGGTTCAGTTTTGTTTTGTTTTAGAATATCACCCTATATTTAATGCCCAGATGTGCATACTTCGCATGACTCTTATTCTACCTAGTTTAGATCGATTTGATGTTGACCAACAAAAAACTAGATAATTATTTGTTAAAATGGTGAATGTCTCGAAGTTAAGCCGAGACCACCATAAGGTATATGGTGAATGTGCCGAAGGTAAGCCGGGCCACCATAAGGTATTTATTTATTCTCTCTCTCTCTCTCGCTCAAGTGTGGACAACATCAAATGCGAACAATACGTAGAATAAATGAAGATTAGGTCATCCAATATACATAGTTAGTGTAGGACAATCGGGTAGTATAATGAAGGTAACTGTCAGCATCTCATAGTCTGATATTTATTTATTTATTTTTTCTGATAAGTTACGGCACACATGTATACTTACTCATAAAACATTTACGGTTTACTGCATTTAACAACAGCGTGGTCTCAAGACGGCTGCATAGACCCACAACTATCGACCTTTGGTTTTGTATGTACTGGTCTTAATTTCTCTTCATAATGGATTGGTTTATGTACAGATGGTTAAGGAAAGGAACTTCAACTTGGTTGCACTACACCGTTGTTAGGATTGGTTAATTTTAATGCGCATGGCTGAAGCAATGCGCAAGGAGGGATGTAGTGGGAATATTAAATCAAGGTTGAAGGTTGAAATCAGCTCAGAATAAGGAATGGGACACTCAAAACAAAAATGTAAAATCCGTACAAGCACTAAATAGATCAATTATAATACAAACATATTTGAAACGCATACAATTTTCAGGTCCTATGTTTCCAGAAGCAAGGTGAGTAGGCTACCGTGTATCACTCTGACACAGCTAACTTTGCACGTAATGCTTACGGTTAGATTCATGCTTACACTTACATTTCTAGGGTCCCATAATGGACTTCCATTAGAACAATTAAAAATAGAATTATAGGAAATATGTTTTTGAACAACTAACTGCTGTACATGAGTTTGTATTTCTACAATAGAAACAAAAGTTCCAGAACCAGATGCAGACACACCCGGAGCCGATAAACTACCTCCGCCGAGCAAGGAGTAACAGTCACATGAGGAGATCAAATAACGGCAGGATTTGAATCGGTTCTGTTTTGCTTGTCCACCATATAAAAATTATGCATATATATTGTTTGAATAAATTACATGTATCATAATCAGCAACACTTCGTTCAGTTTACCAGATAAAGTTAAAAGGAATATATATAGATATGGAAATGTTATTGACAGAGCAAGGAGGGGTAAATGCGATGATAGGCACAACGTGTTGTACTTTATCCCCAATAACACAGCTCCGGATGGGTTGCTGGCATAATTACAATCCCTCAGGTTAGAATTGGCAGAGAACTCCGGCATTAATGACCCTTTCACAGGATGGATGGAGAATATGTTTGGGAGGTGGAAAGGCTTGACCCAGTAAGTGCCCGTCGCGGGAATAAATGCAGAGACCGTGTTAATTGTCACCGGCTGCCGTTGTATTCCCTGTGCACGAGGGCTACTGCATCTGCCGATCCCCACAGCAGTGGGCGCTACAGAAGCGCCAAGTGCCATTCAGGCTTACATGGGGATCAGATATGATCCGATGAAAGTCAATGATACATCACCAGAGGGGCCCGACCCTATCCAGCTGTAATATCTAGAATAGTCAACACCTATACTATTCTAGTAGCAGCGCCTGTATATAAGATAATCAATATCCCGGATTTACTTGAATAACACATTTCTAACAACCATACCAGGCTGTTTGTTATTGTATAGTGTTGCGAGTGCAACCCGTTATTTCAGAATCGCTGCATTGATAATGATACTGTTGATCTGTTTTGAGACGGTTGTTTTACAGGCCACCTGTTACTGACACGACGGAGAACCTGTTTGGAGGCTCCCATGATGTAGAAGTAACCTCTCTGAGTTGAGCCCTTGACAAGGAGGGACGAGTCTTGGGTTCATGAATTACAGGCCCGACGGCGAAAAAAACAAAAAAAACAATGACTACGATAATAACAAGCCCAAAACCACCCACATGAACCGGCGCACCAATACACGAAGATCACCTGAACCCCCCAAATCCATGCCCAAACCACCCACATGAACCGGCGCACCAATACACGAAGATCACCTGAACCCCCCAAATCCATGTTAGCTTATCAATCATTTTGAAATTTTAAAATTGTATTATGACCACCAATTTTTACGTTACTTTTGCACCTGTTGAAAATTGCATGACCTTGTAGCACATGACCGAAAGTATTAGCTCAGGATTTCTATGGATAGTTTTGTTTGTGTGCTGTTTGGCCATGTGATTGTATGATAACAAGATTTGTGTTCATTGTTGTATTGTTAAATAATGACCTGTATTTCCAATGAGACCCACAATGTGAATACCGTTTCAGTGTTATGGGGACGCGTAGTGGTTTTTCTCTCTTCAAGAGTTGTTTCCACTCCGGTTGATGGTGTTGATTTTTTTCTATTTTGATTATGTTTTCGGTGTGGTAAATGGTGTTTATGATTTAAAATATTATTGTATGGTCATCTAAGATGGCCAAGGAGGGATTGTTACGTATTTTAAGAATCTAAGCTACCCACACATAGACCCAATGATGCAGGACCAAACATATTAGCCGTAAATACCATACATAGCCACAAGGGGAGCAAGACCTTACTGAAGGCTGCAATAGATACTTTAGCCACAGAGGGCAGCATCACAGACCAGGCGAGGAAAACCGAGGATTACGTCACACCGGTTCCTCTCCAAGTCTTCCGGTCCTCTCTGAGTCCATAAGAAAGCCCCCTGGCCATGAAAACATTAGAACTCTCTCGGCAGCGATTAGACATACGTGGGTTGATGGCTAGGATCAGCTAGGAGAATACTCTCGCACGTGCTTAGAATACATCTTCAACCTCTCTTTGCTTCAGAGTATCAGTTTACCATACCGAAAATACTTTATACAAATAAAGTCTCTTTAAAGCGACTCTACAAAAAGACTCAACTCACTGTACACCGCCAAATGTATTCGGACCACCTCCATCACTACAAGAATGCCCTCACTACTGCCAAAACCTCATACTACTCCAACCTCATCAACACTGGTACAGGCAACAGCAGAGTCCTCTTCTCAACAGTCAGCCACTTACTTCAGCCTCCTAAATCTCTCCCTCCAGACATTTCCACCACCCAATGCACTGCGTTCCTTGACTTCTTCAGCTCTAAAATCAACACCATTCACCAACAACTGGCCTCATCTCGCACCCCCTCTGATGACCCACCCTGGATGATCACCTCTGGCCAACCTCTCATCAGCTCCCTCTCTGACTTCACCCTAGTAACAGAACAGACCGTTTCAGAACTCATCCGCAAAGCCAAAACCACCACCTGTCAGCTCGATCCTCTTCCCACCTCCCTTGTCAAAGCATGTCTTCCGTCCATCTCCCCCATGATCACCAACATAATTAACTCCTCCCTCACTACTGGTACTGTACCCCCCACTCTCAAGCTGGCTGCCATCACTCCCATCCTGAAAAAACCTGGTGCTGACCCAACTGACCTTAACCATTACCGGCCCATCTCCAATCTCCCTTTCATCTCCAAAACACTTGAAAGGGTGGTTGCCGCACAACTACAGTCCCACCTCGACACTAACAATCTCCACGAACCGTTCCAATCTGGCTTCCGTCCAAAACACAGCACTGAAACAGCCCTAGTCAAAATCACCAACGACCTCCTCCTTGCAGCCGACTCTGGATTACTCACCATTCTCATCCTCCTCGATCTCAGCGCAGCATTCGACACCATCTCCCACCCTCTGCTCCTGGACCGCCTAGCTGGTATTGGGATCACTGGTGCTGCACTCTCCTGGTTTACATCCTACCTCACCGGCCGTCAACAATTTGTTCAACTAAGCAACCACAAGTCTGGGTGTTCAGGTGTCTCACTGGGTGTCCCCCAGGGGTCAGTCTTGGGTCCACTCCTCTTCACCACTTACCTCCTCCCGCTGGGCACACTCCTCCGTCACCATGGGGTCCATTTTCACTGCTACGCTGACGACACACAGGTCTACATCTCCACCAAACCCACCGCTGCCATCCCCCCCACTTCCCTCATCACGTGCCTGGAAGAGATCCGGAGCTGGTTGAGCAGGAACTTCCTGAAACTCAATGGAAACAAGACCGAGGCCCTGCTCATCGGATCCAAATCCACCCTCACTAAATCACAACACACCCCAGCTCCACTCATAATTATCGATGGATTCCCAGTACCCTTCTCCTCCAAAGTCAAGAGCCTCGGCGTCATCCTGGACAACACCCTCTCATTCGCACCCCATATTCACAACATCACCCGGACTGCATTCTTCCACCTCCGCAACATCGCCAGACTCCGCCCATCACTGACCCAATCCAGCACTGAAATCCTAGTTCACTCATTTGTCACATCACGCATAGACTACTGCAACGCCCTCCTCACCGGACTCCCCACCAAACTCATCAACAGACTGCAGATCATTCAGAACTCAGCCGCCCGGATCATCACCCGCACCAAATCATCTGACCACATCACCCCTGTCCTCATTCAACTTCACTGGCTCCCAGTACACTACCGCATCCAATACAAAACCCTACTCCTCACCTTCAAAGCTCTCCACAACCTAGCCCCCAGTTATCTCTGCGACCTCCTCCAAGAATACACTCCCTCCCGCTCCCTCCGCTCAACCTCTGCTGGACTACTATGTATCCCCACATCACGACTCACTTCAATGGGTGCCCGGTCATTCAGCTGTTCAGCACCCAGGCTCTGGAACTCCCTCCCCCCACACATAAAACAGTCAGACACCATTACAACCTTCAAGTCACAACTCAAAACTCACCTGTTCAAACTCGCACACAACGTCTAACTGATCACTGTTTTGATTGTTTTTTTTGTTTTGTTTTGTCTTGTTTTTGTTTTATTTATTTCTTATTGCTTATGTTTACTTATTTATTTATTTATTTATTTATTTTTTCCACAATGTCTTGTTTTTTTTAAAAAATGTATGATGAATATATGCTCTGTAAGGTGACCTTGGGTGTTTTGAAAGGCGCCTCTAAATTAAATGTATTATTATTATTATTATTATTCCTTTGGATTCGAATACTTTCCCTGAAGAATTACGCAATAGTACCTTTCCCGTCAGTCACCGACGCTAAAGGGCCTTTGCCAACAGTCGGCATTTGACGTTCTCGGAGTGAGACTGTGTTGTCATAGCAGTTATGTATACGCTCATTATACAACAGTTAGGAACCAATCAGATTGCTGGATTTAGGCCCCCCGTTGTATAAATATATATATAGCATTTATGGTTTTGGTATAAACATAACTAGGGTGCACTGTACTATCTGCGCACACCCTTTCTGAAGCCTCTCTCTCGCTCTCTCTCTCTGTCACTCCCTCTCTCTCTTTCTCTCTCTCTCTCGTAGCGTTTTGTGGAGCACGTTAATTGTCTGAGAACACTCCCATTCAGAATGCATTGGTTTACATTTCGTTCTGTGTAGCACGAAAAAAGTCGGACTATCGTGCTCTGGAACACGATTCAATAGATTAACGTTTGTGCGCATGAGCACGAAATCGCGTGATACCGGGTTGTATGGCCAGGCCTGTATCCTCTCTTCCCGCGGTGCACCGCATCCACGCTCATTGTTGAGGTGCGCGGAGCAGCCGCTAGTGTTCTGGTATGCTGTTCGGTCAGTTCGTTAATCTGGCATATTTTGATAGCTTTTGCCAACGTTAGCTCACACTCTCGTAGCAGTATCTTAATCCTCACGCTATCAGAGTTGATGCCACATACTAGCCTGTCTCTAATTAGTTCATCCTGCAGGGCTCCAAAATCACACATTTTGGCTTTATTTCTAAGTGCACTAAGATATGACTCTACGGTCTCACCAGGTTTTTGGTTCCTTGTGTTGAAAGAATGTCTCTCCATCGTGATGTTCGTTTGTGGATTGCAAATGTCCCTGAACTTTTGTTTCAAACACTCTGGTTTCTCCCACGATTCAGCTGGCCGGACCACGCCGCCATCATCGTCCAGCTGAGCCTAGCATAGGTAAAAGTGCGTTCTCTCTCGATAGACTCACTTCCCGCTAGATTGAGGAATATGTAGGCTTTCATCTGATCTGGTTTGTCAGGTTTTTCCTTGTAGTTAACATGAATGATGTTGACATTTTTTGGACATTTTATCACTATAAGTGTTTTAGTGATAAAGGGATTTTATAGACTGGTTCAGCTGCTGCTCAATGACTCACGTTCTTCTGCTTGCGATCATTGCGATTCACCATGTATTGATCCATTTATTCAAAAGATCCAAAGACAAAGAACTGGATTACGGTATCATTTTCATAATATTGTTAATAGCCTAATAAACATTTCAGTTGCGTTAGTATTTATTTTTTCATTTGCTTGTTTAGCTGTGTGACAGTTAACAATGTTGGTGTATTACAATTATTTATGTTGGTAGGCTACTCCAACCTCGTTGCTGATCGATATGTAACCATTTATTTGTATATAAATTATTGATTGCATTTTTTATAAATAGTTTGAAGGATCTATTTCTTAAGCAATAACATTGAACTGTATTTTTTTCTAGGCCTACATACTTACTATGTCGTTGCTGTTATATGGAGCAATTTTTCATATTCATGAAGTAAACTTATACTTCCTTGGTCGGTAAACAATGCGACTGCGATCTCTCAGACCTCTCGCTTATGATGCTACAATGCTAACAAAGCTAGAAACAATGAATATTTCTGCATCTGGTACCTCATGAACAAGGGCGTGGCTAGGCTCCCATGATGCAGAAGCAAATCTCTCCTTGAATGGAGGAATGAATGGGCGCCATTTTGGATCCCGCTGTCCATTCTATAATATGTCCATGACTGAAACAGAGGGGTATAGCAGTAGGCAAGATTTTTTCTGGAACTCAAATAATATGTTTACTTGTTGTGAAAACGCGTTAATATGTCTCCTTTAAACATTGAGAACGCAACAGTGTGTGACTGTCTGTGTTTTTACCTGGTTAAAAAGTATCTCTGTGTGTAGATGCAGAGATCAGCCTAGCCTGCCAACCATGTGTCAGACAAGAAGAACTTCTGCTGGGACAGAAGAAGCTGCTTTCATGTCCTACTTCCCCTGACCTTCACTCCAGCACACCCTGAAGAGAGAGAGACAGGGAGGGAGAGGGGGAGAGAGAGAGAGAGAGAGAGAGAGAGAGAGAGAGAGAGAGAGAGAGAGAGAGAGAGAGAGAGAGAGAGAGAGAGAGAGAGAGAGAGAGAGAGAGAGAGAGAGAGAGAGAGGGGGGGGGGGGGTTGTTGGGTTTTAAGGAAGGGTGTGCTAAATCCCCTTTCTTAGTGTAGGAACGGAGGGAAAGGCATTGTGCAAGGATATATCTCACGGCTGAACTCTTTGAGGCTACTGCAGGGCTGATGTCACTGGGCCTCCGTGGAGAATGCATTAGCAATGTTGAAGAACCATGAAGGAGGCAGCACCTGGTGGTGCTTTAGCCAGTCTTTACATTCTCTCTCTCTCTCTGTTCAAGGGTCTAGCTCTCTCTCTCCTTCTCCCTGTCTCCCTCTAGCTGGCATGAAAGACAAAAAGACAACATTGTCAAAGCTTTAAAACAAACAACAACACATGTTTATTATCTGTGATTAACTTTAGATCTCTTTCTCATTCTAAGTCACACACACACACTCACACACAGATTGCGTGGTACTGGATAAGATGGTACCCGCCACCAGTCAAACTCAGGTCTCACAGTCCAGAGGGGTATTCCACAAAGCCGGTTTTATCACATAACCGGGTAAGTTAACCAAGGGTTTGCGGTAACCCTAGGTTTTCTGTTCCAAAAGGATCACGGTATGTTAGTTGCTATAGAAACATATGCTCTGAATCAAACCTGGTCGGACCAGGTTTTGCGCAGGTTAAGTTTGAAACATAACCCGGTTTTGGGTTACCGCAGATTTCATGTGTTCACATGAATGGCATGCCCTTGATGAGAGAACTGCTGATATCTAGCCTGGATACCAGCCTGAACTCCGCCCACAAAATATTTGGTCTGGGAGATTCAGTCTGGAATTGAGCTCGTTGGGAGGTATTAGGTCAGATCAAAAAGTGATCTGACCAATCAAATTGTAAGGGCGGGCTTTATACGTTGATGGACAGATGATACACATTAACGTAATCAACCACGTCACCAAAGAGCGCTCAGTGCTTTTACTTTTTTTCCCCAAAAATGCTGACCGTGTTGCCAATTTGTCCGTGTATCCTTAAATTATTTTTACAAAACAGGCATAAATCGTTTATGTCCATCTTCTTTTTCTACTTCTTCGAACGTGCGCTCAGTTGAGGCTACTTGCACAAGCACTTCCTGATTCGCCGTAATACAGCTCATCAGCTTCCGGTTCCAAGATGGCAACGTTCTACACCCGGTGTTTACAGGAGCTGCCGACAATAAATATCACAGATGTGCATCGTTTATGTCGGGAAACAAAAACTCCGACAAGCAGATTGGAGAAGGGGTTTAGGCTGTATGATTCGACCTACATTCACAGCTACGAAGGTAAGAAAACGACGTCTAACAGACGCTAGCTACTGTCAAAGTCTAATCTGTCAGTTAACTGTCACTGTCGAACGTGTATTACGATGCAAGAACAGCAAACGCCAACAAGATTTCTTAACGAGTGTTTTATATCAGCCTTGATGTTTGCCTGTTGTGTTGAGTAATAATAGTTTAAGTACAGCCACGGTTTTGTGTATATAAAAGTAACATTACTTAGCTACCTAACGTTTCTTTCCATGTAGTAACATGTTATAGATGTGATGATGCGAGTAACCCAGTACAATTGAAGCTTAATGAATTTGTATGTGTCATTTCATTCAGTGTCCAATAAAGACAAGCTGACAGTGCAGGTCAGCGTGAGAGCCTTGTGCTACAGGTCGATGGGGAAGAGCGAGGCACCACAGTTTTAGAGTCTAGGCAGGAAGCTGTGTTCATCCCTGTTCAGTGGTGTTTGTTCGGTTAAGCAGTAGCTAAGTGTAGTCCTCAAGGGCCACCAACTTGAATGTTTTTCATGTCTCCCTGTTTTTCACACACAATTTAATATAGTCAAGGTAATGAGTACAAGGCTACAACTTTTCAATAAACAAGATATTTATTGTCGTTTGCACAGCAGAAGTACAGGTACATTGGAATAATTGTGATTCTTGGAGTCTGCTTTAAAAAAAAACACATCTTTATTTTAAGAGGGAGAGAATATAACATTAAGCATTCAGGGTGGCTTTTTCTAGCACCGTTGAAGTACTTACCTTCATAAGAAACAAGTTGTTTTTTACACCCATGATGCTGAGGTTATATTTCTAATGATTTACCTTTTTCTCTTAGATCAAGCTTTGTGATTCATCAGTCAAGGGATGAAAAAAGAAAGTTAATCTATGGGCTGGAGCAGCTGTCTCTGAGAGGAAAAGAAAAAAAGTATAGCTCAAAAACAACAAGTACAAATGCAATGGCATCACGTATAATTACATCTGTAACTACTTATAAAGTACTGTTGATGCACGTGCAGGTGCGACCACTTCTTTTTTCTGGACAGCTGATTTGGCTCTGGAAACACGGACCATCTTGTAGAGAAGGCTCAATCAAAGACCAAAAAGCTATCAGATGGTTGTAGCTGTTAAATCTATTCACAAAAGACATCGCATAAAAAATTTAAATTAGAAGTGTACATCAAAAGTATACATTGTTACCAAAATAATGTCAACAGTAACTCCTGTAAGACAACCTGATGTGTGTGGATATCCGATGCCCTAATGTGTTCTCTGTGCTCTCTTTTAGAGTATTGTTCTTGTCCGGGCAATATCTTTGGGAGGCGCGGTTTGGTGGTTTGCCGTGTACTTGCATGTAGATAAGTAGGGTGTTACCTGCTCAATTCATACATTTTTAATTGTTTGTTAATAGTATTTTGTTCAAGGACCAGCATTGGTGGAGTTGGAGACGGTCACATCTGGCGCTGGCGCTTCAGTGCTCCTATTTTCATCTCATAGAATAATAACATGACTTTTTTCAACCATTTAAAAATAAACTTTTGTAGACTTGAACTGGAAACACGTCTCTGTAAGTCTTTACACAAATCTGTATTATAAATGTTGTTTGTTTTTGTACTATTGGTGTGGTCACATTCATATATATAAATTCTGATAAGACATGGACATCCCCTACTCCAATTACACCATCTCTCAACATGCCACTACTTGTGTCCTATTAATCATTCACAGACCTATTAAGAAATAATTTGGTACAGTACTATAAATTAATCTGTAACGTAAAGCTATTTTCTAACCAACAATGTCCCTGACTGACACATATCCCCGTCACGTAGGGACTAGGCTAATAACAGACTAATACAAAAAATGTGACTGTGAAAAAGTGACTTCCCTTGTGTAAATGTGGATGTCTGCGTCGGAGCCAGCAAACCGCTGCAGTCCAAACTCTCGCTGGAGACGTAACTCCTGTAGCTCCTTTCTCAGCTCCTGTACTTCATTTGAGACGCTTTCAGCAGATGATGCGGACATATCCATGGCAGTCGGTTCAGAGAGAGCAGTAGTCTTGATCGTTGAATAGGAGATCAACTTCATCTTCCGGAGGGGCAGTTTCGACGAACCGATCAACTCTCTCCCACACGCCACGCCTTGGGGTTTCGACTGTATACTTGTTAAGGCTGTGGCTGACAAGCATAAAGATTAAAGATTAACAAAGAAAATAAAAAAATGGGCAGCTTTTCAATGTATTGAACGCCTTTTATTTCTTTGGCAACTACACAATTGGGCCAAATATACCGGTAATTGTTATATTACATTAATGCGTACAAACTGTTCTTGAAGATGGCAAGATAGTGTGTGAGAATGACATATATCCTATTCTTACTTAAAACAGATCAAGACTAATATAGCATTAGTCATACATACACCTTCCTCCATTCGCAATAATGGTGTATTCCAGATGCCTCGGACACCAGCCTCCCGAATTGCAAGTGGGGAAACTTTCTTGCGGCATTTCACGTAGGCACGCCCCCCTTTGGTCGGGCACCGTCGGAATTCTGAGAGCATACCGAGTTCAGTGATGACGCTCTCAACAAAAATGGCTGCGCCCGTGACGATATTTTCTTCTTTGTATTTGTACCACGTTGGTCATTTTAATGTCGATTTTAAATGCTCTTACACACTTGATTACACTGCTATTTTATTCCGGTCGCCAATTTGTGCATTGCACGGTCTTGCTGTGCTGTACGTGCAATACAATGTAAAGTTGTGTTGTTTGTTTTCGAGCTGGTTTGCTAAAGATGCTAATGTAGCTAACAATAAACAACGACTAGCCAATGACATGACACAAAGACGAACGGGAACGTTATAAGGACAACAGCCATTCTGATAAAGTAATTCGGCATAAGCCTACCTCCTTCTGGCACAACATTGTATGCTCAGTCCCTCTGGACCCCAGCGTTTGCTGATACACTAGTGAACCCCTGAACTCGAAAAATCTCATATTAATCCTTTAGAATTTAAAAAAAATCTAGATCTGTCTGTATTTGTAGGCTACATAGCATAATTCTAACCATGAAGGTACGCTTCTGTTATATCATATCAAATTGTTATATTCAAATAATCTTATTTGTATTGGTATTTCCAACATCAACTTTTTATTTGCCAAACATGATGATGGTCATCCCCCAATGATTGTGATGCAACGGAACAACTGTAGTTCCTTTTTAGCTGAGAGCTAGGCATTAATACCAGGGTTTGGATTCCATTCCCACTGGGGTCAGCAATAGAACTGGTTTAAGAACAGTTGGGATACATAAACTGCTGTAAAAGACAACCTTCTTGAATGGTTGTTGACAAGATAACTTTTTATGCAATTTTGAGGTCCTTTAACAAGTCGATGATGTCTATATGAGGGCCTGAGGCTCTTCCGGCCGTGTGGTTGCAGAGTGCAGCCTGCAGGATCTTGGCTGCCTTGGCCGAGGGCAAAGGCGGGGGAGAAGAGTTTTCCTCGGTCGCCCAGTCGCCACGGCAGCAGAGCAGTACCTCGTTGACTTCCCCTGCAATCTTCCGGGAAAACATTTGGGAGAAAGTGCCGCGCAGCCGCTCCAGCACGGTCTTCCTCAAGACTGAGTCCCGACACACAAGATTCAGCATGAAGACGCCTGGTAGAGATAGATACGTGCAGGGAAAGGGGGAAATACCAAACAAAGGCAAGTCATGAATGAAAACACTAATGTTAAAATGAGTGGTGGTGAGTCCAATATGAGATATTTTTATGTTGAATTTATATATTAGGTATAAAAATGAGTAGCGTTAACATACCTTTTGGGGTTAGCAGGTTACGAACTTTCTCGAGGAAAGATGTTTCTACAAAGGCACTAGGGGGACAGCTCATACCCACAGTAGAGTCTTTGCTGTCCACATCAAACATGATAACATCTAATAAACAACCACCTGAGGAAGAAAAATCCATAAAATGGTAGGACCCAATTCTTGTGTCCAAGCAGATCAAATAAAATCCAGTGTAAATGTACAATATATTGGAGGAAGTTACGGACTCTAGTTCGAAATGTTGCACTATTCCACCCTACCCTAAACTATTGGTTTAGTATACCATACATTATTGCCATTGTTAGGCACTTGTATAAATCCTTTAGGCCTTAACTCCTCATTAAGACCCACCTTCTTTCTCTAGGGCGTTGATGCGCTCTAGGCCGTCTCCCAGGGTCACCGTTAGCCGGTCGTCTGAGCGGAAAGCAAAGTAGCCCTTGGCCAGTTCCAGCACCACAGGGTCAAGCTCCACCACCTCCACCGTGACCCCCGGCACAAAGTCCCGCAGGAACTGAGCCAAGGCCCCACCTCCCAGCCCCACCATGAGCACTGATACAGGACAGTCTGGGGAAAGAGAGAGGGAGGGAGGTGGCAGGTCACAGCAAAACTGGCTGAAGTTACTATTGCGGTGAGATTCTCTTTTGTTTTTATTTTGTCCGTTTGTAACTTTTATGCAAGGAAATGTTGCTGCCAAACTGGTCAAGGACGTTCCTAAAAAAAACAATCTGTATCTCAGTTTGATCAGAGTTCAACTTCAAAAAATTTGATAAAAACCCATCTCCCCACAGTGGAATCAGCTGTTGAGAGACACAGACACAGACACAGACAGACCTACCTATGTTTTGTTGTGCTCCCACACCCAGCATGGTGAGGCCAGCGATCATGACCTCATGGTGAGCACAGCACAGGAAGCCACTGTCAACGTGGAGGGAGCCTGTGGAGGCTGCTGGAAGAGCAGTCTGCTTCACCTTCTTCTTGCTCTTCTTTCTCTGATCCGATGCTGAAATACACATGGATCACACTTCTCATAGATATGGCTCGAAGGGTAATGTACTTGAAATACTTTGTCAAAAGGCAGATCTAGCTTTAATTTTTTTATATTTATTAATATACCATTGAGAGACAAAACAATATATACAATATTAAAAAAAAATATATATAAATGTAAGAGAATTAAGTATATTACAATTATGACCATAAGGTACAGCATCCTGAACCAGAGAAGAGAACTGACCGGCCTCAGTGGAGATGAGGCGTCCCTCTGATTGGACGAGGCCTGCATTGGAAAGGAACACCAGTCTGCGGTACAGCTGTCCATCCTCCCCCCTCACGTCCTCCACACAGTAGTCCCCACTCAGCTCACTGACGCCCCGGCTGATCACTTCCCTCCAGCCGAGCTCCCCACCCACTGACAGAAAGGGTACCTGCATGCAGGCCGAAAGGAGCACACCAAGCCTTAAAACTATCGTGAGCATCTAGCACAAATCATGTCCAAATTCAAGTCATGCTGTGGGGTTTTTGTTATTATTTATCTTAATAAAACATTAAGGTAAAAAATATATACAAGTCTGGTTTGTTCGAAAAACCATAGCAAATCTGTCAGCTATAAGTGGGTGAAATGCGCTGAGATATCTGGGGCGGCATTTTGAGTTGTTTAGTTAAAAAAATCTTGCTAGCTTCTCCTCCGGCTCTTCACAACTTTCAAATCTTACATACAACAGCTTTCAGATAGCCTTGTGATGTCATCCTAATATTCATGTTTGAGTCACTAAATGATGATCACTCTGGCCCTGGCAGTGCAGCAATTTATTTGAAAATATGGCAGAGGCCTCACGTTGCTCATCCAGCCAATCAAAGTGAAGCTTGTACTCTCTTCGCACTTGCGAAGAAATCGGACTGGATGTAAAGCGTAAAACGTATGTGAATCTGAGAAAAGCTCATCATGCATTTTTTGGTAAATTTCTGATAAAAATTATGATGTTTGCTTCCTTTTCCTTAGGCACCACCGTTGTTCTTTGATTTTGCAGACTGCGGCGTTCCAATAAGGCTATCCTTGATCATCATGAAATTAAACTACATCCCCAGAGTGCTGATTAGTGATTCCTGTGTAGCTTGTTACCTGCTGGTTTTCTGGCATGCCGGGGGGAGCTAGTTCCATCACCATCTGGGAGAGCTCTGCCTGCACAGCCTGCATGTCAGTGTAAAGCTGGTCCCTGTGCATTGCCACAATAACCAGCCGCTTGAAGTTGGCGCTAGCGGCGAGCTGGCTCCGGCCCTCACTGGATCCATACTGCCAGTCAGACTCTTTACCTTGCGGCACTGGGAAGGACCAAACAGAAAATTCTGATTTCACAACAATGCGATGCGAGCCCACTCAGATGTCAATACAGATTTTACAAATAGTATACCAGGGACAATGCACATATGACCAATATATTTATTATCCCCTGTGTAAAATGTTGGTGTATTTTAGTGTCTCTGTGTTCAC